>NC_139513.1:40059167-40435779 GCF_947247035.1 Vipera ursinii | reverse complement strand
TCCCAAAGTTGCCACCAAATTACATTTTTAAAGTGATGTATGACAGAACATATAAGGGATGTGGTGGCTCAGTGGGTTAGGACGCTGAGCTTGTCGATCAGAAGGTCAGCAGTTTGGCAGGTCGAATCCCAAGTGCCACGTAACAGAGTGAGCACCTGTTACTCATCCCAGCTTCTGCCAACCTAGCAGTTCGAAAGCATGTAAAAATGCAAGTAGAAAAATAGGGACCACTATGGTGGGAAGGTAACAGCGTTCCGTGCGCCTTTGGCATCTAGTCATGCCGGCCATATGACCATGGAGATGTCCTCGGACAAGCGCTGGCTCTTCGGCTTTGAAACGGAGATGAGCACCAGCCCCTAGAGTCAGAAACGACTGGCACGCATGTGCGGGGGAACCTTTACCTTTACCTTTTTATGACAGAACATTATTAGACACAGAGAACTGTTGCTTTAAATGCACGTAACTGGGAATGATCATATATCTAGGAGTTGAATAAAGCAAGTTGACATATTGCCCCAACAGACATACTGTACTAGCATCCAAATGAATATAAGTGCAACTCTGTCAGATCTTCTGATTTAATGTCTGAGGCTGCACAGAGGAAGACATGGGATTAAGAGTGGGGCAGCCCTGTTCACTCCCCGCATTACTCTCTCCTTATAGTTGGCCAAATGATGAACAGGACAATAATAAACAAATCAGAAAAGCATGCAACATCTGTCAGACCAGATCTACATAGACCAGATCACAAAATCAACTCCACAGGAAGACTTGAACTACATTTTATTGATATTAGTTATAATACAAGTAGTCCTCAACCTACAACCATTTGTTTAGTGATCATTCAAACTTACAATGGCACTAAAAAGTGAGTTTTCATACTTATGACTGTTGCAACATCCCCATAGTCACAAGATCAAAATTGGCATGCATTTGTGACAGTTGCAGTGTCCCAGGGACATGTGATTGCTTTTTGCGACCTTCTGACAAGCAAAGTCAATGGGGAAGCCAGATTCACTTAACAACAGTCTTAGTAACTTAGCAACCACAGCAATTCCCTTAATAACCGTGGCAAAAGAGGTCGTATAATGGAGCAAAACTCAGTTAACAACTGTCTTGCTTAGCAATGGAAATTGCTGTGGTCATAAATCAAGGACTATCCATAACAGAATCTTGCCAGCCTCCCTTCTCCTTCTTATAGTTCAGTGAATTACAGATGTGTTTGAGCTGTTTTCAAATATTATCCTATTTCCCGGTCCTCTTTGCTTAGAGAAAGATTTATACATATTTCTCTCAAGGTCATCTCCTTTATTCTTTACATATTCCCAGTCCCCCCCCCCCAATTCCTTAAAAGTAGCTCTACTCCAATACATGACCTAAAAGCAGAAAGGAAGGGGGCTTAACATGGGAGAGTCAGCAATATTCTGAGCTGAGATACACTAAGGTGGGGGATTCACTTCAAAGCTACAAAACAATAATTTAAATATATACATCACTGGTCTCTTGGCATCCAAATCTCCATTTCTTGGAATCTGAATCCTAGGAGCATTTTGGGGGGGGGAACTGTTTTCTCTATTTCTAGTCTAATGAAAAGGACTAGGGGTGATTTGAGGGGCTGCCACAAAGAAGAGGGGGTCAAAGCACCTGAAGGCAGGACAAGAAGCAATGCATGGAAACTAATCAAGGAGTGAACCAACCTAGAACTAAGGAGAATTTTGATGACAGTGAGAACAATTAATCAGTGGAACTGCTTGCCTTCAGAAGTTGTGGGTGCTTCATCACTGGCGTTTTTAAGAAGAGATTGGACAGCCCTTTGTAGAAAATGATATAGAGTCTCCTGCTTGGTAGGCAACCTTGGCTCTTTTATGACTCGTGGACTTCAACTCCCAGAATTCCTGGGAGTTGAAGTCCACGAGTCATAAAAGAGCCAAGGTTGCCTACCCCTGGACTAGAAGATCCTCCAGGATCCTTTCCAACTATTATTCTGTAAACCTATGGGGCAGACTCTTTCAAAGGAATGGAGCAAAGAGTGAGAAACATGGCATCCTACCCTTTCTCTGAACTCACATAAGGGGAACCCTCAATCTCCCAATTTAGGAAAGGTTCACTGCACAAACTGGCTGTATTTGAAGAAGCTGGTCCTAAGCTTACCCAGGGACTAAGCAATGAAGGAGTTTATAGGTTAAAGCCAGCATTTTGTATTGTACTTGGAAGCCTGTTGGCAAGCCATGTGTTAGTCACAATATTGAAGTTGTATCATTAAAAAGGCTAAGGTACACAGGCCATAAAGAACATGACTTTGGAAATCTTTCCAATTTCTTCATAATAGCTGTAATCCAGTCACATAGCTAGGAAGGAAGAAAGAGGAGGTCTTAGAACAGAGGAGATGGTAACAATTTGATTCACTACCTTTTGGCTCTCCAACAGAGATACACTAGGAGGAATTTTTTGGGGGAACGATTTTTCTCCACTGGCAATAATATAGAGACAACTCTTTCCCTCACAGCCATGTAGGAAATTTTAATTTGTACTTCCAAAAAGACCAGGATGATCTAGTATAAAGATTAAAATGGATAAACGGTACAGTCCAAGCAAAAGATCAACCTCAAATTTAATGCAATGCATTTTAATAAAATATAAGATTATGTAATGATACTCCATGCATTATTGATATTTAATTGATTTTTTTTCCTTCTCTATAGCACCCACTTGAATCCAAGCCATTTTTAGAATTGAATTTGTTGGCTTCTTCTCTTACACCGTTTTTATTTGTTTCAGTGTTTGGGTACTTATTCTGTTGATGGATCCCCTCTAAATAATTTATTTCCAATATTCTGGTAGCTTGGAAAGATTTTTTAAAAAAGATATACAGATTAACTGCAATTACTCTTCAGTGGATGAAGATGTTTTCATCTCTGTAAAGCGTGAAGAGGCAAAGAGGCAAGTCTTACAGAATTCAGCACAGCAAACTGGGAAAAACAAAAAGGCATTAAAAATTGCACCATTAAGCTATGACACTGTTTGGATAGTTCATTTTCATCTCCCCAAACCAGATAAAAATGCGTTATAATAGTCCCAGCCACTGTGGGAACAGGACAAGTTTAAATTTCCGTGAATCTTTGCTTTAAATTCAGAGTTCATATAAACCTTCTGAAGAGGACAATGCATGTGATTGTTTGAACGTATTTCACTTATTTCATTATATTCAGATATATGCCTGTTCTCCAATATGATTTATAAATATGGCTACAGTAATTCAGTTTAACACATGATGTGGCCTTCGGAAGACTAGTTCCCCCACTCAAGGATAGTACAACAGCCCAGTTTGCTTTTGTGATTTGGAGCCTCAGGGAAGAAAGAACGTGACTGCAGGCAAACATCTCCCAATGTTTTTGAAATCATCCAAATAGTGTAATACAATTGCAATGCTATTATAAAAGAGGCAATGCAGCTCTGAGATTTTTCTTTTAAGTCTTCTGTTTTCTGTAAACAAACAGTTCGTTCCAACACAGAAGTGCCTGTTTCCAATATGCTGGCAATTAAATCTTACAGGTACTCCTAAACCCTGAAGTTACATCTGTCAAGAAAGCACTTGAGTATTCACACTTACTGTGGAATAATTGCTAAGGGGCTAGTTTCCCCTGTATTTTATAGTAGTACAAGTAATTACTCATTACACTGAATCCAAAAGCAGTCTAACTGACAGGAACAATTTAGTCTTTGATGGTTGACTATAAGCCACCTTTCTCCAATATAGCAGCTGCTTCACATCCAAGGGATGCCTAACCAGCACTTCCACCATAAATCTTTACTATGGATTTCTATTTCTGGATTGTGGTGACTGACCAAATTTTTGCCTGCATTCCATATCCCTTTGTTTCTCTTCTTCTTATTGTTTTTGTTTATGCTAAGAAAATGGAGGCATACCACCCTTCGAGATGGCCTTTATTGCTTCCTACTCCCATATTATCAGATCTGTCTGGGGAAGGAAAATGGTTCTGCGTACCATGGACCAAACCATGTGAATCAATCAGCATTTGAGAGTAAACACAGTATTCTCCATACAAGTTGCATTCTTAGGATGCATCAATGCAGATGGTCTTTGACTCAAAATCATTCATTTAATGCCCATTCAAAGTTACGATAGTGCTGAAAAAAGTGACTTACAACTGGTCCTCACACTTAAAAGCCTCCTAGCATCACCCCAGTCACGTGATCAAAATTGGGGCGTTTAGCCACTTGTCATGTATTTATGCCTTTTGCAGCATCCCGGGGGTCATGTGATCATCTTTTGCAATCCTTCCTAGTTGGCTTCAGACAAGCAGAGTCATTGGTGGGGAGCCAGATGGGCTTAACGACCGCCTGATTCAATTAACACAAACAGTGATTGGCTTAACAACCTTGGGATAAAAAGGTCATAAAACTGGGTGTGATGCACTTAACAACCACCTTGCTTAACAACCACAAATCTGGTCCCAGTTGTGGACATGTGCCAAGGACTATCTGTATTTTGCTTTGTTTTAACCAAAGTGACCAGAAATAACCCTGTGTCAGTCCTGCAGATGAGCAAAGCGTGAACAGCTTCTCTGGATAAATCTTACTTTTGGAAAAAAAATGCTTTATTTTGCATATTAACTTGAGGGTAAGACATAAAACCAGACCAGGACTATGGAAGAAAGCCACAAGCAAATGGGTTGTCCTCATTTGCATTCATAGTCAGCTACAGTTGCAGACAGTAAGCCAACAAGTCTTGAGTTCAAATTGTGGTTTTATATCTGGGGGGGTGGAGCCACGATAGCTATCTTGATTCTTTTCATAGAAGATCACATAAACCACAAGCAAATCCATGTGTCTCTTTGTATATTACACTAAGCCATCATGGTTCAATAGCAGGCTAAGAAATCCAAGCTGAGCTGGCTGAGCAGCACTTAATGCAGTTGGGAAGACATTTCTCCCTCCCTCTCCGGCACATAATTTCACTGAGCAGAAATCAGTGCTTATTGAACAGCTTCCATTAGCTGGAGTGGGCCTGCTTCCATCTTTTATCAATGGCTTGCCTCCTCCCATGTCTACATTTTCCATCAGCTGATGAGAACAAAGGAAGCCAAGCCAAGCCAAGCCAAACACAAGGAATGTGTCTGCTACACAGAGGGTTTCTGTGTTTAGACTGAAAGCCCCCAGATCCAGTTAAATGTGAATTATTGATGCTTTGGGGGATGCGTTCCAGAAAACTGCTTAGGGACTTATTAGATTTAGCCTTTTCACCATCTCTTATCTTTTTTAATGTTCAATTCAAAGCAATACTTAGAGCCACTCTTTTGTATGATTCAAGTGTTGAATGAGAAGTCAGGAGGATGGGTTCAGATTCCTGCTTAGCTGTCACAGTCGATGGATGGTTTTCCTGTGAACATCTGGCCAACTGTTTGGGTGGAAAGGGAAGGAAGGAAAGAGGAAGAGGAAGGAAAGAAAAAACTGAAAAGACAACTCAGTCAACAAATGTATTTTACTTGCAGAGTCATGGCTGTAAAACCAGAATAAATAACTAAAGATACAATAGTTACTTTAGCTTATAATAGGATATAAAGCTATTCATTCTGTATAGTTATGCTGAATCCCATAAAGATAAGATAGCAATAGTACTTAGACTTACACACCTCTTCATTATGCTTTACAGCCCTCTCTAAGCAGATTACAGAGTCAGCCTATTGCCCCCAACAATCTGGGTCCTCATTTTACTGACCTCGGAAAGATGGAAGATTGAGCCAACCTTGAGCCAATCAGAATCGAACTGCTTGCAGTCGGCAGTCAGCAGAATTAGCCTGCAATGCTGCATTCTAACTACTGTGCCACCACAGCACAGATAAGATTGCCTATTAGGGAAGTAAAACAGAGTAAAAATCAAGGTTAATGTACATCTATGGACAGAAAGAAAAATAAAAGCTGCCCAAATTCTATATGGCTTACAACAGGGCTCATATTTTATTTCCACTCTTTTTGATAAACTTTTTGCAGCATGCAAAATACATAAGTAGAATAGCTTCATTTGTAGCTACTATACCTGATTTTTCTAGCAGCAAAAATATATTGCTGGTTTAATTTCCCTCATGTTGTTGTACAGATACATAGCATAAAAAGCATATTGGTTTGTGCCATTAAATAATTTGAAATGTTTCATACAAAGAAGGAGTCACATTTACATCCCATTAGGGCAAAGCCTAGATTGTTCAATCCCTTCTGAATATGAAAAATTGATTCAACCTGTGAAAATTCCGAGGGAGCAGAAAAAAAACTGTTATGAGCCTGAACTGAAATTGAGTTTCATGGTTTTCAGTCTGGAACATGTCCTAAATAGGACTCTTTTATAACTCGTGTTAGGAAAATTGCTCTCATTCTGAGGGGATACAAATGGAACAAAAAGAAAAGAGCCTTGGTGGAGCAGTGGGCTGATGCCTCCTTAAGTAACACCAGCTGCCTGCAATTAGTGAAGGTTCGCGTCCCACCAGGCTCAAGGTTGACTCAGCCTTCCATCCTTCCGAGGTAGGTAAAATGAGGACCCAGATTGTTGGGGGTAATAAACTGACTTTGTAATAATGCCGCTTGGGGGTGTGTGTGAAAGCCCTAACAAGCAGGCATATACATAGAATGAAGGCTACTGCTAAGCTTGTAAGCCACCCTGAATCTTCGGAGAAGGGCGGGATATAAATGTAATAATAAATAAATAAATAAATAAATAAATAAATAAATAAATAAATAAATAAAATAAAATCCATGCCAAAGAGAGGAGCTAAGACTTCCTTTTTGTCCCAGACTTTTCACACCTGGCAGATGGAACTCCAAGTTTCTTGGCATGTAAGGCTGGGGCCCCAGGAAGAAAGGTTGGAGAACTCCAGTTCCTTTCCCAGAAATCACTAGAATTGGCCCCCTTGTTGCCATCTTTCTGCTACGGTGCAGCCGATGGAAGTTCCTGCTGCCATCACTAATCTTGATTGGTGGAAGAGCAAGGAATCAGAAAAACTCCATGTAGAGTATATAGGCCAAAGTAGTTTCTTTATTGTTGAACATCTATTTACAAGAAAGTTGCCTAACTGCATTTTTTGGGGGAACAGGCAAATAAAGGCCTCAATAGTCTGGCTGCTGCTGCTTTCTCCCATGGAGCAATTCCAAACTAGACCCCCTCTACTCTAGCCACTGATTCCACCAGAACTAAAGGACTACCTCAGGGGTGTCAAACTCAATTTCATTGAGGGCCGCATCAGTATTGCAGTTGCCCTCAGGGGGCCGGGTGGGTATGGCCAGGGTGGGTGTGGCCTACTGGGTGGGCGTGGCCAGCTGTACATCGTTCGCATCAAGGGTGCCTAAGGGGGCCTGGGCAGGAGTGGGACAGATCTGAGGGTCTCTGGCAGAAGGAGGGTCTCTGGGCCAGGGCCAAGGCAGTGGGGGCTGTTCCCTCATTGTTTCCAGGATGGCTTCGCGGGCCACATGAAACCACTTTGCGGGCCGCATCCGGCCTCCGGGCCTTGTGTTTGATATGTCTGGACTACCTAATGGTGGTGCAGTGGTTAGAATGCAATATTGCAGGCTAACTCTGCCTACAGCCTAGAGTTTGATCTTGACAAGGCTTGATGTTGACTCATCCTTCCACCCTTCCAAGGTCAGTAAAGTGAGATTGATGTTGACTCAGACTTCTGTCCTTCCGAGGTTGTAAAAATGAGGACTCAGATTGTTGGCGGCAATATGCTGACTCTGCAAACTACTCAGAGAGGGCTATAAAGCACTATGGAGTAGTATATAAATCTAAGTGCTATTGCTATTGCTATTGCTAACTTCACCTAGCATTCTCCTCTGATTCCCAATTCTTGTTTGTGTGACAGATAAAGACCCACAAGTTATATGCCATTACTGGCATATAAAGGGAAGGAGGAGAAGAAGTAGAATCCTGCTAAGAGTCAAAGATGAGGGTTGTGATATCCAGGGCTTTTTTTGTCATAGAACGTTCAGAACGGAGTTCCAGCAACTTTTTTGGATGGAACCTTGTAGGGTAGGCAAGGCGAGTTGTATGACATGTGTGAGTTCCGGCACCTTTTTCTTTTACAAAAAAAGCACTGGTGATATCACAGAAACTTACACAGATGAGTACTTTTTTCTTCTCACCCCACTTCTTATAGCATGCAAAGTTACCCGCTGACTGCCCCAGAAAATTTCTTGAATGCTATTCTAAGGAAGCAGGATTTACTATGGACTTACTCCTTACTAAGGGACCACACTCAATTATTTTGTGTAGAAAAAATATGTGTACCATGATGGCTGTGCCAGCTTTGTGTGCCCCTTATAGTGTGTTCAGACATTTATTACATTATTAATTAATTATTAATTAATTAGAGCCCACTTTCCAGACCTAGTTTCTACCTCCTGTTATAAAACCAGAAGCTGGATGTTGCTAGCCAGCATATATTACCTGCTATGTTACAGTATCTGTGTGGATCTTGAATCCTTCAGTGAAGATCCTACAGATAACATATTCCCTGCTCACCTCTTTAAAATACATAAAGTTACCTTATGATAAACCTTAATTTTAAAAAATGAGAGCTGAATATATTTATTTCTTTTTAAAAAATGTTTTTGCTTTCTCCAAAGTTTTTCAGAAAAGTATTTCCTTAGTTTCACAAACTTCTTTCATTTCAGGCACAGTTCAATAAACTGCAATACAGTAACAGGATCTGGAAAGGAAGGTGATAACAGATTGTGCCACCACTGGTTGGAGAAGATGGAGGTCATATTTTTAAATGCTTTCCCATGTTTTGTTTTGAAGAATTATGATAAAGCTACATTCATTGTGAACTGTGAGGAGAATTAATGGAAGGATTTGTCTCCATAATCTGCTTTCTTGTAGCGCACTGATGACTTTACATAATGGTCTTTTCTTGGCTCAATTTTACCAGATGCAGTTTGCTGTGAGAATTAGAGGCCTAAAAGAGAATATTAAGGAAGATTTAAAGCAGCTGGTTTCTGAGGCTTTTGAGGGAGTATTGAACCATCCAGCATCTGAATTAAAACAAGGTATGGACAAAGTGTTTCGTGTGAATTCGTGGATTGCTAAACAGAGAAAGTTGCCTAGAGATGTGGTGGTTTATTTTGTAAAAAGGGAAATTAGAGATGAAGTTATACAA
The DNA here is from genome assembly GCF_947247035.1 of Vipera ursinii. NCBI lineage: Eukaryota > Metazoa > Chordata > Lepidosauria > Squamata > Viperidae > Vipera > Vipera ursinii. Next base: position 40,426,612 of record NC_139513.1, on the reverse strand, counting down.
GCTGCCTACGATACCAAAGTTGTGATTGCTGGTCAACAAGTTTTGGTTCTAAAAGAAATTCCTCCAAAGATTTTAAAGAGAAGGAAGGATTTTATATCTCTTGTGCAAGAGCTCAAGCAAAGAGATATAAGGTTCAGATGGGAGATCCCAGCTGGGTTGAGCTTCATGTATGATGGCAAAAGGTACTGTTTGAGTAATGTGAAGCAAGCGCATGATTTTTATAATAATGTCTTGAAAGTAACCCCATCAACACTTCTGGAAGCTGCAGAGGGATCTGGAGAAGGAGAACATCAAGAGGATGAAGATGCACAGATAGACGAGAAGGGTACAGGAGGAGTTCAAGCTGCAACTCTTTTGGATGATCTTAGAGAACAGAGGGTGACGCGTGCTGCCTTAAAACGCTCAAAAAAGGAAAAAAAATAAGATCAGTAGAAATCTATGGAACTTCCACAAAATATTTATAGTTAAGTGGTAGTTGTGTTTTTTTTTTTAAAAAAAAAAAGTTTTGGGATGCTATGTATGGTAATAGATTTTTTTTTTTAATTTGGAATTAATGGACAACTTACTACAGAGGAAGAGGAAGAAAGTTTTGTGGGTTAATGTGGGTTAATTTGTGTAAGAACTATTTATTAATGTGCAAATGAGAATATGTTAAGGTAATAGTGAATTGTGGAAGAATATAGATGGGAATGATGCTAGTTTTCTTTTATTTTAGTTTTTTATATATATTTAGTATTATTAAGGATTGGTTTACTATATACAAGCTAGAGAGTGATGGATTTTAGAGTTTATAATTGTTAGTATATGATTGTTTATGATTGCCTTTTAGATATATACCTTGTATTTTGCTCTGGGAAGTCGGGGGGGGGGGGAGGGGGGAGGAGGGGAAGTGGAGGGGGGGAGGTAGGGGAGGGAGGAGGGGGAGGGGGAGGGGGGGAGATAGGGGGGAGGTAGGGAGGGGAGGAGGGAGGGGGAAGGTGGGTTTTTTTAAAGGAAAATTGTATTTTATAAAACTTTTCAATAAAAAAAAAAAAAAATGGTCTTTTCTATGAAATAGATTGGTTATTTATAAATAGAAATTTCTACCCCATCAAAAACTCAATGCAAAAATCAAATACTATGATAAATGTGCTCTTAGTATTTTTTCTAGAGGTCTTATTTGCTGTCCCATGTATTGGGGGTGTACATAATGATTAGCCTCCATGAAATCATGGCCATTTTTTATGCACTACCCAGAACAGAAATAGCACAGGAACAGTATTCTGGAGCCTATTGATCCAAGTCAAAATATTGTTGTTGTTTTTTGCTTAGCAGAATATGTGAAACCTTATCTTAGTAAGTATTGTGGTAAAATACAATGTTTGGGTTAAGATATGATAATTTATATAGAGACCACATAATCATTCATACTTATTTGTGTTTAGCTATAGCAAAAGGGAATTTTTTGCCATCTGGGAAGGAGAAGGCATGAGATTTCATCAAGAAACTGCCTTAGAATATTGTTGTTGTTGTTGTTAGCTGCGAAGTCATGTCTGACCCATCGTGACCCTATGGACAATGTTCCTCCAGGCCTTCCTGTCCTCTACCATCTTCTGGAGTCCATTTAAGCTCACGCCTACTGCTTCAGTGACTCCATCCAGCCACCTTATTCTCTGTCGTCCCCTTCTTCTATTGCCCTCAACCTTTCCCAGTATTAGACTCTTCTCCAGTGAGTCCTTCCATCTCATTAGGTGGTATTTGAATTTTAGCTTCAGGATCTGGCCTTCTAAAGAGCAGTCAGGGTTGATCTCCTCTAGGACTGACCAGTTTGATCACCTTGCAGTCCAAGGGACTCGCAGGAGTCTTCTCCAGCACCATAGTTCAAAGGCCTCAATTCTTTGGCGCTCAGCCTTTTTTATGGTCCAAAGAATATTGAAAAAGTGGCAAAACAATCACAAAAACTTTGTTGTTACTAACTTTACAAACCACCAGGAAATAGCACAAAACATTCCCCTGCCTCCCTTTAGGCCAGAGGCCCCCAAATTTTGGGGCACCAGGGACCAGTTACATGGAGAGAGGTTTTTCTGCGGATCGGAGGGGGTGTGGTTTTGTGTGCTGCCCGCATTCCATGGATGGGGCTTTGGTTGTTTGTGTGGACTGGTTGCTGGCATGTTGCGGTCCAGTACCAGTCCATGGACCGGGGGTTGGGGACTCCTGTTTTAGACACAAAAGTAGCAACCAGAGAGAGAAACATTTGGAGTAACTGATCAAGAAATAACAACTGTACATAGGTAAATACCTGCCTTCTCTGACTGAAGACATCTTTGCTATGATGTGTTAAGTATAAAGAACATCAGCTTCTGTCCCTTTATGTGAAGTTCAGGGAAACAGATGCAGGAGATCGTATTTTTTATTTTTAATTAGCATCCACCATGATGGTGTTTAGGGAAATAGGGGAAACAGCTTTTTCAATATTTTGAGGATCTGGATGCTAAGAGAATGGATATATTTTAATTATATTAAATCTTTTTTTTACACATTTGATGTAGAGATTTGCAACCACTGAGAGTTTAGGTGGAATCAAAGATATAGAAATGTTATAATAAATAAATCCAATTATTCCTAGAGACAAGTGAACAACAACATTCAAAACCTTAGTTATTCACAAGCAAAATGCAACCCCTGAGCTACATACAGTATTTTAGGCAAATACAGTAAAAGCACCAACACAGATGAGTCATAGGCAGGTTTGAAGGCTTCAGTAAAACAACTTGTCTAATTGATGAAGAGGTACAGATTTTATGGGAAGTGTACATGCCACAGTTCCTACCTAAACTAGCATTATTCCAGTGACTCATTTATATATTACAGAAAACCCTATTTTAATGAATAAAGTGTAATTGACTAGGTTCACACAATGCACTAAGTCATCAACCATGTTGTGTAAGCATTTAACCATTACTGGTCTAACAAAGACAAAATTAGACAAGTCATATTATTGCTTTGTATAAACCAGGAACCCACCTACTATGTGGATTTTGACATGGAGGGAAGCTGCAGCATTGGAGGCTGTTATCATACTCTCAATTCCTTTTGTAGCTAAGGTTAGAAGATACTATTTATGAAATCTTAATAAATAAGACATAAGTGCTTTGGTTAATTAAACCAATAATAATAATAATAATAATAATAATAATAATAATAATAATAATAATAATAATAATAATAATAATATATAAGTTGGAAGGGACCTTGGAGGTCATCTAATCCAACCCCCTGCTCAGGCAAGAAACCCTATACCATTTCAGACAAATGGCTGTCCAGTCTCTTCTTAAAAACTTCCAGTGTTGGAGCATTCACCACTTCTGGAGGCAGGTTGTTCCACTGGTTAATTGTTCTTCACTTTCAGGAAGTTTCTCCTTAGTTCTAGGTTGCTTCTCTCCTTGATTAGTTTCCATCCGTTGCTTCTTGTCCTGCCTTTGGGCGCTTTGGAGAATAGCTTGACTCCCACTTCTTTGTGGCAGCCCCTGAGATATTGGAATTAAATCAAATTAAATTAAGTCTCATTGATGCTATATGTTAGCATCACTTACTGAATAGATATAAATAAATGCTTTCTTCCTATCTTCTTTAACTAAATAAGGGTCATTATTTCTATATTCCACTTCTGATTCTTTGCATTTAAACCAGAGAAATATGTCTAGGTGTTTGTTTGGCGTTGCAGCCAGTGCAGATGAAGAAGTGAAGATTTCCCACCCACCCACCCCCCTTGCATTAATGAATGTAGGACACAAAGGTATGATCCTTAAAAGCTGGCTTAGGAAAAAAGACCACCCTGCCCTCAAATAAAAAAATTAATGCCACAAGGTTGCAAATATTGACTCGTGGCTAGAAACATTTAATCCTTTCAAAAAGATACCATTATTTGTGTCTTTCACTAGAAAAATAAAAAGTAGCCTAAAATGCTTGAAGTCTTTTGAAATGAATCCCCTGTGAACAGCTTATTCTTTTGGAACCAGGGTGATGTTGCTGAGAATGAAATTTATCAGCTGTGAGACAGCCAAACTAATAATGTTTTAGTCACAAAATCATCTGTTTGTTGATCTCCCTTTTAATATCCATTTTTTAAGGAAGAGCAATTTCTAAAGAGCAATTAAGTGACTTTTTATGGCACTAGAGATGCTTCACCTGACCTCTCACCTCACTGCAAAAGCTGGCAGCTGACCCCAACCATATCTCAGGAGACAGGTCCCTATTATTTCCATCATCAACTAGCAGCTTGTACTTCTGAATGGACTATCCCTAGACATCTGGCTGGAGCAGTTATACACTGCCTGTAGTGATTCAAGGTCAGTGAGGGAAAAGGGCAGAACCCCATGAAACAGAGCTAAATCTAAGCTCTTTCCAAAGCAATCTCACTGAACTTCAGCAAGGACTCTCAGATGCAACTCCTCCTCCTCCTCCTCCTCCTCCTCCTCCTCCTCCTCCTCCTCCTCCTCCTCCTCCTCCTCCTCCTCCTCCTCCTCCTCCTCCTGAGATTGAGTAAGACTCCACTTCATCCAGCGGCCTTCAGGAGAAACAAAGGCTGCTAGGCAAAACCCAGCACGTAAGCTTTAAGAGCAATTTTGTGCATTTCTCAGTGGCATAGCACAGTATCACATACTGACTCAACCACGTTGATGCTTTTTCTTTTTTTTTTTTTTTATTGAAAAGTTTTACAATACAATTTTCCATTAAAAACCCCCATCCCCCCCGACCCTCCCCTCCCCAGCTCCCCCCTCCCTCTTCCCTCCCTTGCCTCCCCCCTTCCCCCCTCCCTCTTCCCTCCCCGTACCTCCCCCCCACCCTCCTCCCCCCCCCGGACTTCCCAGAGCTAAATACAAGGTATATATATATAAAAACAATCATAAGCAACCATATACTAACAACCATAAATTCTAAAATCCATCACCCTCTAACTTGTATAAGAACAAACAAAACTTAACATTATTAAATATATATAAAAAAGAAAATTGGAAAAGAAAAGAAAAAACACGAAAGAAGACTTATTCAAATGCTAGATAAAACTTCTTAACCCTATACTTATTCTGGATAAACTCAATCCACTTTCTCCATTCCATAATATAACGTTCTTGCGAGTGATCTTTCAAATAAGCCGATATCTTCGCCATCTCTGCCAGGTCGGAAACCTTTAAAGTCCATTCTTCTATGGTCGGCAGCTCCTCTTTCTTCCAATATTGTCCTATCAAAAGTCTTGCTGCCGTAATTAAATTCAGCATCAACTTAGAGTCCACCACTGTAGCATCAACAATTATTCCCAACAAAAAAAATTGCGGACAAAACTTTATCCTTCTTTTAAAAATCTTCTGTATATTCCACCAGATTTTAATCCAAAAGGCCTTAACCTTTTTACATGTCCACCATATGTGAAAATATGTTGCATCTTCAGCCCCGCACCTCCAACACTTAGGCTGATAATTCGGGTACATACTTGCAAGTTTTTTAGGATCTAAATGCCATCTATAAAACATCTTATAAAAATTCTCTCTTAAATTTTGAGCTTGAGTAAATTTCACATTCCTCACCCAAATCTTCTCCCACATGTCCATAGTAATAACTTCCTGGATATTTTGGGCCCATTTTATCATACAGTCCTTAACAAGCTCTGTTTCTGAATCAATCTCAATCAGTGCAAGATATATCCGTTTAATGTGTGCAGGTCCCTGATTTCTAATTTGCTTTATCAAATTTTCATCAATCGTTGCAAATCCAATTTTCTGGTCTTCTTTCCACCTGGCCCGTAGCTGAGTATATTGAAACCATGTTTGTACAACCTTCTCTTCTCGCAAGAAGCTATATGATTTCAAACACCAAACATTCCTTTCTAAACTTAAAATTTCCTTGTAGGTAGTCTCATCGTGTTTGAAACCAGCATGTATATTTTCTATTGCGTGTTTTGGAATTGCCCACAATGGTATCTTACAACTTAGCTTATGTCTATACTTCTTCCAAACTCTCAGCAATGCCTGTCTTAGAATATGCGTCCTAAACACGGTACCTACCTTCTTATCATACAACAAATATGCATGCCAGCCAAACAACAAATCATGGCCCTCAAGATTTAATAACCTCGATTGCGTCAAATTAATCCAATCACTTATTCCTACTAATGCAGCAGCTTCATAATATAATTTAAAATTAGGCAATTTAAGGCCACCTCTCTCACGAATATCCTGCATAATCTTAAGTTTAACTCGTGGCTTTTTCCCTGCCCACACAAATTTATTGATACCACGCTGCCATTCCTCCAAGTTAGAATCTTTCTTAAGAATCGGTATCATTTGAAATAAAAATAAAAATTTGGGCAGGACATTCATTTTCACTGCTGCAATCCGTCCCAACAAAGTCAATTGCAATTTTTGCCAACTCTCCAATTCTTTTTGAATTTTCCCCCACAATTTTTCGTAATTATTTTTATATAGCTTTGTATTCGAGGGCGACAAAATTACCCCCAAATATTTAACCCTTTTAACAATCTCAAATCCAGTTAATCCTTCCAAGAAGGCCTTCTGTGAAACTGTCATGTTTCTAGCCAAAATTTTAGTTTTCTGTATATTTACTTTAAATCCAGAAACCTTCCCATATTGTGTTATTATCTCTATCAGGTCCACAACAGAATTCTCTGGCTGGGTCACTGTAACAACCAGATCATCTGCAAATGCTCTCAATCTATAGTCTTGATCTCCAACTTGTATCCCCTTAATTTTTTCCGAATTCCGAATCTTGTTCAATAATATCTCTAAAGTTAATACAAATAGCAAGGGCGATAACGGACATCCTTGCCTTGTACCCTTCTCAATATTACATACTGCCGTCAAGCTATTGTTAACTATGATTCGGGCAGTTTGCTTTTGATATAATGCCCTAATCGGCTGCAAGAAATTTTCCCCAAAATCCATTTTATCTAACATTCTCAACAGAAATTGCCAATTCAATTGATCAAAAGCCTTTTCAGCATCTAAAAAGATTAGCGCTGCAGAGATCTGGTTGTGTCTTTCCAAAAACTCTAACACATCAACTATATGTCTAACATTATTTTTCATTTGCCTACCACTAATAAACCCCGTTTGATCCCCATGAATCACCTGTTGCAGAACCCTCATCAGTCTATTAGCCAAAACCTTAGCAAATATCTTATAATCTGTATTTAAAAGCGAAATCGGTCTGTAATTTTTAACTTGAGTAGCATCCTGATCTTCCTTCGGAATCAATGAGATAAAAGCTGTTCTCCAAGACGGTGGCACCTTTCCCCCCCTCTGGATTGTCTGGAACAGTTCCTTTAATGGTTTTATCATCTCAAATTGTAAATTTTTATAAAAGGCCGCAGACAAGCCATCCGTACCGGGCGCCTTATCAACCTTCAAATCCTTAATTGCTGTAAGGATTTCTTCTTCTGTGATCAGTTGGTTAATCCCCTCTCTTTGTGCTTGCGTAAGGACCGGAATATTAGCATTCTCCAAATATTTATCAATGTCTTTTACCTCAATTTCCTCTTTGGTATATAATTTCGAATAAAAATCCACAAAAGCATCCTTAATTAGATTCTGTTGAAACACAACCCTTCCTTTATATTCAATCTTGTCTATGTTAGAGGCCCTTTGTTTCTTCCTCAGTCTATAGGCTAACCATCTGCCTGGTTTATTAGCGTTGCAAAAAGTATTATGCCTAGCAAACCGCAGATTGGTTGCCACTTGGTCTGCCATTAATTTATCAAATTGTCCTCTTAACAGCCTAATAGCCTCTTTAATCTTCACGTCCCCTGGATTCAAAATCAAAACCCTTTCTTTTTCCTTTATTTCATTCTCCAGTTCTTTCCTTCTAGTTTCCATTACACGTCTACGTCTATTATTCATATATATCAACACCCCTCTCATATAGGCCTTACTAGCATCCCAAACCATATCCATCGAGGTACCCTTATTCATATTAATCTCGAAAAAATCCTTCATCCGCTGTTTACATTCTTCCACATTTCTCTGATCTCTAAACAAGTTCTCATTTAGGCGCCACGAGCGCCTATCTCTTTTCTCCTTATCAATCTCCAACCAAACTGGACTGTGGTCTGAAATAGTTCTTGCACATATCTTCACTTTTTTAGTTCTCAAAAAGAAGTCATTAGTCAACAAAATAAAATCAATCCTTGAGAAAGATTGGTGTCTGTCAGAGTAAAAAGTATAATCCTTCTCCTGCAGGTGCCTCTCACGCCAGATATCTCGCAATTCCAAATCATCCTTCAATTCAAAAAAAGTTTTAGGCAATCTGGCGTGGCTTGGAACACGCTTAAAAGCTCCAGCTTTATCCAAGTGTACATCCAGAACACCATTCCAATCTCCCATAAAAATAAAAGATTTATAATCCAACTGGGTAAGCTTTGTATGAAGTAAGCTAAAAAAATCAGCTTGTTGTTGGTTAGGTGCATATAGTCCAACTAGAAGCATCTTTTTACCTTCTAACAGCAGCTCAATCATAACATATCTTCCATGCTTATCTGCTTCAATTAAATCTGCTGTTAGAGCACTTTTAACATAAACAACTACTCCATTTTTCTTATTCTCTGCAGAGGCAACAAAATGCGTACCCAGTCTCGCGTTCAATAAATACTTTTGATCCAAAACTCTAATATGCGTTTCTTGCAAACATATAACGTCTATCTTAAATTGCTTTAAATATTGAAAAACTTTCTTCCTCTTCTGCGGTGAATTCAGTCCATTAACATTCCAAGTTAAGAATTTAGTTGCCATGAATATTCTCCAGAAGCCCATGGACCACAGCCTTGATAGGACTAACTTCTTTAGGCCGTGCTCCTCCCACAGCTTGACTGTATGTACGTTGCGAAGAAACTGAAGACTTTTGTTGATCTTGTTCTATTATTTTCTTTGCTCGTTTTAAAGCAGCACGCGTCACTCTTTGCTCTCTAGGATCATCCAAAGAAGTTGTAACTTGATCTCCTCCCGCTCCACTTTCCTCCGTTTCCTCCTCTTGTTGTTCTTCTTCTCCAGATCCTTTCCCAGCTTCCAGGAGCGTTAATGGAGTTGCTTTTAAGACATTGTTGTAAAAATCACACGCTTGCTTCACAGTAATCAACCGGTACCTTTTACCTTCATGCATCACCATCAGCCCCTGAGGAATCTCCCATCTGAACCTTATATCTCTTTGCTTGAGCTCATGCACGAGGAATGTATAATCCTTCCTTCCCCTTAAAATCCTTGGAGGAATTTCTTTTAAAACCAAAACTTCTTGTTCAGCAATCACCACTTTAACATCATAGGCAGCTTGTATAATTTGATCTCTGATCTCTCTTTTTGCAAAATAAACCACCACATCTCTAGGCAACTTCCTCTGTCTGGCAATCCATGAATTCACCCGAAACACTTTATCCATAGCTGCTCTTATTTCAGATGCTGGCAGGTTTAATACTTCTTCAAAAGCCTCAGAGATCAGCTGCTTCAAGTCTTCTTTAGTATCCTCTTTTAAACCTCTGATTCTGACAGCAAACTGCATCTGGTAAAATTGAGCTAAACTTAAGTCCTTCTCCAGTTTATCTCTTACATTTTCATTCTCTCTTACTTTGACTTCTAATATAGCATTCCTTTGATCCAAATCATCCATCTTTTCATCTAATTCTTCCACACATTCCGCCACTTTATGCACTGAAGACAAAATGTCTACCTTCATCACGCTGAGCTTCTGTTCCATCCTCTCTTCCATTCTCTCCTCCAGTTTCTCCAATTTCTCCTCCATCTGCGCAAATTTATCAGCCATTGATTGATTAATTGAGTCCAAAAGTTTATCCACAGCATCTCGAAACTCCTTCGCTGTCAGCGCTTCAGAAGGGTGCAACGCCTGTAAAGATGATTGTTGCACTGGCGAGGATCCACCACTCCGAAGAGTTTTAGGGGGAGGTTTCGCCGCCATCTTTTAATCCTCAAATATGACGCACTTTCACTTAGAGTTTAAAAAGTTCAAGTAGTTAGAGAGTATATTAAAATAAGCCTCTTCACCTTTATCTCTTGTACCGCTCTGCCTGCTCCTTTAAATCATAGTCCTTTCTTCAGGCAGGGATGGTTCGCAGACGCCTGGCTCCGCTCCAGAAAGTTCAGAGCAGACACGCCGGCCAGCTGGGAGCAACCCAGGCTACGGGGGAGTTCAATCCTTCAGCCGCCCAAGCTCCAAGCTCAGGCGGCCTCGGAGAGCTCTACCCCTACCTGGGGCCTCACCCCCTCCTCTTCTCCCGAGGAGGGGGCTTCAATTTCGCCCGAACAGCTGTTCGGCGCTGTTACGGGCGAAAAAACAAACAGCTGAGCCGCGGGCAGCCCGGGAAGGCTGTCTTCGGCGCCGCGACGCCACCGGAAGTCCACGTTGATGCTTTTTCATCAGATCTACACCATTTGTCATACCATATGTATCTATATCAAACTTATCGTCTCTTTATCTCAGATCAGAAAGAGACAGCGGGGGGGGGGGCTCTTAAATGCTTTGTACTACAACTCCCTCAGGAAGTGTGTACAGCTATTGATCCTAAAGCAGCAGGACACCGGAAGTAATAAGAAATCTTAGCCAAAAAGCTCCCCAAATGTGGACTGTTTGCCCAAATTTAAATGGTTTCTTTTATGGTTATCCTTCACCATCTCTGCCTTTAAAAGTCAATTTCCCACCACCAGGGTACTAATATGCCAGAGTGAGCTGGCTGCCAAAAGTGCCAAAATGACTCTGCTGGTTCAGGTGAAGCAAAGCTGAAAACTATATGCAGGAATAAATTCTACTAGTTGTGATATTGTTGGTTAGTGGATGAGCAATAAAATACACTACGCTTAAAAGCACTGCACAAATGTAAATATACTGCCGCTGAAGGAAGGCTAAAGAGTTGGCCAACTCTGCTTATTCTTAGATTACAGACAGATATTCCTTACTCTTGACAGCAGGAATTCCCTGAAAGATTCATTCATCAGCTCTGTGCTTTGAACTTGCCATCTAGCTGCATCTTTGTGTGAATAAAGGAAAACAACATTAGGCATTCTGAAGAAGATCAAATGCATTTCTGCTACACAGCTCATCTTTATTCTTCACTGTATACAGAAATTCATTCGCTCCGGCTGAAGTTCTGCATCCCAGCCTTTCCTGGTTGTTAAGTGAGTACACAGTTGTTAAGTGAACCTAGCTTTCCCACTGACTTTGCTCATCAGAAGGTTGCAAAAGGGGATCGCATGATCCCAGGACACTGCAACCATTGTAAATACATGCCAGTTGCCAAGCATCTTAATTTTGATCATGTGGCCATGGGGATGCTGCAGGGGTCATGTGAAAGATGGTCACAAGTCTCCTTTTTCAATGCTGCTGTAACTTCAAAGAGTCACTAAACAAATGATTGTAAGTTGAGAACTACCTGAATACTGTTTTCTGTGGAGTTAAAACCAATCTATCCTTTACTATAAATCGAGCTAAAATTATCATTCTATTTTGACAAGTTAACTTTGCTTCCACCATGTCCAGTTACTACTTCATAAGTATGAAGTGAATGAACATATTTGTTCTTTAACATATAATTACAATAAAAAACATATTTGTTCTTTAACTTTACATTTCTCTTCACATTTGGACCCAGGTGTGGAAACAAATACAGAGTGGTCACTGTTGTGAATGATTTTTGGTGGGAAAATATAAGGGGGAATGAACTTGCCTGGTCTTACTTTTAAACAAACTTTAAGCAAACTTTTAAACCCTTGATTGGGGGGGGGTTGACCTTGAGGGCCCTCTTCAGTGAGGTGTCACAGGGTTCAACATTCTCCCACTCTTAAAAAATTATTCTGCCATCTTTTATTTAACATCTCCATGAATTTTTTTGGAAAAGATCATCCCCTGATTGCAGGCAGCTTGTTGATATGTAGATGTTACTTGGTTGTATATCTCAGCTCTGAGCCAAACAGGAAATGTGGTTGGATTGTGTCTTGAATGTCTGTATGGAGAGTAGAGTGACTTTGGGTGTGAAAGCCAACTGATGCCATAAATATTCCATATTTCACTCTGGACAGGGTTATCTGTGGAGAGTTGATTCATAATTTGTGAATCTGTTTCTGGACAACTGCCACAAATAAAAGGAAAATATCATCATTGGTAGAATGTATGCATATTCATTCAATGGTGCATGCCCTTAGTAAACAGTCATTAATTTTCTTAATAACAAAACAACAAACACAACAACAATAATAATGCTGTTGGAAGGGACCTTAGAGGTCTTTAGTCCAACCCCCTGCTCAGGCAGGAAACACTATACCATTTCAGACAAATGGCTGTCCAGTCTCTGCTTAAAAACGTCCAGTGTTGGAGCATTCACAACTTCTGGAGGCAGGGTGTTCCACTGGTTAATTGTTCTAACAGTCATGAAGTTTCTCCTTAGTTCTAGTTTGCTTCTCTCCTTGATTAGTTTCCATCCGTTGCTTCTTGTCCCGTTGCTTCAGCTGCTTTGGAGAATAGATTGACTCCCTCTACTTTGTGGCAACCCCTTAGATATTGGAACACTGCTATCATGTCACCCCTCACCCTTCTCTTCATTAGACTAGACATACCCAATTCCAGGAACCATTCCTTATACGTTTTAGTCTCCAGTCCCCTAATCATCTTTGTTGCTCTTCTCTGTACTCTTTCTAGAGTCTCAACATTTTTTTTTACATCGTGGTGACCAAAATTGTCACCAAGTGTGGTCTTACCAAGGCATTGTAACGTGGTATTAACACTTTACATGATCTTGATTCTATCCCTCTGTTAAGGCAGTCTAGCACTGTGTTGGCTTTTTTGGCAGCTGCAGCACATTGCTGGCTCATATTTAAGTGATTATCCACTAGGACTCCAAGATCCTTCTCACAGTTGCTACTACTGAGCAAGGTACCATCTATACTGTACTTGTTTGTTTTTTTCTTGCTAAATATAGAACCTTACTTTTTTCTCCATTGAATTTCATTTTGTTAGATAGCGCCCAATGTTCAAGTCTGTTAAGATCCTCCTAAGATTTGGTGCTAGTTGTTCTATATTGTAGAGGAGCATACATTTATACTGTTATATTTCAGTTTTATGTTTATTGTTGCTTTAGGTCTATTAGTCTCTCAGAGTCAGGCAGGACTAGAGTAGCATATAAATCACATAAAACAAATAAACACACACACAATCTACACATTTTTCCAACATTCTCATGCATTTATGAAATCCTTTTCATCAGTGTTTCTTTCATTTTTTTTAAGTTTACAAAGGAAATGTTTACAAAGCATTGTTCTTTTTCTCAGGTTTTCCAAAATTAAATCTCCAGTAAAGAAGGCAGAACAAAGGTGAAGAGAATTGTTATTTCCATTAGGCCTATCCATTGCTTCTTTCTCTATTCTCTGTTTTAAAGATTAAGCCTCCTCTTTCAATCTGACTCTTTTTGTAAGGAGAAACCATTTTAAGAAAATCCCTAAAGCAAGGATAATAAAGCTTCTTGTGAAAAATATGAAAAAGGTAAAAACAAAAACAGCACTGGATCAGCACAGCAAAAAAATCTAGATGATCTCTAGATTGCCAAAAAAGATAGTGAAACATGTAATTCTAATAAAGGAGAATATTTGTAGCTGAGGGTTGAAATGAGGGATCTTTCTCTGAGCTTCGTTATTTTCTTGCAGATGTTTCATTGCTCAAATTAGGCAACATCATCAGGACTAGTGCTGGTGATGTTATCTTACTTGGTTAATGAAACATCTGCAAGAAAACAGCCATGTTCAAAGAGCACCAAGGACCCCTTAAATGTAAAATGTTTCCTCTTTCTAGTGATCATCCAGATTTTTATAGTTCAGATCCAGTAGCCCTAACAAAGGGGACCTATGTAAGCTTTTGAAGTAGTCTAGGAAATTAAAAACCAGGTAAGTACATTTTGCAGATATCGATGCCAAAGTTTAGATAGATAGGAAAGGGGGAGGGGGGAGAAAGAGAGAGGAAGAGATGTTAGCTGTAAATACATTGCTTACTCTTTAGCAATCTTGCAGCAAAAGTTGCACCCTTCAATGACAGAGTACCAGGCAGAGTCCTTAAATTGCAAAGTCTGAGAAGCAACTACTGTATATGTGAGACCAAGCATTCCTTTAAAATATGTGCTGTGAATCATTTTTAAAAAATAAATAAATAAAACTATTGTGTGTGATCTGGTTCATATATATCATAATGGAGTATCCTTGTTTTTGATTTGATATCCAGTCATTGCAATTGATAAAATACAGTTAAGTTGATGTTGAGCTAATTCACTTTGTTTGGGCTTATTTGGTGAAACGTGATAAAGCCAACCATGGCATAGTCACTATGCCATAATTCCTAGGAAGCTAGTCTCTGGGTCTCTGGCAATAAGATTCAGGTATAATATCTGGGGGGCATTTTTCTCCTATTAACAGCAATTGGAAGGAAGGAAGAGTCAACAGTGAAGGATAAAGTGCTTTGCTATGGTTTTTGTTTGAATTCCTGTTCTCCACCCCCATGGCCATTATCATTTTGTTTAAATAAAAATATGGTAAATAGGAGGGTCACAGTCACAGGATCTAGTTTGACCCCAAACTCTAGACTTGCTTATGTGGGAATATTTTTCCCAGGTCTCTTTCTCCAGCCCTTCTGCACTTCTTTCTTTCTTTCTTTCTTTCTTTCTTTCTTTCTTTCTTTCTTTCTTTCTTTCTTTCTTTCTTTCTTTCTTTCTTTCTTTCTTTCCTTTTCTCAATAATGAGAAGTAATGTTCCAGAGGTTAGATTTTTTGAAAACCACCCAGGGAGTATTTTTCAGGTTGAAGAAAATATCAATATTTAAAGCATATTTGCTTACTGTATTAACTGGTTCTGCGTGGGCCTGTTTTCAGAAAATGTTTTCAGAGCAGGAAGAAAGAGAAAATTAGGAAAAAGCAGTTTCATGAAAAATTTAGGAAAAAGCACCCAAGCAGTAGATTGAAAAAGTCAGTGTGAAAGCATCACTAGTAAGATTTCTTTCCCTTGCAGCATTCCTGGTCCACAACACTTTTACTATTCCCCACTACTTTGGTTGTTGTTTTGACTGGTCCCCATCTGTGCTTTCCTCTCATTTTATATTTAATCATCTCCTTTTCAGGCTAAAGATGTGTTGTTTCATCTGCATTGACATTGTGGTGTCCCTTAGCCGAAAGTGTAGAATTAATCCAAATCTCTCTTCACTTGCCTGTATTATTCTTGATTCCTTACTATTCCTCACTGGAGAGGTGGTTCCACCAGGAAAAGAAATGATTTCTGGGTTTCATAAAGGAGTCATAACTTCTGGTTTTGGAAGAATTCTGGCTCCTGCTTGCAATATTATGCATTCTTGAGCAGTCCTTGCCTGCTTAATGTACCATATTATTGTAAGAAGTATTTAACTGGTTTATTTCCTGGTAAGTCAGCAGGTTCCCTAATAAAATATACCGTACTAGTGCTTTGCTGGCAGAAGACCAGACTTCAGGGATCTCTTGTGAATTCCCTGGAAGAGAGTTTGAAAAAACATTTACTTAAGCTTCTCCTGTTTCCATCTTACTTTTACCATTCTTAGTTGAACTTTAAGCAAGGATGTCTATGGTGATTGTCAGCAAGGACTGTCTTCCTTTTTTTTTTTAAGTGGGCAGATTGTGAAAAATATTGTGCCTCCAGCACAGGCATATTTCATCTGGGGAAAAAAAGGCTTGAAGCTTGCAGCTCTTCCACTCAAGGATAAAAGATTATCAACAGCTTAATCTGTGGTAGAATTCCACAAAGTTCACACTAACACAATTCAAGATACTGGTTATCACCTATAAATCACTTCATGGCTTGAGGTCAGATTACCTACGGGACCATCTTCTCCCAGTTGTTTCTACCCATCCACTTCTGTCTGGCAAGTTGTGGGTGTTACTAGTCCCAGCAGCCAACGAATATTGGCTGGCAAGACTTAGGTGACCTGCATTCTCAGTTGTAACTCCTCCCCTCGGGAATAATTCTCTATTCAAATATCACAATGACCCTGACCCTGTTGGCTGTTTGCAGGGCTGTGAAGACTTGGCCGTGTACCTGGACCTGGGACCCTGTGGGGCTAGGCCTAAGCCAGCATACCTAAAGATAAAGCAAGTACGTAAGCACGGTGGACAAAAGTTAGGAAAAGCTTCCTCTGGAAAGTAGTTGTGGAAAGAATCCACAGAAAGAAATATTTTGGGAAATATTAAAAAGGCAGAATATATTTCCCCAAAGGATCTTAAAGGCAGAAACCAACAAACACACACACCACCAAATCTCTCTGCCCTAAACAGAAATCAGGTCTGCAGAAATGCAGATGTGATAATCTTGTCAGAAAGATTGCAGCAGGAAGCTGGGATTAGAAAGACAAAGATCCCTAGAATCAACAATCCCTCACACCAAAAAAATCTAACAGTCATCAGCCACAGCCCCAGGGAAACAGGATATGACCTTTGGGACATAATAGGATTAACCCACCATCAGAATACCAGAAAGGCACACTCAGACTCAAGTCAAAGTTCGTGCCACAGGAACAACTCCAAACAAAAGCTCAAGAAGGTATAAAAACCCACCACTTCCTACTACATGTGGTAGCTTTCCAGAGCCATCTCTCTGTCTGGCTCTACTCTTCAATAAACTACAACCTTCTTTCTAAAGCAGTCTCCATTTTGTTTATTCCCAGCTTGGACTGGACCCTGATAAATATTTTTCTTTCAACCTAGTTAAAAGAAGTCATAAAGGCAACAAAGAAAAAAAATGTCACCTGAATCAGACAAAAGAAGTTGGGCTTGAGCACATGGGAAGCTCCTCCCACCAACCAGAACAAAGAAAGGACTTTGGGAGATAAAAGTGGTCCTGAAGCCAACCCAGTCTTTCAATCATTTTTGGATTCCATCCCTCTGGCTAATGCCTGCCAGCCTAGTTGAGGAAGTTGGGTAAATGCGGACAAATGAGTGTTTTTGTGTATACATTAATGGCAAAGATTGCTGTTATTTTAAATTCATGGGTCTCTGTGTATTCTAAAGAACTGTTTGTACCTCAGTGTTCAGTTGAAAGTGATTTGAGTGTGGCAATTTTCCAGGACTGTGAGTAGGTGAGTGAGTGACCATAAGCTGAACATACATGTGTATCAGTCCCAGGTCTGTTAAGGGGCCCTGTTTCTCGGCTGTGTTAACATACATGGTAATAATTCTACTTGGTGACCATGTATATTTATTTTGGATTGTTTTAATTGTTTTTAATATATTCCTATGTTTTGTTTTATGTATGCCACCTAGTCACTTGTTGAGATAACTGGCTATAAAAATCAAATGCAAGTAACAATAAGTATCAATCTCACCAGATCCAAAGCACTAATACTGAAGAGGCCAGGGGGTCAAGCTGGTGTTTCCAGGTTTGAGGGTCCTCAAGAAAGGGACCTTTGGTGGCTTCCTCACACAGTCTTCTCCACTCAGCCCCCTCTATCAGCTCCAAAGCTGTCCCTCCACTTTTTCCTTCCTTGCTACCCATCTGGGGGCTTCGTCTTTTACTTAACATTCATGGCTGTCTTTTATTTCACTCAGGTTTTGAAAGGTGAAACCAGAACTGCACTTGATATGTTGTTTGTCCCCAGAATATCCATTTGGAGGTCCTTTGGAGATGCAAACACGCCAGGGGTGTCGGTAGTTTTTTAAAAAGAGGCACATGGGCAGCATCTGTGCAACAAGCAACAGAGCAGTGGGGAAAAAGAGCAGTAGGGTTAGTTGCAGAAGGGGACCCAGAGCAACATTTGCAGAGGGCACTAAGCACCAAGAATGCTGAAAGAAGCCTTGCAGTACTACATGCAAGCTCTGCTCCTTTATTTTGTGTGTCATGACATCACACACATGCTCAAAGCTGCATGTGAAAGGATGGCACAACACTGCTTTCTTCATTTTGCAAAAACAGACTGCAGTTGCCAATGGGGACATGCACGATGATTAAATTTGAGGTTCTCTGGACTACAGGGCTGTGATCTTCACTGTCTCTGGGGGATTAGCCCCAGAACATCTCAGCAACCCAGACAGAATAAGTGCTTGAACATCTGCCACCAGCTGTCTATTCACATGAGTAGGCTAATGCCAAAGTTTATGGATAAGAGTAAGTCTAATTTTTTCAGGCACTAATTGCTATGACATTACACTTCTTACAAGAGTAGGTCATGTGCCCAGACTTTTTTTTTTCATTATCTGTAAAATGTCAACAGAAACCACAACTTGCTCCTGAATGTTGTTGTATTCAAACCTGTGATTGGCATGGAATTAGCTACTTTAATTTAAAAGAAACCCATTTTACATGAATCTGAAAAGCTAGGGCAAACTGGGCAGGGGTTAAATTGTAGTTCATGCTTAATTATTCTTATGCAAACTATTTCCCCAATATCTACTATATCTGAAGCATGGTAAGCAGTTGATATAAAAATCTGCTAAGTTTTTGGTAAAGCCAAACAGTGATAACAAATCAAATAAACCAAAATGAGCCAAATTTGATTAGTTTCAAGGGCATCTGCAGGGTGGGGGTGGGAAAATGGCAACCCCACACATGCAATTGCAATCCTATTCCTGTTTTATGATTGCCATGCGTGTAAATTGTCACAGCCACCATCTTGACTTTTTGACCAAAATGACAAGAGCTGCAGTAGGCCAAAAATGTTAGTAACACAGCATCCTAGAAGAGAAAACCTAGGTTCTTCTCTTTTGAACATCCTCAAGCTCTACTTGTCTTCCCTGTAAGAAGTTAAGAAGCTGATGCTTCGGGGTGCTCAGTACCCTAGTTTCCATCTGGAGCTATGTTCCAACTCATGTCGTCTTGATCAACGGTTAGATGCCAGCTTGGTTTATCTAAGACTTAGCAGTCCACGGAATTGGCAGTCCTCCTTCTGTAAAACTTACTCCTTTCCTGCACAAAAAAGTTAGTGCTACTTTCCCTTACCTTGACAATCTATTAGTTTTCTAATAATATAAATATGACTAAAGCCCTTAGAGAGGTGCAGTGACTCAGTGGCTTAATGCTGCTGGAGATGATCTCTAGCGGTGTCAGGACCCACCCCAAACCACGTCTTAGGAAGACAAAATTCTTGGAGTCAAATCTATTCCAAAAAGAATCTTTACTATGACATGCTTGGTTGTAGGAAACGAGACAGGACTTAATATTATTCCATGAAGTAAACCCTTATAAAGAGTTCCCGGTTTAACCCCCCTTAACCCCATTTGGTCAGTCCCCCATCCTTTATCTCGTATCATCCCTCTCGTGGGAAAAAGGAACTTTGGACCCTTCATGTTTATTGCTCTCTTCCGTGACACAAGCCAGATGCTAGCCCCCCCTTTTGTTTCCCCAGTTCAAAAGGCTTCTCCTTTCCTTTGAAATGCCTAATACCGGTTCAATACACATCTATTCTCTTCTCTTCGGGAGATGGCAGAATCCATGGAATAATGCTTGAAACATTCCATTTATGAATATGATATAAATGGATTCTGACAAGCGGTTTGAGTGCTAGTACTGTGTGCCTGCCAACACTCGCCTCAGCTTCTTCCCACCTAGCAGTTTGAATGCATGTTCTAAATAGGTACCACTTCGGTGGAAGTCTAACTGGCGCTTTGTGCAGCAGTTAAAATCCTGTTGACACTGAACCTTCCCAGTTGTGATGCCCATTTGCGAGGCAACTTCGGTGAAGGGAGCGGGCCTTGGATGACACTGCAGAAAAAGCCGGTCATCTTTCTTTCTGGTGCGAAGCCAGCTCACCTTCCTGTGGCGCACTTTGGGAAGCATGCAAGGGTTGTACCTAACTGATGGTAAACGGGCAGCCAAACTATTACCTTGCACTAGCATTGTAGACTCCTGGCTAATGTAACAATGCCATATGCTAAAAAAAGAAGAAGAAAACTAAACCTCTTTACAGCCATGTCTGGATAGGTGGTTGAGAGGAAAGAACGAAGCCTTTGAAACCTGGATTAGAGATGTACAACTGATTTTGGAAAGGTGGAAGAAGAAGAGCACATTTGCTACCAGCAAGTGGTGAATTGTCTCCAGGAGGGTAGAAACGAAATCTGGGACTTACAGAACTGTAGTTAAAGTTGAAGACTCAAGGAGAGAATGAACTCGTTAGACCTCCATTTATAAAAAAGACTATCCCCCAGGAAGGGAGAAGTCTTTGGGGACATTTTAATCATAGATGGGGAGCATAATTTCAAGGCTCAGAGATATGGGGGGTCAACAAAGCAGCTACAGGTCATCCTCGATTTATAACCATTCATTCAGTGTCCATTCAAAGATACAACCACACTGGAAAAAGTGACTTATGACTATTTTTCACATGACCATAGCAGCATCTCCATCATGATGCTTGGCAATTGGCATTACCATCTCAGTGTCCTGAGGTCATGTGGTCACCTTTTGCAACAAGCAAAATCAATGGGGAAGCCAGATTCACTTAACAACCGTGTTACTAACTTAACAAATGCAGTGATTCATTAACAACTATGACACAAATGGGGCAAAACTCACTTAACAACTGTTGCTTAGCAATTGAAATTTTGGCCTCAATTGTGGCTGAAAGTCAAGGACTACCTGTACATGGAAAATGATACAGATCAAGTGAGCTGGAAGCATGATATTTTAGGGCTTGCAACTAATGTTACTCAGGATCCCAAATATATAAAAATTCTACTACTCTGTGCAGCTGCAGATGAGCAGCCAAACAGGGGGAAATGGCTATAAAACCCAGGGCTATTTAAGTCCCAAGGACAATACAGTACAAAATAATGTTGCTTTATAGGTACCAACGTTTTAATAATTAATACTATAGGAGGAGAGCCAGGTTGTTCGGGGATGGCAAAAGATCAAAACCTGGTAACACATTTTCTGCCTAACAGTTATTCTATTTTATTGATACTGTATAGGCTATAATAACAGAATCTTGAAAGCCTGATAACCCTTCTCCTCTCTTCCTCTAATATCAAAAAGGGTCAAGGCAGGTAGGTTGATCTTCAATTTCTCTTCCACACTTTCCTGTTTTCCCAGCTCGGCTCATGTTTCATTAACAGTTGATGCACACTTTCTCCAAGGTCACCTCTGTGCTCCTCTATAGTATAGAAGAACTGACACTAAATCCTAGTGATTAGAAAACTAATGACTGTCTACTAAGGACATGCACCATGAATGAATATGCATACATTGTACCAATGGTGATATTTTCCCTTTCCTGGCAATTGGCCAGGAACAGCAGCAATTTCAGCAAACAATCACTTAAAGAAGCCAACACGGGTGGTATAAAACAATTTAAATTATTTAAATAAGTAAATGGAATAAATAAATGTTATGAATCTATTGCCTACTCTACCCAATCAGTCACAGTTTGTTGCCAGCAGGCAAAGCAAGGAATTAGCTAGGGCAGAGATTTCTGAAGCTCCATTATGTTTAAACTGGAAGGGGAATTGGAAGGTGAATAAGCTCCAAAAGTGATTCTGGTGAGTTGCAAAAGAAGATGGGAATGTTTAGAGTAACGCTATCAAGTCTAGCTAAATTTGAGATTTCTTTGCCAATTCTGAAGATAAAAATAACATCTCTCTCTCTCTCTCTCTCCCTCCCTCCCTCCCTTTTATCCTGAAGTAACTCTTACATTTCTTTTCAACTAGATTTTTCTTTAAAATACATTGGAATATGTTAAAATATGTTGTCTGCACCATAGATCTTTGGTGTATGCATGCACACGGGATATTTTCATTCCATAAAACATTTAGGCTATACTACAGTTTCCATCTCATATGATCACTTAGCTTAAAGCCCATCCTTTCTTCCTGTAATAAATTGTGTATCAGAAACAAAGGAAGTTAGGAGGGACCGGATATAATTTTGCAGGAACTAAAACCATATGGTAAAAACTATGAAGATCTGCTTTGCACAGGACACTCTAAAACGCCAAGTATTGTAGCTTATTCCACAGAAGTCTGATTTTGGAATGGAATTTATCCTTGAAATAACTAGATCCTCTTAGGATTATATACATCTCCCGCTTACTATTTTATTTTTAAAAAACAGTATATTTTAACTTTATCATGCAGAACTAGAGCCTGGAATACAACAAGGGATTCAATTTTCCCAAAATATTTGCAAACACTTTGATTTATTTTTTAAAAAAAGTTGTTTTTTTCTCCTTAAAAAAATGTTTGCTTCAGAGAAATGTTTTACTGTTAATGCCTTTTTGGATAGGACTAATTCTGTAAACAGATATTTAGTGACCAGCAAAAATTCAGCTTGTAGTTACTTTCTTCCAAACAGATATATCAAGCTGTATCTTTTGAGCTTCTGGAAGTATAAAGTATAAAATGTGGAATATATATATTAAAAAGATAGTTACATAAACATAGAACAAATTTGCAAACTAAGAAAGAGCATGGGAAAGGTATACTATAGGTAACATGCCAAGCACAAATACTGATATTTGTTGAGTGTCTTAGACCAGGGGTCCCGAACCCCCAGGCTGTGGTCCACCACTCACACGAGTAGAGCTTTACATGCACACAGGCTTGCCCATCGTTCACATGGCCCAGTTTGGAACAGTCTGTTTCAAATTGGGCCGCACAAGCAGGGAAGTGCATGCACACGCAAGATCCACTCGTGTGAGCAGTGGACAAACACACACATACAAAGTCCACTTGTGCAAGTAGGGGGTGCATGTGGAGGGTGCTTGTGCTTGCACACAAGTGGCGCTTCACACGTGAGTGCAAGTGCTCGTGTGAAGTGGAATTTGTACAAAAGTGCAGGCCCCCTTAGCTCATGTGTGAAGCTCCATTTTGTGCAAGCAGAGGGTGTGCATGCCCACTGCTTGCACCAATAGAGTTGTGTGCACCCATGCTCCTACCACTCACATGCCCTCCCTCTGCACCGGGCCAGGCTGCCAAAGTGGAATGGTTGGAGACCGCTGTCTTTGACCACTTGGGAACACGTAGAAAATGCCTACATCAGAAGAACATCTTTTAAAAGTAGCTATGTCATTCTTAAAGCAGCAATTGTTTTCATGAATCAACTGAGCATGCTGTAATTACTGTTAAAATCCATTATCTAATATTAATGTATTAAACTACATTTCTACAAGTGAGAACTGAGTGGGCCACTGTGTTATACTAATATTTCTAAGCAACAGGTATCTGAATGGCCATTAAATACAAGCAATGAATAAGAAGTTTTGACATCTCTTGGCTGCTAGTTGTCTTCATTTCTGTAACTATATATGGTGAACTGTAAACTAGGATAATCCTATAATATATTGTTCATTTATACATATAGAGAGAGATTGAGAAGAATAAAAGGGTTTCACTGCAACAGATCCCATCAGCTTTCTAGAGACTCATGGCTCTATAGTATTTCTGGAAGGCAAGATAATTTCTCTTTTTATGCCTCCTCATATTTGAGTGCAAATACCTTTGAGATGAAAAATATGAATAGTTTCTACCCATCAGGTGTCACATCACTTCCTAGTATAATGAAAAAGGCTTTGCTGGCCATTGGATATCCTCATATATCACTAAAGCACAAGGTGGGTTTAATTGCCCATCTCCTATGCCATATCTGAGACACGACACATCCTCTCCATGACCTGTTTTCCTTGTTACCTTCTGGGAGGAGGCTTCGTGGTATCCGTAGCAGAACATCCAGATTCAGCCATAGTTTCATTCCACACAGCATTAACCTTGTGAACTCTCAAGCTTCCTCCTTCCATTATATATTCAAGATGGACAGTATTTAATATTTAATATGTATTTGTTATGTATATATAGGGGTGTGGCTCTATACATATGCTGTATATAGTATGGTTAGGTGTGTGTCATGTATTTGTTTCACTTTGAGAGCAGGCAACTAAATTTCATTTTTGATGTGTGCCGTTGTGCCCACAGTAAAATAATGACAATAAAGGTTATCTATCATATCTAAGTCAAATGAAAGCTTAGCTGTGTAATAGTTTGCAACTTGAGGAGTCCTCACGATAGCTATCTTTAATTTAATTAAAATTGCATTACATCAAATAATGTGATTGCCATTGCTCCTATGCCTCGGCTACCACCTATTTTTGGAGAACAGATCACAGGATATCATTCACTGACTAAGGAGGGCCCCTGCCCTGAAAAGAACAACAGATGATTCCTATATAACATGGCAGTCACAATGGACAACAAAACATGCCCAGAAGGGACAATCACTTTTTTGGTTTTATCAAATTGTATGTCCTCAATTTACAACTATTCATTTAGCAACAATTCAAGGATACAACCACAATTTAAAAAGTGACTTACAGCTGGTTCTTCTTGTACTTTCAACATCCCCACAGTCATGTGATCAGTATTTGGGTGCTTAAAAACCAACATGTGTTCATGATGGTTGCAGTTCCCGGAATAATGTGATCACCGTTTGTAACCTTCCCAGCTGACTTCCAACAAGCAAAGTCAACAGGGGAAGTCAGATTTGCTTAATGACCACATAATTTACTTAACAATTCCAGTGATTCCCTTAACAACCAAGGTAAAAAAAGGTTGTAAAATTGGGTGCAATTTACTTAACAACTCCCTTGCTTAACAACAGAAATTCTGCTCTCCATTGTGGTTGTATGTCAAGGGACCTGTATGTTATGAGCGTGGAGTACTAAGTAAATTTAGTTGAATAAATGGTTTTCATGAAGGCTACTCCTAGCAGCTGAATTTCTGCCAAACACCACACAGAGACACACACACATACACACCATCCCCTTCACAATCCAAGTAGGAAACCATAGCCTGCCAGTGTTCTAAATGGCAGGTATAAAACCTAATTATTGATAGCAGGATAAGAGTAGCAATTCCATCTTGTCAGCTGAGTAGCAAATCCAAATTGACCCAGTTATCTGCCATGCTCAAACACACTAATGACCCCCTTGTACCTTTGCTGACCAAATAACAGCCCCTTCTGCCACTCTCCATATCCAGGAGGACTTTGAACTGTAATCATTCAGCAGTGCCTGATCATAACTCTTGGTCTTGTCTCTCCAAAAGCACTTTTAAAGATTTACTGTCTCAGCAATTTGAAGCAGTGAAGTGGAAATAGTGAAGGACATTCTGGAGATTTGCTAGGGAAAGGAGCTGGACTAGAAGGAGAAAAGAGGAAAGAGAGTGCACTAGCATTTGTTTTTAATCCGTGTTAAAGTAGAACTAACTGAATAACAGAGTTGGAAGGGACCTTGGAGGTCATCTAGTCCACTCCCCTGCTCAAGCAGGAGATCCTATGCC
Organism: Vipera ursinii; assembly: GCF_947247035.1. Classification (NCBI taxonomy): domain Eukaryota; kingdom Metazoa; phylum Chordata; class Lepidosauria; order Squamata; family Viperidae; genus Vipera; species Vipera ursinii. The sequence goes on along the minus strand of NC_139513.1, from coordinate 40,401,312 downwards.
ATTTCGGACAAATGGCTGTCCAATCTGGAAGAGAGGGAGGGAGAGAGGAAGGAAGGAAGGAAGGAAGGAAGGAAGGAAGGAAGGAAGGAAGGAAGGAAGGAAGGAAGGAAGGAAGGAAGGAAGGAAGGAAGAATAGCAGAATAACAGAGTTGGAAGTGACCTTGGAAAATAAAATTCAGATATTCCAGGCTTTTGATGCTCCCTTGGGAATCTCAAAATGGTCTGTAGTTTTGCAGTAAAATCAAACTAAACTGCAAAAATGTTAGCCTTTTAAAAGTACAGTGCTGTAGAGTACTGTCAAGATTACCAACTCATCAGAAAAACAAGCCTGGCTCACTGTTGCTTGTTTAAAACACATTTAAGTCAAAAGGATCAAGATCATCATAGCTGTGGTGGAAGGCTGCAGAAGGAGCTGAATTTAGCTATGTTTTGCCAAGTGAACTTCCTAAATACTCTGGTCCCATAATCAGATCATACTCTCAGACTTCCTGAAAAATAACCAAGTGCATCTGCCTTCACAAAACCCAAAGGATCAGGCTGCACGCAACGCAATCCAAACTGCCAAAAAGAAGCTTATAATCCACCGTGGAAAATTGCCTAAAAGGAAACAATTCAAGGTGAAAGACATCACCTGGACTCCAGAGAAGTGGATTATTAAAAAAATTCAGTGCAGTGATTCTATGTGCAGGTATTCTATGGCAGGAGAAACGAATGAGAAATAAGTGTCAAGATGGTTGGAAGACCCTAAAAAAAACAAAAAAAATATTCAATACTAATGAGAAAGAAATGGGAGAGAGCAAAAACCCCAATGTGTCATGAAGATCTGAATACAAGAAAGGGGCCTTTTTAGGAGATGGAAAGAAGGGCAAGTCTCTATGGAAGAACAGAGGAAGCTAGCCTAGAGCCATAGAGAGGGTATCCAACTCCCCCCCCAAAAAAAACCCAATAAAGCTCAAATTGAACAGATGTTGGTAAAGACTGATAATGACAACCTACAACAACCTATTGAGCATCTTTCAATACATGCAAAATGCTGGAACAAAGAAGGGCAAGTCAACGCAAGTCTTTTTTCCCCAGTCTTCTCAAAAAAAGAACATATATGTTCAATTAGGTAATTTTGAAGAGCACAAAGAAGGGACAGGATGACACTTGTGATTGTGACAGTCAGAGAATAGTTGTTTTCTTTCAGTGAGTTTAAAATCTATAGATCCAGACACATTTCATCCTAGGGTATTGAAAGAAATTGTTGATGATCTGTTGAAATTGGGCATACTATTTTTGAGCACCCTGGAACATGAACGAAGAGCCAGATGACTGAAGGAAGATAAATGTTATGTTTTCTAAATGGGCGGGTGGCTGAGAGTATCTAGGGTACTAGGGATCAGTGAGATTGATATTGATGTATGAAAAGTTCAGATGCTCTTACTACTTGAAAACAATACAATAATTCCCAAATCTCAACATTTTTTATCTGGAGAGGTTCTTAACATTTTGTGGGAATCCTGTGCATGTAATATAAATTGACTTCAATGAAGCATGTGCCAAACTGCTGCATGACATATTGATTAATAAACTTACAAACCCTGACTGGTTTGCGCTTGCTTGTTTTCTTTCAGACATTTCATTAACCAACTACATAATATCAGCTAGCAATGATGATGTTACCTAGTTTGGTAATGAAATATCTGTAAGAAAACAACCAAATTCAGAGAACACCAAGGACCCCACAGTTTAACCCTGAGCTACAGATACAGGTAGTTCTTGAGTTATGAATGTAATGGAGCCTGCCAATTACATTCGTAACCCGAGGATTCATTGGAGTGAACCACGTAAAGTGACCATGAAAACTCCCTGCTTTTGCCCACACATTTGCTAATTGAATGTGCAGGTCATTAAATATCTCAGGGTGGCAAGGCCATAAGAGGGGGCTAGTGATGGAACAAGCCACCCAAGGACTCTCCTGACCCACTGAGATACCTCATGCTCCCCACAATTGCTTCACCACCACCCCAATACTGCCATGCTGGGTTTCACCTACTTGTGAAGATCTTGTGAGCTGTCTCCTCTCTGCTCTGATTTGCCTGCTCCCAGTGCTCCAAAAGACAGGATGAGCATGCCTCACTCGGCTTACAATCTCCCTCTAGGCTCCAATCGTCTTTGCAAAATGCCCTTACTGCCGGAAAAAAGAGCCTGGGAGGGATATGCTGGCCCCTGCCAGGCTCTGTTCTTGCCAGCAAAGGCTTTTGCAAAGGGTTGCCAAAGCCTATAGGGACATCACTCGCATCAGAGGGCACCTATGGGGGGATCCTTGGGTATCTGGCAGAGGGGAGTGGGACTGGGACAGGCTCCAGGGCCTGGTTCACCAGAGGAGCCTTGCCATCCCTCTTGGGCTGTGGGGAGGGGCTGTACTGTGTTATATATGTAAACAATCCCTTGATAGAGATGTATATATGTTAACTGTTCAAATAATACGGCAGCAGCAAAGCGTATAAACTAAAAGCAGCCTGACAGGAAAACACGCGGGAACTTTGACAGCTGTCAAAGTTCCCCGCACCGCGCAGGCGCCACCACTGACAGCTCGCGGCTGTCAAACGCCGGACTACGAAGAAGCCTGAGCTGTCAAAGCGTCCACCGTACAGCGCAGGCGCAACCACTGACAGCTCGCGGCTGTCAAAACACCAAGACACGCAGAAGCCGGAGCTGTCAACACAAGACGACGCGGATTGGTCCCTGCCTGACAGGGCGCCAAAATGAACACCGCTGATTGGTCCTCGCTACCAGCTGCCGGCTATAAAAGCCGGACAAGTTATTCTATGTTTGCCTTGCTCTTAAATAAATCTGTTGTTACTAGCCTGTCGTCCCGAGTGGTCCTTCGGCTACTTCACTGGCGACGAGGGTGGGATCGCTCCGGAGCTGAAGTCACGGCCGAGGAAGGGAGTTCCCGGCAAGAGCTGTCACGGAAGTTTTAACTTCCATCGGAGCAACCCAGGACCGGATGACATGGCAAACTTCGGCCGTGTGAGGGAGTTTGATACCCGCCATCCCGAGAGATGGCAATCACACCTCGGCCAAGTCGAGGGATTCCTCCTCGTCAGTAAGATCACTGACGACCGAGCAAAGGCCGCCGCTCTGCTGTACATCAGCGGGCCCCCGGTGTACGATGCAGCCGTCGGGTTGTTCAGCCCAGTGCCCATCACTGAAGTCTCCTACGCGGACTTGGTGGACCAGCTGAGCAAATACTACATGCCGGCTCGATCAGAACTATACTGGCGGGTGCAATTCGCGCAAAAGAAACAACGGCAGGACGAGCCCGCCAACGAATTCATCGCCGGGGTCAGACATGCCGCGAGGAACTGCTGCTTCCCCGACCTGGAAGACCGCATCAGAGACCAGGTGGTGATCGGTCTGAGGGACGAGAAGCTACAAAAAAAACTGACGTCCAAACCCGACATGAACCTGGCCGAGCTGACCAGGGAGATCATGGCATACGAACACAGCCACAAGAAGAAGCCGACCAACACGACCCCAGAGACCCCCGCGACCGTCTACCAGGAAAGCGCAGCCTTCAGCGACAGCGGAGAGTCGGTAGATTTCACCGACGGAGAAGCCCTACAACGCCGAATGGAGCACCGACAGCCGAGAAGGGGAAAGACGTCGGACCGCCGGGGGTCCAGGAACCCTCCACCGCCACCACCGCGTTACGAGCAACGAGCCGCCTGTGCCAGCTGCGGGGGCAATCATGCCCGAGGGAGTTGCCGTTTTAGGAACGCGAAATGCCACAATTGCGGGAAGACTGGCCACATCAAGCCGGTGTGCCGCAGCAAGGGCCGGGACAACATCAATGAGGTGGAGGCAAACCCCCCAGGTAGGCCAGCTGCCCAGGCCAGCAGAGAACCCCACCCAGGGCCCCTGGTAGAGACTGTGGACAGGGTAAACAGCATAAGCTCCAAGGTTAAGATCTGGGTCAGAATTCAGGGGGTGCCCTGCCACATGGAAGTAGATTCCGGGTCGGCAGTTTCCTTAATTTCTCTAACAACCTATCAGGAGATCTGTCAGAAAGGCCGAGGACAAATTCCCCTGAAACAAACTCAGGTACACCTAGCTGACTTCCAGAAAACCCCCATTCCGGTGGAAGGAAAAGCCAAGGTCGTAGTGCAGTACAAGGGGTTCAAGGGTCCCCTGGAGGTTTTAGTTACACCAGGGAACCGCACCAATTTGATAGGACTAAACTGGTTCAGTCCACTAGGTATCGCTTTAACTGGGGTTAACACCATCCTAACACCCAGCCTAGAAGCCGTTTGCGATAAGTTCGCCGACGTTTTCGATGGCACTTTAGGGAAATACACGGGTCCCCCCATATCCTTACAGTTAAACCCTGCAATCCAACCAGTTAAGATAAGAGCCAGGAGGGTACCTTTTGCCCTTAAAGAAAAAATCGAAAACGAACTTGATCGCCTCGTAGGACTAGGGGTGCTTGAGCCTACAGAAGGGGGAACCTGGGAGACCCCAATCGTCACCCCAATCAAACCTAATGGGGAAGTGAGACTGTGCGCTGATTATAAGGCGACAGTCAACTTAGCCCTCAGCCCCCATGCCTACCCGGTGCCAGCGGTAAGGGACGTATTTGCTTCCATCCGCTCTGGCACCCTTTTCGCCAAGCTCGATCTCACACAGGCGTACTTACAGCTACCTGTCACTGAGGACACTGCGGAGGCCCAGACAATTGTCACCCACCGCGGTGCCTTTAAGGTAAAGAGGCTCCAATTTGGCATATTGGCGGCCCCGGGTATATTTCAGGGTATCATGGAGAAGACCCTGAAAGGAATACCCGGGGTCTGCCCCTACTTCGACGATGTTCTCATCGCCGGAGAAAACGAAGCGAACTTAGCTGACAGGCTGTCAGCTGTGCTAAGCCGGCTCAGAGAAGCCGGCCTCAAACTTAAGCGGGAAAAGTGCTCTATTGGAGTCACATCCACTGAATTCCTAGGGTACAAAATAGATAGCCAGGGCATTCACCCCACCTCAGAAAAACTACAGGCTATTCAAACCGCACCCAGTCCTAGGAATAAACAAGAGCTGCAATCCTTTTTAGGATTGTTAAATTTTTACCATGCCTTCATCCCCCATAAGGCCACTATTGCGGAGCCTCTGCATAGACTCCTAGACAAGGGTACAACTTGGTCCTGGACCAAAGAACATGAGAATAGCTTCCAATCATTAAAAAAGATTATCTGTCACAGTTCAACTATCACCCTTTTCAGGGAGGACACCCCAATATGCATCGCTTGCGATGCCTCTCCCTATGGAATCGGGGCTGTCTTAAGTCACATATTCAAGGACGGCACACAAAGACCCATAGCCTTCTATTCACGCACTCTAACCAAAGCTGAAAGAAACTACGCCCAAATCGACAGGGAAGCCCTAGCAATAGTAGCAGGGGTCAAAAAATTTCATGATTACCTATATGGAAGACCATTTACTATAATTACAGATCACAAACCCCTGCTAGGCATATTCACGTGGAACAAAACTACTCCACAAATTCTCTCCCCGAGAATGCTAAGATGGTCAACCTTCTTAGCAGCCTATTCCTATCAACTAATACATAAACCAGGTAAAGAATTGGGTCATGCTGACTGCCTCAGCAGACTGCCCATACAAACCAGGGACCCAGACCCAGCCCCAGCCAGCCAGATTTTAGCAATCTCCCAACTTCCAGAATGCCCCCTGACTGCAAACATCATAGCTAACAATTCTGCCAAAGATAAAATACTTGCCAGAATCCTCAAATGGGCCACAACAGGATGGCCAGCTCAAAATCCACAACCTCAATTCCAACCTTATTATAACAGAAAAAATGAGATCTCAACACATAGAGGATGCCTGCTGTGGGGAAATAGGGTCATCATACCAGAGAGAAACATAGACCAAACATTACAAATTTTACACGAAGGACACCCTGGAATTGTAAAAATGAAGGCGATGGCTAGAAGTTATGTGTGGTGGCCAGGCATAGATAAACAAATAGAAAAGTACGTGGGTGGGTGTTATACCTGTCAAGAGACCAGAAATGAACCACCCCAGGCTCCAATCCATAAATGGGAGACAACAAGGAACCCTTGGTCACGTATACATGTAGATTTTGCGGGACCCATCCAAGGCCAAAGTTTCTTAATTGTAGTAGACAGCCACTCAAAATGGCTGGAAGTCACCCCCCTTAGAAAAACAACGTCCCAAGCCACTATTCAAGCTTTACGAAAAATATTCGCTACTCACGGCCTACCTGACACCATAGTTTCTGACAACGGACCTCAATTCACCTCTCGTGAATTTCAGATCTTCGCTATGAAGAATTGTATTAGGCTGGTCACGTCGGCGCCGTTCCACCCATCGTCAAACGGAATGGCTGAAATTATGGTACGATCCACAAAAGAAGCATTAAAAAAATTCGTTAAAGGAAACTGGCAGAGGCGCCTCAGCCAGTTCCTCTTAGCACAACACACAACACCATGCTCCACGACCAGCAAATCACCAGCAGAATTAAGATGGGGGAGAAGGCTAATAACACGTCTGGACAGACTGCACCCTGACACGTATCCAGAAGAAGAACCGCACCCCCACCCCGCCCGCACACTCAACCCAGGTCAATTGATTTGGGCACGATCATACACAGATAAAAACAAGTGGGTCCAAGGGACAGTAATAAAACAAACAGGGCCCATCTCATACCTTATAGCTACGCAAGCACAGGGCAACATACGCCGCCATATTGATCAGCTCAGACCCAGACAACCACCACACAATTCTGGGCAACCAACCAATGCCAGCATACAGCTCCCACCGGAAATGCTGCCTATTCCAAACCAGGAAGAAGAACACCAAAACGAAGACCCGGAACCTGACCACCCTCCACCCCTTCGCCGCTCAACCAGGAATCGGAGACCACCCACCTACCTAAAAGACTATCAGTGGGCAGGTTCAAACATCCAAGAGGACGGAAACGCACCAGGGGAGGGGTAAGGGGTGTGTTATATATGTAAACAATCCCTTGATAGAGATGTATATATGTTAACTGTTCAAATAATACGGCAGCAGCAAAGCGTATAAACTAAAAGCAGCCTGACAGGAAAACACGCGGGAACTTTGACAGCTGTCAAAGTTCCCCGCACCGCGCAGGCGCCACCACTGACAGCTCGCGGCTGTCAAACGCCGGACTACGAAGAAGCCTGAGCTGTCAAAGCGTCCACCGTACAGCGCAGGCGCAACCACTGACAGCTCGCGGCTGTCAAAACACCAAGACACGCGGAAGCCGGAGCTGTCAACACAAGACGACGCGGATTGGTCCCTGCCTGACAGGGTGCCAAAATGAACACCGCTGATTGGTCCTCGCTACCAGCTGCCGGCTATAAAAGCCGGACAAGTTATTCTATGTTTGCCTTGCTCTTAAATAAATCTGTTGTTACTAGCCTGTCGTCCCGAGTGGTCCTTCGGCTACTTCAGTACCCTCAGGATCACCTGAATCACAGTGAAAACAGGTGTGGAACCCTCTTGGGATTTCTGAGAGGACTGTGTTGTACACATTCTGGACAGAGAGAACCCCTGGTTTGAAACAGGAGCCAAAGAAGCCAGCTACATTAAACTGAACAGCCCTCTCTCAACAGAGGGGGAGGGATACGATGCCACCTATCTCCTGTCTACAACACAGTCTTTTCAGCAGTACCAAAATGGTTCCACACCCAATTGCACTCTGATTCCAGTGACCCTGAGGGTACAGATAAGCCCCCCAAGTGGCCTCAATGACTCTCAGAGAACTAATGACTGACTTTCAGAGAGCTAACTTTGCTGACTGCAAAGAACATAAATCTTTCCATTTTTCATCATTCAGTCAGAAGTGAAGAAGCATCTTGGATGAGAAGGAAAGAATCAAGAAGGTTCAGTTGTCTTAAAAAACACCTTCATAGAGGTTAGTTCTATTAATGGGTCTGAAGTATGTGGACAGAGTAGATTTTCTATAAAATCTCTTCCACCTGCTCAAAGATGGTCAGCTATCCAATATGGCTGCTGCCTTCTGTACACAATCAATATTTCCTTGCCAAAGACTAATTATCTCTGGAGGAAGTCTTACAGTTTGACAAGCTCTCACTACAAATATATCAGACTTTACTCCCTTGCCAGCAAGAGGAGAGTTTGTTATTCAGAATGCCTAGTACAGAGTAGCCAAAGCAATGGCTGCACATATGGAGGGCTGCCAACTATGCTTAAATAAGTTACTGACTTGCTATAACATGGAGAACAAGGGACAGTACAGATGGATCTTCTAACTACAGCTATGAATCATTTCATTCAACAAATGGGACAGAATCTTTTGCCAGTACAGAATACTCTCCCCAGTACAGTGGGGATCAGCCAATACAGTAACTCCGTCTCAGACAAGGTGTCTAACTGGAATAGACAATGGTAATGAGGATGATCAAGAAATTGAATCTAACCATGAAGAAAGATTGAAATAATTGGGAATCCTTAGTTTTGAGATCAGACTAAGGGCGATATCTCACCCAAAACGTCTCTGTCATTCCAGAATGCAGAATAGGGAGAATGGAGTCCAAATGAATTTTATATATAACAATTTTCTTTGCAGTAAAAAAAGTTAGGAGAGTAGAGCTAATTACCAAGAGAAATATAGATATATTTAAACAGAGACCAGCTGTTGAAGATTCCTCCAATGAGCAGGGGTTTTGAGTTAGTTCCTCCTTCTAATCCAACTGGATAGTGAGATAGGCAGCATATAAATTTAACTTTTTTTTAAAAAAATCCACCATGCTGTCTCTGTGAATTGAATAGGCTGAGCAATATCAGTTATATTTACAAATACAGCCCCCTAAAACACACACGCACACACACACACACACACACACACACACACAAGTTGTTCAAAATCCCTATCATAAAATACTAAGAACAGGATTCAAATTAGTTACCATCTGTCGTTCATTTGTTTTTTTTAAAAACATAAACAAAAACAAAACAAAAATCCTTGAAAAACATGATGTCAAACAACAACCATGACCATACTATTATGAAAAAAGTGTTTGGTTCCTAAACTTTATAGCTGAGATAGAATCTAAACTAAGGTCTCCTTTACCTTGTTGTATATATCATCCCATCCACCAGATTAATCCCTTTATGGTGCAGAATTAGAAAATAAATCAATTACCAACAATACTATTCCATCATTAGGCTTATAAGCCTAGAAAGGACACAAAATTAAATTCTGAACGCCTCACAGCATCCAATCAAAAAAAATATCTCATTTCTTAAATTCAGGGCACTTAGTCAAGCATGAACTTAGAACCTACACAATATGGATAACTAGTAGGACTTCATTCTAACTGGAGAGCATTTTTCTCACCTCTTCAACAATATCATAATTTTTTAAAAAATGGGTATGACATGATAACAGAAAAATCTCATGCTTGAAGATGAGAAGAAAAAATAGAGTCAGAAGATTGAAGATGGAGGTACTACTTAAACAGCTGGACCTCACAAATGCTCAGGAAATGCCATATTCAGATGCTATTCAGGCAGGATAGCTTGAATGAAAAAGGTAGATTACAGAAATCATAATCCTGAAGTTAAAGTTGGCAAACTTTAAGATTATTCAAAACCATGCTTCAGGAAAGGTGATCTGGGATAAACTGAGACAGACCTATGGATATTCAAGGATGAGGTATGATACTTTAATGCAGGAAACTCATACCTCTGAAAGCATCAGGAAATGGAAGATTAATGGAACATCTGTCAGAGTATCTCTCTATTCAGAAGATTAAAAAAAAGAGTGTGAACCTTTCTAATGTTTGTCATTATATTATATCTGTCTATCCCATCAGATCTGGTAGAAAAGGAATTTATTTTATTTTTTATTTTAATTCCATTTATATCCCACCCTTCTCCGAAGACTCAGGGCGGCTTACAAGCTTAGCAGTAGCCTTCATTCTATGTATATGCCTGCTTACTAGGGCTTTTCACACACACCCCAAGCGGCATTATTACAAAGTCAGCTTAATTGCCCCCAACAATCTGGGTCCTCATTTTACCTACCTGGGAAGGATGGAAGGCTGAGTCAACCTTGAGCCTGGTGGGATGCGAACCTGCACTAATTGCAGGCAGCTGGTGTTACTTAAGGAGGCATTAGCCCACTGCTCCACCAAGGGAGCAGTGGGCCTCATCTGCTAAGAACTATACTTGACAGGTCCCAGAAGGTTGACCTTCTCTGCTGTGCACAGGCCTTATGGAATATTGTCCCCCCCTCTCCCCCCCAAAAAAGAAAAAGATTAGTTCCAAGACCTGGCTTTGACATCAGGTCTAAAGGCTCCAGGGGACCAGTCAAATTTTAAGATGGCTCCGTTATTGTGGTTCACATTTATTCTCTCTTGTGAGCTTTTAAATATTTTAATAATGAGTGTCTTATATATTTATTATTTTAATTGATTGCTCTGTGCTGCCCAGAGCCACTTTATGTGAGATGGGCGGCCATATAAACTTGATTAATAAATAAATAAATTACAGTCCTTGCCAGAAAATTATAGAGTCACTCAGAGTAATTTCTGAGAGAATGTAATTGCCAACATGACATGAACCAAGAAACTGAACAGAATTCTCTAAAGGGCAGAAATGTAATCTGCCATTGCAATAATAATAATAATAATAATAATAATAATAATAATAATAATAATAATAATAATAATAATAATAATAATGATGATGATGATGATGATGATGATAATGATGATGATGATGATGTTGGAAGGGACCTTGGAGTTCATCTAGTTCAACCCCCTACTCAGGCAGGAAACCCTATAGCATTTCAGACAAATGGTTGTCCAGTCTCTTCTTAAAAACTTTCAGTGCTGGAGCATTTACAACTTCTGGAGGCAAGTTGTTCCATTAGTTAATTGCTCTAACTGTCAGGAAACTTCTCCTTAGTTCTAGGTTGCTTCTCTCCTTGACTAGTTTCCATCCGTTGCTTCTTGTCCTGCTTTCAGGTGCTTTGGAGAATAGCTTGGCTCCCTCTTCTTTGTGGCAGTCCCTGAGATATTGGAACACTCCTATCATGTCACCCGTCACCCTTCTCTTCATTAAACTACACATACCCAATTCCAGCAACCGTTCCCTGTATGTTTTAGCCTCCAGTCCCCCAATCATCTTTGTTGCTCTTCTCTGTACTCTTTCTAGAATATGGATTTTACAAACCTAAAACTAAAATAATGGAGGGAGATAATGATCAAATGTCCTAAAAATAATAGTCAAGCTTGCATACGAATTGCAAAAACAGTGAGACAGAGATAATTCTTAGCTTAGCAAATAAATTCTTAATCAAAACTGGATATGATTTTAAATTTGGAAAAAAAAAGATTTTTGCTGGATACTGGAGCATCTGGTTAATGTATCTGCAGCAAAGAAGTATTTACAAGCCTGATTTTTTTTTCCTAAGGAAAAGTTAATTTAGCAAATACAATGTTGATGTATATGAAAAATACTACTAAACTGAGTTGCTGATAAATCATAATGAAAGCAGAAACATAATATATTAAGAAGCCTATTGTTTGCCTGAACTTGATGCAAATTACATGTCTATGTTATCTTAAGCAACATTCTTGTAAAATTGTGTTTAAAATGGACTTTGCACAGTTGCAAAGTACTACGAAGAAATGTTGGAAAAAGAGCACATTGAAGCAAATTTGTTGAAGCCTTGTGACCTACAGCAAACAGAGCAGCAGGAAGCATGCATAATAATAATCCTGCAAAATGGCACAAAAGATTTGATCACAGAGATAAGCCTGAGATTACAAAACTAAAGGATTAGGATTTAGAAATTGGAAGAAAGGATTAGGTTAAATTGCATAACGCAGTTAGGAATAATGCTGGGAACAAATCATTTTGGTCGTTAAGAGTGGAAAAATAAACACTTGCAGTGTTGCTCATTTAAATGAATAAATGAAAGAATAATCCCAGATGAACTCTAATATACAGATGTTAGGGTAGAGCACCTGGATTTACCCAAGAACATCAGAAAGGGAAACAGCAAATAACAATGGCAATAATAACGGCATAGCAATAAAAATGGGAGTCCTGGTGGTGCAGTGATTAGAATGCACTATTGCAGGCAAACTCTACCCACAGACTGGAGTATGATCCTGGCAGGGCTCAAGGATGACTCACCCTTCCATCCTTCCAAGATCAGTAAAATGAGGACCCAGATTCTTAGGGACAACATGCTGACGCTGTAAGCTGATCAGAGTGCTATAAAGCACGATAGGGCAGTATATAGGTCTAAGTATTATTATTAGAGCAAAGTCAGAAGAGGTTACTGGAAATGAGTCTGAGGAATTTGAAGTAACATTAGATCTGGAAGGATAACATGTGGTCGGACTCAGAATTACGGTTATGAAGATCTCAAGGATCTAATGAAGAGAGCCCATCTGAGGGAATCTGGGATGCAATCAAAGCAAAGGATGTCCCTGGTCCCAGTTCAAAGAGGGACAGTGTGGCATAAAACCCTTGCACAAAAACAAAACATGGATTCTAACAGAGCTAACAAAGGTCTAGAAAGCCATCGGCTCCAAGTGGATTTTCAAAACAAAGCCTGATGCTCTTTGAAATGAGCAAAGCTCTATAAGTAGCTTAATAGTAAAGGTGTATACAGAAAAATACAATGGGGCTAGGACAAAGTTTTTGCAGCTGTAATTAGTTTAGTTAGTTAGTTTATCAAAATTTTATACCGCCCTTCTCCCGAAGGACTCAGGGCGGTGAACAGGGCATATAATAAAAATACAGAAATACAAAAGTTAAGAAAAAATTAAATTATTGCCCAAATAAAACAGTAAAAATATACAAATATTAAAACCCTAAGTTAACCCCCCATCAGGCCAGGCCAGCTTGTTCAAATAAATGGGTCTTTAGGCCGCGCCGGAAGGAGCGGAGATCCGGTGCCATCCGGAGCTCAACCGGCAGTTGATTCCACAAAGCCGGGGCGCCCACAGAGAAGGCCCTCCCCCTGGGAGCCACCAGCCGGCATTCCCTGACCGGAGGCACCCTGAGGAGGCCATCTCTGTGGGAACGCACAGGGCGGAGGGGAGTCGACGCCAGCAGCAGGTGGTCCCCAAGGTATTCCGGACCCATGCCATGTAAGGACTTAAAAACCATCACCAAGACCTTGATCCTCAGAATGTTACAGAGAGTAGTGCCGTTTAGAAAACTGCATGTGGAGCCCTTATAATTAAGACCACGTTTCTGCCTGGTGACCTACATGCAGCAAACACCAGATCTGGAAGAGTCAGAGAAACAAAACTATAAACTGCAAAATCCACATGTGGACTAAAGCAAGCAGCTAAAGCAGGCTCCGCTCAGCTACATCTATAAAGTTCCACACCAGGGGCTTTGAACAATGGAAAGCTGATCCTTGTTTATATACAACAGTTTTTTTTAAAATGGGAGACGAGCATACATTTTTTGGCTATGTTGATATTCTAACTGCATGTGCAACAACTCGAAGACAGTGAACAATTTAAAGGAAGAAGTGAAATTGAAGCATCTTTCAGATATAGGCCTCTATCTTGGAGCTAAAATTGAAAAGGACAAAAACGGTACTTGCTTATCCAGAAAGAAAAGAAAATGGGCCTAATAAATTTTCTGAGGGTCAATGAGGCAAAAGAGTCAAATACTGGTAGGCCTTGACCTACCACCACAACTGAGCCCCAATTTTCCATTGCTAATCAAGGCAGTTGTTAAGAAGTGAGTTGTGCCCCATTTTACAACCTTTTTGCTATAGTTGTTAAGCAAATCACTGCAGTTGTTAAGTGAACATGCAGCTGTTAAACAAATCTGGCTTCCCCCATTGACTTTCCTTATCAGAAGCCAGCTCAGAAGGTTGCTATGGTGATCACATGACACACACACACCCAGCACAGTGCAGCTGTCATAAATACATACCATTTGCCAAGTGTCCAAATTTTGATCAATGTGACCATGGTGATGCTGCAAAGTCCTAAGTCACTTTTTTGGGGTCCCATTTGTAACTTTGAACAGTCACTAAATGAAGGGTGGTAAGTCAAGGACTACGTGCATGCCCATGGAAGGCAGATACCTGAACAAAAAGGAACCAAAGCCATAATGAGCAGAATAGGAGAGCTGTGGGAAAGCTTATATACACTGCAATGGGTAGTAGATCAGACATAGCCAGTGCAGTTGAACTGCTGAATAGAAAGGCTATGAGCCATCACAAGAGTACTGGAATAATAAAAAAGTAGGCAAATGCATTAAAGGACTTTAATTTAAAACTGTCTGTTACTAATAATTCAAAACCTATTGGATATACAGTACAGATTTGGATCAGGCTGGTGATAAATCTGATAAGAAATCAATTACAGAATGTATATTCTTTTATGAGGCTGCACCCGTCACCTGATAGAGCAAGAAACAAAGTGTTGTGATCTACAGAGGCTGAATTAAAAACCAGCAGAGCAAGCCTGCTAGCTGCACAAACTATCACTAGATTTTTAAATTGAAAGAACTGCCCCCAGCCACATCATCAGAGGACACCTAGAGATGTAGCTGCAGACACAAAGCAGTCCAGACACAGTGTGCAACACCGAGGCAGCCAACTACAGTATGTGAAAGACATGCAAGAAAAAGGAAAAATAAAAGTGAAATCCAGCCAAGGCACTCGGCAAGCCTTAGGCAAGAGACTGCTTATTCTGGCCGAGAGAAACACCAAGACGCAGAGCAGGAAGCAATGTTCTGGTGTACAGTTGATTATGGTGCACAACTGGATCGGGAGGGAATGTTGGATAGATCATCCCATCCGTCAATTCCTTCTTTAATGTTGTAAAGTAGAAAAGGGATCACCTGGTGTCCTACTTTCCATCACTACTCTGCTGCTGTTTTTGACACAACAAAGGTGAAACCGGGAATAATCAAAGCCACACATGTATCTGTGCCAGTTACCTGAAAAATTATTTCCAGTTCTGCCTTTTTAATATATTCAGGGAGGGAGGATGTCAATTGTTATCTGTTGATGTTTTTGCCTACCTTTTATCCCTTGTGGCCAATTAACTATTTTGCTGATATTGAATAAATAAACACCGGGCTCAGCCAATCTCAATGTATACATGGTTGTACTTTGACAATAAAGGTTCATTCATTCATTCACCACCCTCTCTTTTTGCCATATGAACCAAGTGCCCCGTGAGCTTGCTCTGATCTGGATGTAAAGATGGAAGGGGAAAGGGGGTGCTGGGTGCAAATTAACAGCAAATTGCCCCCAGTAATTTTCCAACTCTTCTGATGGATGGCTTTATTCAGAACCATGCCAGAGCTCAACAAAAGGAGATGGTTGAGATTTAAGATCTATTTTTGCAAATGAAAGCAAAGACAAATGACTCTGTTTGCCTGCTCTGTTTATTGTTTACATTTTTATTTGGCAGTTCTGTTCCTTTTGCTGCCTTCATGCCAACGAGGACTAGTTAACTCTATTTCCTCATTTTCATTTAACTGTCCAGCACACCCTAATTATAGCTTGTACTTATCACAAAAAAAAGAAAAGAAAAGAGAGGGAGGGGTGGAGAGAAGGCTAAACCTAATTAAAAATAGTTCAGTCTGATGATCTTTACCTCTGTTTGTTCAGTGAAACTTCTTCTTTTTTCCTTCAAAATGTAAGTCTGGAATTGTACATGTCCATTTTATTCAAAAATAAGTTTTACATTAACGTTTTATAACCTTGGGGTACTAATCATAAAGTCATAAGGACTTTAATTGATTTGAAACTAGCCAAGCCTTGAAGAGTGTAGATTTCAAATTGATTTTAATTGATCCAACGTGCTTAAATACAAGCCATGCTAAGAATTAACTTACGCTATCAGATACAAGCCTAAAGCGCTTCAGTAGTATAATTACGTTCCCAACTTGGTATACATGGTATATTGATTTGAACACATTTTTATGTATTCGTGTGGGGAAAAAACCAGGTAAATTCACCTGGATTGATTTCAAAGTTTAAACCTAGTACTGGTTTTAACATTAAGCATCTTTTAAACCAAAAGGTAAGTTATTTCTGTGTGTGCATGTAAACACTGAATAGACCACCACTCTCTGTTATCTTGCTATTTGGGAAGAGAATTTTCCACATTTCAATAATACCCGATCAGATATTTCAATACTTGATCAGATGGTCGCCGCGATGTAAAAAAGATGTTGAGACTCTGGAAAGAGTACAGAGAAGAGCAACAAAAATGATCAGGGGGCTGGAGGCCAAAACATATAAGGAACGGTTGCTGGAATTGGGTATGTCTAGTTTAACGAAGAGAAGGACAAGGGGTGACATGATAGCAGTCTTCCAATATCTCAGGGGTTGCCACAGAGAAGAGAGAGTCAAGCTATTCTCCAAAGCACCTGAAGTCAGGACAAGAAGCAACGGATGGAAACTAACCAAAGACAGAAGCAACCTAGAACTAAGGAGAAATTTCTTGACAGTGAGAACAATTAATCAGTGGAACAACCTGCCTCCAGAAGCTGTGAATGCTCCAACACTGGAAGTTTTTAAGAAGAGACTAGACAGCCATTTGTCTGAAATGGTATAGGGTTTCCTGTCTGAGCAGGGGGTTGGACTAGATGACCTCCAAGGTCCCTTCTAACATTATTATTATTATTATTATTATTATTATTATTATTATTATTATTATTACTATTATATAAGGAAATGATAAGCTCCTCCCTATCAATCAGTAAAGAAATATGTCGTTTAATTTTCCCAGGAATCCAAACTCTAGTTGTGCTGTTATTCCTAATTGTTACATAATGTTAGGAGTTGTTCTTTGTCAATCCCACCCCTTTTGTGCCTAAATCCCAGCTGTAAATGTCTTTGCCTTTAGAGATGTATTAAAAATGTAGGCATCAGAATTGTTTATTGCAAGTACACTTAAAATAAATTAGTATCATAATGTCTTTCTGCTGGGGATCAGTTAGAGTTGAGATGATAGAGGTGGGCCTCGGTTTACAACCATTCATTTAGCGATTGTTCAAAGTTGCAATAACCCTGAAAAAAATACTTAAGGCTGGTACCTGTTCTTACAACCATCACAGCATCCACACATTGCATGAGCATGATCAAATTATGGATGCCAGGCAACTGACATGTATTTGCTGCATCCGCTGGTAATATGATTGCCACTGGCAATCTTACCAACCAGCTTCCCACAAGCAAAGTCAATAAGGGAGACTGCTTCTGCTTAATGACTGCATGATTCACATAAGAACCATGGCAAAAAAAAGTCTTAAAGTTGGGCACAACTCATTTAACAACCGCCTCTGATTCCCAGATGTGGTCATAAGTTAAGGATTGCTTGTAATTTCATTCTTTTTCAAGTGGGGGGGTGGGGAGATGTTCAAGGAAACCTGCCCCTGATAAATTTCCTGAACCTATTGGAAGATGTTCCACTTGGAGAAGAAAGATCTGATATTGGCTGCTTATTGTTATTATAGATCATTATTCATAGGACTCCAGAAACAAAGATGATATTAATGGCAAGACCTGAAAGCATGGAGCAGTTTTGTAGGTTTCCAACACTCAACCTGGACCTATACCCAACCTGACAATCACAATAAGGTGCTTCTGCCTCAGGAGCCTAGTTTTGCAACTGCTTAGCTGGATGTTAAATTTTGGGATGTCGCACTTTCACCTTAACAGAACCCAGATTGATTGTGACTTCTTGAGAGATGCCCTTGTTTTACTTCCTTAAGCTTTCCCTATAAAAAAACAGCAGCTTCTTTTATTCCCTTCATATTTTTATCCTGTCTTTCAGATTTGCTAGGCTACTGAGGGGAAAGGAAGTAGAGAAGAGCAAGCAAGAGCCTTGTCCAGGGTCAAGGGCTGTGTTTGCCTGACACATTTAACCAGGTCATGGGTGGAGCTAACTGTGCTGAACAAATATGATAATCCCATGAACAATGCAGGTAAAAGGAGTGGGCTTAGCCTTCCTCCGCAGCTGTATTGTGCAACAGGAACAAGGGAGATGGGAGAGCAGAAATGGAAGGATGTGCTCCTCTAAAGAAAGGTCCCTCTTCAGAATTTTGCTTTCATTTCTACCCTTGTTGTTGTTGTTAGCTGCGAAGTCGTGTCTGACCCATCATGACCATATGGACAACATTCCTCCAGGCCTTCCTGTCCTTTACCATCTTCTGGAGTCCATTGAAGCTCACGCCTACTGCTTCAGTGACTCCATCCAGCCACCTCATTCTCTGTTGTCCCCTTCTTCTCCTGCCCTCAACCTTTCCCAGCATTAGGCTCTTCTCTAGTGAGTCCTTCCTTCTCATTAGGTGGCCAATTTCTACCCTAGGCAACCCTAAACAGACGTCAAATGTGTGAAGAAAGAGAGGGGATGGTTTTCGGTGTCACCAGCCCTCATTGAGTTGTGTGTTTTGTTTTGTTTTTTAATTTTACTTTTTGCCCTGGAAGTTAAAAGTGTAGGGACGACAGCATCTTTGCAAAGCTAAGTGGGGGCATTGTTAGCAGAAGAAGAATCAGTGGCCCCTCAGAACACAGCAAATGCTATTCTAAGCCACGCAATATGTTTCTGCGTTGAGGGTGCCAAAGGAGCAGGGCCAGATGGATGAGGAAGAATGCAGGCATTGGCTCTGGTTGACTGTTGTGAAGGGCAGAATCCATGTAACCTGACTTGATGTCTTCAAACTTTGTCAACTCAGCTCCTCAGGCTGTTCCGAGCGAGGGGTGAGCAACGCACAGGCGCAGAAAAGCGCTTTTTCTCCTCACCTTTTTGCGGCTTCAAAAGACAATTAAAGGAGCACATGGGCTTGATTCAGCTTCTTCTCCTGCCCCCTGCAGCATGCTTATTTTATTTTATCTGAATATATTATTTCTAATGATCTCACACAGACTGGACAGGAACAGCCAAAGGGCCTAATTGTGACCTAGGGACTGTAAAATGCCCAGGCCTGGATTAGATTGTTTACTTGGCTCCCTTGGTGTTATGAGTAGAGGAAGACATCCCTGCCATGACCACTTAGCCCTCATGAAGAAAAGCTGGGGGGGGGGGGGCAGCTTGTCTAGTGACATGCTCCTCACCTTCCTTGGTGAGAAACCTAGCATGCTAACTAGGATGAGAAAAAATGCCTTAGAGACAAATATTGTTCCTGAAGGATTCACTTTACTAGCCTGGATCATATTACAACTTATAACCATTCATTTAGTGACCATTCACAGTTACAATGGCACTGGAAAAAATTACTTATGACCATTTTTCACACTTACAAACATTTCAGCATCCCCGTAGTTACATGATTAAAATTTGGGCACTAGGCATGTATTTATTATGGTGGCAGTGTCCTGGGGTCATGTGGTCACCCTTTGCGACTTTCTGACAAGAAAGTCAATGGGGAAGCCAGATTCACTTAACAACCATGTTACTAACTTAACAACTGCAATGGTTCACTCAACCACAGGGGCAGGAGAGGTGGTAAAATGGGGCAAAATTCACTTAACAACTGTCTTGCTTAGCAATGGAAATTTTGGCTTCAATTATGGTTGTAAGTTGAGAACTACTTGTACAATTGTTAATTATATTGATGGGTTTTGATATGCTTTATCGTTGCATTCTGACAGATTTAGACATTTCTGCTTATAGGCCCCGAGTCTCTGGGTTGAAGCAGCACAAAAATATTAATAACAAATAAGCAAAGCCAAATAGTTGTGGTTTATCTGCCATGTTTCAAATGAGGCACCAGGTCTTATTTTCGGGGGATATCTTACCCGCTTACTTTAGGACCGATGCAGCGAGACCTCCCATGTCCTGACAAGTGTCACGCCACTGGCTGACTTCTTCTGTGGCTGCTTGTGGCCGTTTACGGCTGGACCCCATGTTGCACATTGCACTGGCACCACCACTCGCGGCAGGAGGCCTCACGGTGCATTGCACCAGTGCCACCATTCATGCCATGGCATGTATGAGAGGCAGCACCTGCATGACATGCCAGGCAGCCTGCTGCCACAAGCAGCAGTACTGACACAATGATCCATGGGGTGTCCTGCCACGAGCAGTGGCACTGGCATGAAGCACCATGTGGCATCCCGCTGCGAGGGGCCGCAAGCAACCGCAGAAGTCAGATAGCAGTGCAACAGGTGTTGGGGCATTGGAGGCCTGGCTGCAGCAGTCCTAAGGTAAGTGGGTACAGGGTGCATGGGGCAGCTCCACCTCCCCGCCTCCGCCCTAGCTTGATTTTTATGTGTGCACCTCGCCCCAAAACTAGGGCTTATTTTGGGGTAGGGTTTATATTAGGTGCATGCGTGAAAATCAAACCAGGGTTTATTTTTGGGATAGGTCTTATTTTTGGGAAAACATGATAGGAAACTAATATTAAGCATTCCTCCATACATAACAGTCCTATTGTTCCTCCCTTTTAGAGCTCCTGAGACTAAGGCACTGGAATGAGCCAAAGAAAAGGCACTGTGGTGTGCATAAGTAACAAAGTGCGTGCAAATGTTTTTCATCTTGGAAGCCGCCATGGAAAGTTGGCTATATGCCAGTCCTTCGAGGTAGACCAGAAAGAGGCACCGCAAGAAATTCTAGAATTCCACTTTATAGATATAGATTATAACAACAGAATCTTAAAAGCCTAACATAGCTTCTTTTTCTCTCACTGTTATACCCTAGAGAGTGTCAAAGCAGGGCAATCTTGGGTTTCCTTTCCAAGTTTTCCAGCTTTCTGGGCTAAGCTCATGTTTTTGTAATGATTGCTACATATTTTATTCAAGACCATCTCGGTCTTTTTCTACACCACAATGCTCGAATCCATCTGCCGTGCAGTGTCAAAGACTGACAGATTTCAGCTTTGGCTCTCTCTAAGCTCAGGGACCGCGGAGAGTAAAGGCTAAAATAACACAGGTCAATTGAGGTCCCCCCCCCCACTTTCCCCTGGATGAAAAGCCATCAAGGAGAATTAATGGGCCAAATGAGTTCCCCTTAGAACAGTAGTTTAAGCCAACGCAAAGTCTCACCTTCGCTGGGATCCTAGCAGTTTTCCATGGGGATTAAGGCATTTGAAGCCCAGGACTCTCATAAAAATCTAGATTGAACAATGCCTCGGGGCTTTAAATCGTTGTAGGACTATACCTACACACCATACAGCATTAGGAATGCAGTTTTAGTTTGAAAAGTTTTGTGATACGAGTGTGTCTCCTTTGGAGAGAAATCCAAAATTTCCTTGGCGCTACTGTTGGTTCTGGCAGAAATGGTTCTAATTTGTTCCTGCCCAATTCTGTTGGCTTGAAAAATTGTGCCAAAGTATTTAAAGGCTGGAACTTGTCTGATTCTATTATTTCCCATGTGCTGTTGATGATTGCGGTGACTGGGTCTTTCCAAGACTACCATAATTTTGGTTTTAGAGTAATTGATTTTAAGCCCTTCTTCCTTAGAGAATTCTGCTAAGGCTTCCGGACCTAAGTAAGAGAAAGACTAGCCGCATCACCAGCTTACAGTTGTTCTGCCACTTGCTTGGCACGAAGTGGTAGGGATTGGAACTCCTTTTGCTACGGCAGCTTCTATCTCTGACTTCACATGGACAGTAGGCAACAGGGGAACCAGAGGACCCCTCCTCAACAGATTGGATTGTCTGAATTAAGGTAGCTAGCTTTATCACCTCTAACTGGACTGACGGTTATTTTCACACAGCATCCTAATTACGAACAGCAGTCACCAATCAACAGACGTGGGGAACAGCTTCCGCCAGGGTCTGTCTCTTGGGGTAGCATCAAAGGTTGATTTAAAGTCAGCGAAGCTGACATATGAGGGGTGATATTGCTTACACCTGTATATCTCTATGAGAAATTGTAAGATGACACACTGATTCATTGTAGATTTTTTTTATTATTATTTAAGCTTGTTAGCCTAAATAAAACATCAGAAAGGCTCTAAGCAGCTTAGAGGACGTGCAATACGTAAGTTATAAGCCCAACTAAAACAATAGGATTGCTTGGACTAAAATAGCATTCCCAACATACAAAGCCACCACCACCACTTTGACAGAGCCTCTAAAGAGATCCTAACTCTGGGCTCGGTGTGTGTGTGTGTGTGTTTCATTAGAATAAAATGGGACAGAAGAAGGATCCTATAGCCAATCTAATGTTCTAGTGGAAAATAGCGATAAAACTATGACTGATTAAGAAACCAAAGTGCATGTGAGATGAGGAAAGCTCCGCTGATAGACTCAGGAATTCTGCTCTTTGATCTGGTAGTTTGCTCCACGGGCTTATCCAGGAACTATGTGCAAATTGAGGTCAGTAGCAAGCTTGCACACTCTCAGAAAAAATGCATAGCTATCCCTTGCTGATGAGCTAGTTCCTGAAGATTGGGTAAATGATACATTATCAATAAGACTTTAATTCTTGTGGGAAAAAATGTATTTGGCATCTGTGCAAAGTGAGGTAAAGGTAAAGGTTCCCCCGCACATGCGTGCTAGTCGTTTCCGACTCTAGGGGCCGGTGCTCATCTCCGTTTCAAAGCTGAAGAGCCAGCGCTTGTCCGAGAATGTCTCCGTGGTCATGTGGCCGGCATGACTAGACGCCAAAGGTGCATGGAACGCTGTTACCTTCCCACCATAGTGGTCCCTATTTTTCTACTTGCATTTTTACGTGCTTTCGAACTGCTAGGTGGGCAGAATCTGGGATGAGTAACATGCGCTCACTCTGTGTTGTGATTCAGGGTCAGCCTGTGGGTTCGGCAGTTGGGTCGGACGATTCAGAGGAGGAGGAGGGGGGTGTTGGAGAGGTTGCTGAGGGTGTTGGAGAGCTTGCTGATGAGAGCCCTCAGCCAGGCCCCTCCCACTTGGTTATGACGCAGACCCAGCTGTGTGAGCCTGACAGCGTGGATGAAGATGACCCACAGCTGGCCCTGTTCAAGGACGCCCGACGCAGGAGGCAGTCAATCAGGAGTAAACAGAGGAAGGCAATGGGGCACCTCGGAAGGAGGCAGAGAGAAGCCACGCCCTGAACTGTTTAAAAGGGGAATGCGTGGGAGGGCTGATTTGCTGAAGGCAACCATTTGAATAGCTCCTGTTTCATGGTTCGTGTCTTGTTTTTGCTCTGTTTGCTTTTGTGTCCATAAATTTGGCAGGCTTAGTTCCAGCCTCTTGCCTTCTTGTAAAGGGGTTGTTGTCCCTGCCTTATCTTCAGGGCCGGTAGTAGGCTGGTACAGAACACTTTGTTACGTGGCACTCGGGATTCGACCCGCCAAACTGCCGACCTTCTGATCAACAAGCTTAGCGTCCTAACCCACTGGGCCACCGCGTCCCTTGTTGGGTAAATGATACATTATCAATAAGACTTTAATTCTTGTGGGGAAAAATGAATTTGGCATCTGTGCAAAGTGAACTCACCTAGAAATAAGGAGGAATTTCCTGAGAATCAATCAATGGAATGGCTTGACTTCAGAAGTTGTGAGTGCTCCATCATAAGATAAGATAATCTTTATTGTCATTTTTTACTATCGGTACAACGGCACACATCAAAAATGAAATTTAGTTGCCTGCTCTCAAAGTGAAACACTGGAGGTTTGTTTGTAAGAAGAGACTGGACAGCCATTTGTGTGAAGTGGTTTAGGGTCTCCTACTTGAGCAGGGGCTGGGCTAGAAGATCTCCAAGGTCCCTTCCAACTCTGTTACTCTATAATTCATCTCTCTGCAGCTTTTACCTCTCTTGTCTGTGCCTCTGTGTGTGCAAGTGTGGCATCCTGAGGCTATTCCTGGGATAGAACCATATATAATGGGGCTACTTTGCTCTTTAATGCTAAGCAGATGTTCTTTCTTCCCTCTCCCATTTTTTTTTTGTCTCCGTGTGCTGCACCTGCATGGAGAAGCTTGAGAAACTCGCAGATGCTTTGCTCATTTGTTGTGGCTTGTGGAGCAAAACTGTCTAAGAATTGGTAAGGGCCAAGTAGAGGTTAGGAGGAATGGCAGGTGTGTGGGGGGGGAACAACAGGATGATTTATCCCCAAACCCAGCACTGGGGTGGAGGGATAGCTTTATCTCTGCAAAGCTCCACAGCTGGCCAATGGAGCCCACTCTTATTCTTCTGATAAGGCTGCCAGCTGCTTCTGGGATTCTTTTTTTGGAGGACTTCTTTGTGGCTAAGCTGATTTCTGCAAACTTTCTGCACTGGCAAGATAAAACATAATGAAACTCCATATATTTCCTGGCAGGGTTCCTTCCCAAATAGCCCTCTGTAACCTCTACACTGGAAACAGATTAGAGGTCTTAATTTTTGCGTTATCACAAGCAATACCCTGGGGGGGTGGGGAAGCCAGTCTTTCTCTACCCACCACCCTCCTTTGAGAGATGATTCAGACAGATTTAAACTTTTATTTCTTCCATATACAGGGCAAGATAGAAAAATAAACATTTTGCCTTTCTGATATTAAATGTGCAGGTTGTGTTGTTGAGAGGTACAGTAAAATACTGATTTTTTTTTCTGACGAACCACTTCTCTTTCAGTAAGGAATTTCTCAAGGAAGCTGACATCAGCAAAAATTACAGACTTTGCACTGTGAACTTTGGCTTTTGCTCACTGGCGCTTCTTTGAAAACCAATTTTTTAAAAGTATCATACTAGCATAAAGGAGTAATATGCATGAAGTTCAGCTTGGTTTTATAAGCTCTGGGGTAAGAACATACGACTAAAGGAACTCAGAATTACTATATGTTTTATGACAGTGGGCTCAAATTCACTGCGTCACGTGACATGTCACAACGTGTCGTGACTTTTTTTCCCCTTGCTGGAGCTGGAGTGGGCGCAGCTTCTGCATGACACATCTGGCCCATGGGCCAGCAGTTTGACACCCCTGTTTTATGACATTCCTGTTGATTGACAGCTCTCTCTATTATGAGAATACAACCCAAACATGGTGTTGAGATTTTGCAAGTCAGCATTAACTCAATATGTTGCAGAATGGCCACCTAACTTCATTCCTCAGTCTGCCCATGATGAGAATGTGAAAGATGACAGGTTTAGGTTGCAGGGGGATGTTTGGCCAGCTTACCAAGAAGAAAGGGAGAATTGGTCCAGAGTGGAATCACAGATGGAGAATTTTATAGGTACCACATTTTCAAAACGAGTGTGTGTGATCCAGAGAGGTGGAACTATAAGCTGCCTCTTTGGAGATGCTGCAGTAGGGCTGGTCCACTGACAGGTTACTGCCGAATGACTCTTGCCTTTCTAGCAGGGACTCTTGAATTGCCAGCAGCTCTCCTGCCTGCCATGAGCAAGAGAAAGTCAGTGCTGTGTAATTTAAGGACACCACTTGTCTCGGAGAATGTATGTGTGACATTCAGTCACAAGCCATATGTAGGAGGGCTCTCTTGTTTCCCTCTGCACGGAAGATTGATTATACTGGGGCATGAATGAGCTTTGGCGACAGAGATGTTTGTCTCCAAGTGAGAAATAAGCGAGACTCCAGAATTAAATAAATATAAGAGCCAAGCAGGGGCAGGCAGTCTCAAGGGATCTTTTCACTGCCGAAAGCAATCTTTCCCTTGCCCACTGCCAACATTTTATTGTCTCCTGTGATCACAGCCTTTTTCTGCCATATTCTCTTCTTCATGTGAAGCTGGATGTTGTACAACTGTTTTATGGTGCTCTTTTGCATAAACTAAAAGGCCTGTTGCTATAACTACGATGCTTGTAACTTCAGCCTTAGCCTTGTGCAATTCTTTTTTTAGGCAGTTCTGGCAAGGCAGGTGTAGACAGCTTTCTTCTGTTTAACATTATTGCAAGGAGAAGATGGTATCCAGATACAACATCTTAATTTACCAATGTACTTCAGAAGAGTACAGGAAAAGGCTCAGATTTAATTGGGTTCGCCTCCTGTTCATCCAGCCTTTTGGTTCTAAGCCCTGAAGATGCAAACCATTATCAATTTTACTACCACATACAGATAGTCCTTACAGGACTTACAACCATTTGTTTAGTGACCGTTCAAAGTTATGACAACGAAAAAAGTGACTTATGACCATTTTTCACACTTACGATCATTGCAACATCTCCACAGGTCATGGAATCAAAATTCGGGCACTTGGCAATTGGCTCGTATTTTTGACTGTTGCACAGGTCATAGGATCACCTCTTGTGACCTTCTGGCAAGCAAAGTCAATGGGGGAGCCAGGTTCATTTCACAGCTGTGTTACTAACAACTGCAGTGATTCACTTAACAACTTGGGCAAGGAAGGTCATAAAATGGGGGAAAACTCACAACAATTGTCTTGCTCAGCGATAGAAATGTTGGGCTCAGTTGTGATCATAAGTCAAGGACTGCCTATACACAAGTTAAAAACCATTAGCCCATAAACAGTGGACTGACTTTAATAATTTCTGCTTTGTGAGATCGACGGAAGAATTGAGTCATCTTTAAAAATGCCTGGTACATCTTGCAAATGTTGAACAAGCTAGCAGTGAAGAGCATGCCCAGGAATAACAAATGGCAAATGGTTGCAGAGAAACAAGAGACTTATTTTTGTTATAAAAATCCAATAGAGGCTCAAAACCTAGATTCAGTCCCATGAGACCAAAACTGACTACCTTTCAAAAACATTTAATTCCATAGAGTTGTTCTGAGATTTGGCCAATATTCTAGGTCAGGGGTCTTCAAATCTGGCCCTTTTATGACTTGTGGACTTCAACTCCCAGAATTCCTCAGCCAGGCATGCTGAGTCCACAAGTCATAAAAGGACCAAGTCTGAAGACCCATGTTCTAGGTACAAAACCTGGCAAATCAAGCCTTGTTGGTCTCTTTGGGTGATCTACCATATGTATTTGCTTGCCTGAATCAATAATGTAAAGCCATGGTGACTGATGGACTCTCATCTGTCCCACCCACTAGAATTCTAGATCTGGTTCACCCACTAATAATGTTCTATGAGAAAGCTATGAGGAAAATCCAAGGACACGGAAAATTATAATTACCGTAGGTCAGCCTTCCAGCATTGTATTGTCTTTTCTGTCTGTGGTTCTCTAGGATTACATAGTTTGCTACCTGAGCCTTTCTCAGTTGAGATGCTGGGGATAACCACATGTCTTTCATAAAAATTCCAAGTCAGACTACCACAAGGCAGATGCTTCTCCTTTGGGATTGACAGAAAAAGCTGAGGAGTTCTACCTGTTATGTATGGGGTTTAAGCAGCAGCTCAGCAAATACCACCAGGTGGCACTGTACCGTTACCGTATTGGCTGGTTAGCTTTTGGCGGGAGATTCAGATGAACGGATTGGCCAAGAGCGTACCTGGCAAGGTATATAAGGGGTACAGGTAATCCCCTTTGTTCAGTACAGTCCTACCCACAATAAGGAGCTGTTGCTGTACTCATCTGCTTGCTGTCTGCCATGTGGTCCAGAACCCACTACACAATAGTGGCGATGAAGGTGGGATGCTGTTTCACTCAGAGCTGAACTCACTAGCTGAAGTCACTAGGAATGGAGGAAAGAGTATCTTTCTCCGATTTCCTTCTACCGAAGCAGCATCCACAGGACCGGGCACAGCATGGCAAAACTCGGTCAGATCCACAAATTCAATGTCAGCCATTCCGAACGCTGGGAATCGCATCTGGGCCAGGTCGAGGGATACCTGCTGGTCAACCGGATCACCAAAGACCGTTTTAAAGTGGTGGCCCTGCTGTGCATCAGCGGGCCTGCCATTTACGATATAGCCATCGGGTTGTGCTCACCGACAGTTATCGGAACCATTTCCTATAGCGATCGCATGGCCAAACTAAACAAGCATTTCATGCCACAGAGGTCTGAAATGTTCTGGCATTTCCAGTTCATCCAGCGGATCCAGTTACCCGGCGAACCAACAGCCGACTTCATAGCGGCCATGCAACAGGCTGCCCATCTCTGTAAGTTTCCCGATTTAGAAGAGAGGCTTCGCAACTGGATCATTTTCGGTCTAAGCGAGCAGCAGCTGCGATAGAAATTGCTCGTGAAGCCTACAATGAGCCTGCAATAGGTTCTGGATGAGGTCCTGGCACATGAGGCGGCCAGCGACTCAGGCCAGACCACTCACCGACTCAGCAGCAGCTCTGGGGGATCCATCCACCATTAGAGCACTGCGTACAGTGGAGCAGATGAAGACGAAGCAGCTGAAGTTGACGCAGTACACCGGAGGCTGGACAATCGACAAATCCAACAGTGTGGAGACCAAGGGGCCCATAGGCGACCAACACCATCGCAAAAATACATCAGAGGGAACAGCGCCAAAACTACCTCTGGAGGCAGAGCGACCAGTCCCAAGTGTGCCAGCTGTGGAGGGAACCATGCAAGGGCGGCCTGCAGATTCCACTTGGCTAAGTGCCGGGTCTGCGGGAAAACAGGCCACATCACAGTGGTCTGCCGGAGTTGTTCCCGGGATGAGGATGCGTCGCCGAAAGCTACTGGGAAACCCCTAGTCACCACCTCCAATTCCTTCATGAGTCTGAGAGCCATGTCCCACACTGGGGTCCATCGGTTGCTCACCCCCAAAATTAAATCAGAGGTCCATTTGCAAGGCATGCCTTGCAAGATGGAGCTTGACTCCGGGTCCGCCGTCTCTATAATTTCTCACGAGACATTTAAACTAGTATGTGGCCAGAGCAAGCGGTGGGCACAATTAAGACTGACCAATCTTAAACTAACTGATTTTCAAAATGCACCCATTAAAATTAAGGGGGAGGCCACCCTGTCGGTGGGGTTCAGGGAGTTCCGTGGGCACTTGGATGTCCTAGTAGTCGAGGGCTGGAGGACTAACCTAGTGGGGATGGACTGGTTTGGGGCTCTGGGCATAGGGATCTCTGGGATCCATAGCACCCAGGCCAAGAGCCTCGAATCCATCTGCAAAACGTTTGCAGACATATTCAATGGCAAGTTAGGAAGGTACACCGGGCCACCCATTAAATTCAAACTGAACCCCAACATCATGCCCATTAGAATTAAACACCGGAGAGTTCCCTTCGCTCTCAAACACAAAATTGAGAACAAATTAGATAGGCTAGTGGAGCAAAGGGTGTTAGAGCCAGTAGGAGAGTGGGAGACCCCTATAGTTACCCCACTAAAGGCTAATGGGGAGGTGAGGATCTGTGCTGACTATAAGTGCTTGGTGAACCGGGCCCTTAATCCGCACGCTTACCCGGTTCCGATGGTCAGCCATGTCCTCGCCTCTCTCCAAGGCGGTGCCATCTTTGTGAAGCTGGATCTCGCGCAGGCGTACCAGCAGCTCCTGGTTACCAGGGAGACGGCAGACGCTCAAACCATAGTAACGCACAGAGGAGCTTTCAGAGTTAACCGTTTGCAGTTCGGTATCTCTGTAGCTCCAGGAATTTTTCAGGAGGTGATGGAGAAGACTCTGAAGGGCATTCCAGGAGTGTGCCCTTACTTTGATGATGTCCTCATCGCTGGAAGCTCTGAGGAGGTATTGGCTGAGAGACTACAGGCTGTTTTAAGTAGATTCCGCTCTGCAGGGCTCAAACTCAAAAAAGACAAATGTAGCATTGGGGTGGCATCCACAGAATTCCTAGGGTTCAGGATTGAGGCCAAGGGAATCCACCCTGCAGAATCCAAGGTAAGGGCAATCAAAATGGCCCCTACCCTGCAAAACAAGGGGGAACTGCAAGCATTCCTGGGGCTCCTGATTTTTTACCATTCATTCCTCCCACACAAGGCAGCCATAGCTGAGCCTCTGCACAGGCTCCTAGACAAGCAAGCTGCATGGAACTGGACCAAGGTCCATGACAAGAGTTTTAAAAACCTAAAGGAACTACTATCTAGTAATTCCTCTGTCACCCACTTCATAGAGTCAAAGCCCACTTGCATCACTTGCGATGCATCTCCCTATGGAGTGGGTGCAGTACTGAGCCACTTAGAGGAGAAAGGGGGAACAGGTGCCCATTTCATACTACTCCCATACATTGTCAGGGGCAGAAAGGAATTATGCCCAGATTGACAAGGAAGCCCTGGCTATAGTGGCTGGGGTCAAAAAAGTCCATGGCTACCTCTATGGCAGGGATTTCACCATATTCACGGATCATAAGCCTTTATTGGGGTTGCTCACAACAGACAAACAAACCCCTCAAATTCTGTCGCCTAGGATGCTCAGATGGTCCATATTCCTATCTGTATACACTTACAAACTGGTTCACAAACTAGGTAAAGATATGGGCCACGCAGACGGGTTAAGCAGGTTACCCTTAGCAAATTCAGAAACTGATCCGGCGCCTGCAGCCCAAATACTGACCATCCAGGACCTACCCGAGTGCCCTTTACAGGCAAAAGACATAGCCGCTGAAACAACAGCAGACAGAATCCTGACCAGAGTTCAGTCTTGGGTAGTCACGGGGTGGCAAGAAAAGAGTTCAGGCCCAGAATTCCAAGCTTACTTCAATAGAAGACACGAACTGTCTGCTCACAAGGGATCATCTCTAGGAAAGCAACCCTGATGATTTCAGAACAATCCCTACAGACTGGCTCAGATTGGTCTAATGGTTGGTAGATGAAATCTAATCAGAGCCATATGCTCCCAATTTGGAACCTGACAATTCAGAATAAGCAGTCAGGAAAGCTACACCTGCTGTCAGCCTCTGGTGTTCCCACCTTACCGATTGCTCTTGATTGATTAAATGAAACACAATACTTAAATAGATTCTTAGAGACACTCTGCAGATATTACCAGATGCTTCAGTGTCATGTCATTCAGGTGTGCTACCTCCTGATTTCTGTTTTTGTACTGTTTTTCTGAATTTTTGGTACTGCTTTGGGTAACTGCTAGTTTCAGGCAAAACTGGGACAAGACAGTTTGTTACAATACAATCGTAACTGTCGAGATTAAATTGTCAGGTGTGATGGATTCGGTGGGGGGGGGGGAGAAACAACAGCTGTACAATAACACTATATCTGAAATGCATTGTTCAGGTATTGCATTGTTCTGAACTGTTGAGCCAAATGTAAGAAATTTGCTATAGATATGCCAAGCTATTTTACTTATGCTTTCTATTCTGAATTTACTTTCAATACAGTGGCTGTGCAGTGCAATCTTTGCAAACATACAAAATACATAGTAAAAACAGCTTTCAATTTGCTTTTAGTTTGATTTTTTATTCTCTAGGTCACGGGTGTCAAACTTGCCATGTCAGGTGACGTGTCATGACTTTTTTTTTTGCATTGCCAGAGCTTGGGTGTGCACGGCCTCTGTATGATGCAACCGGCCTGCGGGCCAGCAGTTTGACACCCCTGCTCTATGTGATATGCATATATTCTCCTTTGCTTTTATTTTGACCTTTAGCTCTCATTGTTATTAGGAGTTTGAAGGCTTGCCTGGTGTCCTCAGAGTATCGACCATTTCCAGTTGATAAATCTTTGTGTTCAGCTAGTTTGGATCCATGACCAATGGGATAGTTGATGGCTGTGTTTCCAATAGAATGTGCAAGTAATATTATAATGGTTAGAGAACTACAGTGATGAAGGAACCACTCAGGCCATCAAATCCAATATTGAATCCAGATGAAGCACTGTGTGCAGATAGCTGTTCACTTCCACTTGAACATATCTAGTATTTTTCTGGATAATTTGTTCTACTGTCAGACAGCTCCTGCTGTACTTTTAGGATTTTTTCCAACTTTTTCTAACATTCCTTTGGACTCTATTTTCCTGCTGTTATGTATTGGGCTTGTGGTATTACACCACGTGCATTGCTGGAGAGCTAACAGCTCTCCAGCAACCCAGACAGGCCGTCTCCGGTCCTGCAATTGGTCAGCCCCAGGCGGCAAGCACAGGTTCAAACCTATTGGCTGCCACCTTAGAGCTAGGCTATATATTGTGGCTGGGTGTGGCCCAAGCTCAAGTACAGTTCCAGCAAGAATAAAAAAATGAGTTTCTCTGTAGTCAGCCTTGTGTCATCATTCCTGCTCACCAGAGCCCATGACTTAACAGTGGCAACGAAGGTGGGATCCTGCTTCGCCATTTAAGGGGCTGAAGTCAACGAGGGATCGGCAATACATGCTGGAAGGAAGAGGCATTTCCCCCCTCTCTAGGCCGGCTAGTAAGCCACGCTAGCAGTCGTGTGCTCAGCAGATGCATTCCCTGAGCCTAAGAAGCAGGATCCAAGAACGCAGGAATCGAGAAAAGATACTGAAGGTCGGCAAACTCAGAGAGTTCGATATAAAGCATCCAGAAGAATGGCCGTCTTACCTCTCGCAAGTGGAGAACTATCTATGAGCAAACCAATATATATATATATATATATATATATATATATATATATATATATATATATATATATATATATATATATATATATATATATATATATATATATAATCCCATTTATATTTATTTATTTATTTTAATTCCATTTATATCCCACCCTTCTCCGAAGACTCAGGGCAGCTTACAATCTAAGCACAAATCAATGTGCTTAGCAAATTGCAGAGGAAGGCCTAAAAGCCACCACGTTGCTGTGCGTGTGTGGATCAGCAACTTTCAACCTAGCAGAGAATCTTTTTGCACTGACGCCCATCGAAGCAGTATCGTTTGCAGACCTTAAGAAGAAGCTGACCGGGCATTTTCAGCCCAAGATGTCGGAGATGGCGTGGCATTTTAAATTCAACAAAAGAGTGCAGCTACCTGGAGAGACAGCTTCAGAGTTTATCGCAGGCCTAAGGCAGGCCGCACGCCTTTGTAAGTTCTCGAACTTAGAGGAACGACTAAGAGACCAGCTCGTCTGTGGCCTTCGAGACAGAACCCTCCAGCAGAGACTGTTTGCTAGACCCAATTTCACATTCTCCGAGGCACAGGACGAGGTTATGGCCGACAAAGCTGCCGGGGGTGCAGTGCAGACAGTTCAGTCCACCAAACCTTCAAAGGTTGAAGATTCTGTCCATCTTGAGGTCACCAAATGTGTCGGAGAATCATCAGAAGATGAAGAACCCAAAATCAACAAGCTCCAAAGGCAACCAAATGCGCAAAACCACGGCAACCACCAACGAAAGAACGATTACAAGGCAGTTCTCTTACCTAGATGTAAGGGGTGCAGAGGCAACCATCTTCGTGCCAATTGCAGATTTCACTCGGCAATGTGTAGAGCTTGCGGAAGGACCG
Organism: Vipera ursinii; assembly: GCF_947247035.1. Lineage (NCBI taxonomy): Eukaryota > Metazoa > Chordata > Lepidosauria > Squamata > Viperidae > Vipera > Vipera ursinii. The sequence continues at coordinate 40,368,143 of NC_139513.1, read as the reverse complement.
GCCACATCGTGGTGGTTTTCAGAGCCCGCCAGAGAGACAGGCCACCCAAACACCAGTCGGAGGAACCGACTAGGAGAGGTACTGGGGCTCAGGGTCCAGTGAGTGTGGGGTTCTTCAGAAGCTGGATGTTTGCTGCACCGGGGCTCATTGCCCCCTCAAGCCTAAACTCAAGCTCTCAGTAGAGCTACAAGGAGTTCCATGTAAGATGGAGTTGGACTCCGGCTTGGCAGTATCAATCATTTCGCAAGACACATTCAACTTTGTGTGTAGGTGCAGTAACAATTGGGCTAAACTAAGACCCTCAGATATCATTTTAACAGATTTTCAGAATGCTCATGTTAAAGTTAAGGGTGAAGCCACATTATTGGTAAAATTTAAAGGGTTTTTGGGGCACCTGGATGTAATAGTAGTAGAGGGCCAAAGAACCAGTCTTATTGGACTTAATTGGTTTGATGCTTTAGGCATTCAAATTACAGTCATTAACCGGACACAAACTGCAGACCCCATGACTGTTTGCGAAGAATTCACAGATGTTTTTGATTCAACCCTGTGGACTTACACTGGCCCACCAATTTCTTTTAAGTTAAATCCTAACGTTGTGCCAATTAGGATTAAGCCTTACGGGGTTCCCTTTGCCCTAAAGCACAAAATCAATTCCAAAATCGATAAGCTAGTAGAACAGGGCGTATTACAGCCTGTTGATGGGGGGGAGTGGGAAACTCTTATTGTCACCCCACTGAAGTCCAACGGGGAAGTTCACATTTGCGCTGATTATAAATGCACATTAAATAAGGCCCTTAATCAACATGCTTACCCAGTTCCTGTAGTCAACCATATTTTAGCCTCCTTGCAAGTGGGAACCATTTTTGCTAAACTTGATTTGGTGCAGGCGTATCAGCAATTGCCGGTTGATGAGGCCACAGCTGCGGCTCAAACAATAGTAACTCATAGAGGGGCATTCAAAGTCAAACACTTACAGTTTGGAGTCAGTGTTGCACCAGGTATTTTCCAAGGGATTACAGAATGCACACTTCAGCGTGTCTGCCCTTATTTTGATGATGTTCTCATTGCCACGGAATCCCCAGAAGTGTTGGCCAGTAGGCTCAGAGCTGTTTTGCAGAGGCTCCGCAATGCAGGTCTCAAATTGAAGAAAAACAAATGTAGTATTGGGGTCTCATCAATGGAATTCTTGGGGTTCTGTATCGATGCTAATGGAATTCACCCAGCTGATTCAAAAGTGAAGGCCATCAAAATGGCTCCAAGGCCAAAATCAAAAGGAGAGCTGCAAGCATTTTTGGGCCTCCTAAATTTTTATCACACATTCTTACCTCATAAGGCCGCCATAGCAGATCCCCTCCACAGGCTGCTTGATAAAAAAGCCCCTTGGAAATGGACTAACACGAAAAAAGTTTCCAGGATCTGAAAGCCCTTCTATCTGAAAAGTCCACTGTAACTCATTACATAGAGTCTAAACCTGTATGTCTTGCATGTGATGCATCTCCCTATGGGGTGAGGGCAGTCTTAAGCCACATAGAGAAAAATGGGAAACAGGTTCCTATTGCATTTTACTCTAGGACTTTATCTTCTGCTGAGCGCAATTATGCACAGATTGATAAAGAAGCCTTGGCAATAGTGGCTGGAGTTAAGAAATTTCATGATTATTTATATGGCAGGGATTTCACTGTCTACACTGACCACAAACCTCTCTTGGGGTTGTTCACAACAGACAAACAAAGTCCCCACATACTATCTCCAAGAATATTGAGATGGTCTATATTTTTGTTTGCATACAATTTTAAGTTAATTCATAAACCAGGAAAGGAAATGGGCCATGCGGATGGCCTCAGCAGACTACCACTACCACTAATGGATCCTGATCCAGCTCCTGCTGCTAAAATATTGTCCATTCAGGACTTACCTGAGTTTCCCCTCCACGGAGGGGATATTGCTGCTGAAACTGCCACAGATAAAATTCTGAGTAGAGTGTTGTCATGGGTATACATGGGCTGGTTGGAAAAAAGTCCAGGCTCTGAATTTCAAAGTTATTTTGTCAGGAGACATGAGTTGTCTGCACACAAGGGCTGCATTTTATGGGGCAACAGAGTCATAATTCCCACTTCATTGAGGGACAGAGTCTTATACTCTTTACATGAAGGCCATCCAGGCATTGTCAGAATGAAGGCCTTAGCAAGAAGCTACCTTTGGTGGCCTGGCCTGGATAAGGCTGTAGAGGATCAAGTTCATGGTTGCTATACATGCCAGCAATCTAGGCCTGTAATGCCTCAGGCCCCAGTTCACAGATGGGAGGAAATGCATACCCCCTGGTCTAGGGTTCACATAGACTACGCTGGGCCTTTTCAAGGACAGCTTTTCCTGATAGTAGTGGATAGCCACTCAAAATGGCTGGAAGTAGTTTCAGTTCCTAATATGACTACTGCTAGGACCATCCAGGTGCTGAGAAAACTCTTTGCAATACATGGGTTGCCTGACATTTTAGTTTCTGATAATGGGGCTCAATTCACTGCTGCTGAGTTTCAGGCTTTTCTTAGAGCTAACCTCATCAGACATGCTACGTCTGCACTGTTTCATCCTTCTTCTAATGGACAAGCCGAACACATGGTGAGGACAACAAAGGAGGCACTCAAACATATTATCACAGGTGACTGGCATCACAGATTGGCAGATTTTTTGCTCTGCCAGCATTCTACGCCCTGCACTGCTACAGGTAAAAGTCCTGCTGAGCTACGTTGGGGAAGGCGTTTGATTACTAATCTGGACAGGTTGCATCCAGACAGAGTGGCATCAGAAGCCTCTAGACCAAAACCCCCGAGGGGGGCTGCAAACGGGCAATTGGGTTTGAGCCAGAAACTATGGGCCAGGGAATTTATGGGTTCCTGGTCAAGTAACCAAGGCATCCGTACCCCTATCTTATGAAGTGGGGTTGGAGGGAGGGCGGCTGGTCAGAAGACACATCGACCAACTCAGAAAAAGTTTTCCAGAATGGTCACTAAGTGAGGACTGTGGCATAAGTCCCTCCTGAGGTCCTCAAACTGGTACCCAAGGCAGCCCACACCAGAACCACCAGGGTTTTCCCTTTTCAGCAGAAGTTGAATCTGAGGAAGAACCAGGAAGCTCGGAAGTGCAACATGGAACCCCTGACCAGGCGAGCTAGCCGAATCTCAGCAACCGCTGTGCCTACTCTGTAGAACAGACTGACTCTGGGGTGGGCCAACCTGGTGAGGCCGGCCAGAGCATTTCAATCCCCCTGGACAATGGAGCACAAGGGGACATGGGTCTACCCAGCCCACTGGGTAAGCTGGTAGACCACAAAGCAAGGGGAACTCCAAGGCATTCCTCCAGGCCACACAAACCTCCGGCATATCTCTCAGACTATATTGTAAAATAAAGTGATGTATAGTGTTGTGACAATTGTACCACTACCTACAGACATTGGGGCATTTTGAAACTGCCTGTACTGCTTGTAAGCATGTTCATGAGACGTTGTTTAATCTCATTGTAGTCCTTACTGCATTGGCAAGCTGTTTAGCCGTTGTTTAATCTCATTGTAGTCCCTACTACAGTGGCACATCTGTAAAGGTCACCTAATGTCATTGGAGCCACCTTGAATTTATAAACATAATATATTATTATTTTGTTATTATTTTATTATGGTTGCTGGGAGTGATTTATAAGTCTTGACTGCTGTTAAGCTTATTAAGGGGTATTATAGCCTGATCTTAGGAGGGAGGGTTGTTATGTATTAGGCTTGTGGAATTACACCACATGCGTGGCTGAAGGAGCTAACGGCTCTCCAGCAACCCAGACAGGCTGTCTCTGGTCCTGCAATTGGTCAGCCCCAGGTGGCAAGCACAGGTTCAAACCTATTGACTGTCACCTTAGGGCTAGGCTATATATTGTGGCTGGCTATATATTGTGGCCCAAGCTCAAGTACAGTTCCAGCAAGGATAAAAGAATGAGTTTCTCTGTACTCAGCCTTGTGTCGTCATTCCTACTCACCAGAGCCCACGACTTAACACCTGCCCTGCATTATAACAAAATAACAGAGTTGGAAGGGACCTTGGAGGTTTTCTAGTCCAAACCCCTGCTCAAGCAGGAGAACTTATACAATTCCAGATGAATGGCTGTCCGATCTCTCCTTAAAAACCAGTGACAGAACACCCACAATTTCTGAAAGCAAGCCTTTCCACTGCTAACTGTCAGGAAATTTCTCCTTAGTTCTAAGTTGGATCCCCTTTGGATAAGTTTCTCTCCTTTGCTTCTTGTCCTGCCTTCAGGTGCTGTGGAGAATAGGTTGACCCCCTCTTCTTTGTGACAGCCAACAGAGAAACATTTGGATCTTTATCTGTGAATCTCCTTCAGATATTTGAAAAATGCTATTTTATCTCTCTGTTCTCTTCTCTTTCCAAGCGTAGACATTTCCAGCTCCCTCAACTCTTCTTCATAGGATTTCATGCCCCTCAAAGAGGTTTTCAGTTTGCTCTTGGATAGCATGATCACTCATTTTTCTTCCTCAAACTGTGAGGAATCTGCTGCAGAGCAGAAAACTATTACTTTCTTAATCCTGGTAATTTTTCACCCCATGTGCAGCCTGTATTGCTGTATTAATGACCCCCTTTTTAACACAAGTGCCATCAGTCTCCTCCTGGTCTTGTTTTAGTGCTTTTTTTTAATAGGAAAGAAGGATCCAATAAATACATTTTATAAACATATTTAACACCACTGCCAATTTAGGAAGCAAAATAACAGTGAAGGATCTGCTGATTTGTTCTCTGCTAATCTGTTTAAAAATGGCTTATCGTTAATCAGCAGCTTTGTAAATTTGGTAACAAGCTGTGCAGAACTGGGCTGATTTCAGTGGTTTGAAAGAAGTTTTAGAAAAAATATCAAAGTCTCCCTCTCCCTCTCCATGTGTGTGTGTGTAGTGCACAAATACATTTGTGATCTAAAATATCTAAAAAACATTTTGAAAAATGTATTGAAGAACAAAGGAAATATCTCATCAGTGGCAAACAGATGCTGCTGAATTTATAAGACTATCCAAGAAGAAACTTGAGAGCAAGAAGGGAAAAAAAATATGTAGGGTGAGATCCACTCTGGAATATCTTTCTGTTCCTGAACCCCTGCTGTGTTATATTTTCTCTTCATTGCTGATCGTTCCTTTAGAGAGCAGAGCATAGTAGCCATTGTGCTGCTCACGCAATCAAATTCCACACTGCAATGCACAGATGGTGGTGTAGTTGTGGGAAAAATAGGGCGAGTTTGAAAAGTCACAAGTCCTTTGTGTTTATAGAAGAAGCCAGTGTAAGAGGCAGAGTTTGCAGAAGAAATTAGTAATCCTGAAGCTATTCCAAATTGTTGTTTGGGTTAAGTCCAGGAACTACCTGCACAGCTGTACAAGAGTGCAAGTTTACAAATATTGTGTAGTTATTCACAGCTGCATTGCTGTGAAGGTACTTAGTACAAAAGGACCTGGGGGACGAGGAGAAAAAAAACAATCACAGATTTTCTGCCAGACGTTACAGCTCCTTAAGGTCAAACAAGAAGGTTGGGAAAAATGTTGCAAAACAGGTTGGATGGCTTTAATTGCGTTCCTGCTGGTAAGACCTGCTGCTAGATTAGAGTGCACGTAACTCAGTAGCACATGGAAATTGTAATCACTGAAAAACAAAAATGTGGGGGAAAGTAGATCGTTGAGAAGAAACAGCATTAGGAGAAGACAGTTGTGTAACATGTTGTGTACCAGGCATCACAAAATTGTGATAAAATGCTTTGGCTCTGCCTTTCAGAGGGGAGCGCTGTTGACTTGTGTGGTTTAAGAGCCTGAAAGAGGGCAGGGAACGCTCTGGTAAACAGCTGAGGTCTGTCAGAGAAAAGCTCCTTTGCTAGGCAGGGAGCCAGGCATGTGGGCATGCAAGGAAGTGGGAGGCACACTGAAATTCACGCCTTCTTTCCTTTGGATTGATGAAAAGTTTCCTCTGTGAGACAGAAAATCCCAAAGAAAGAATGTGAGAGAAAGCTACAAAGATCAGCTGATTTAGAACTTCCCCAGCTGAATGGGGAAATGCTTGAAGATCCTCCAGTAGAAAGAGGCAATAGTAGGGTCATACGACTAGGTGCCGGGCTATGGAGGCCCAGCAAAATAGCGTGGATTTTACTAATTATGGATGCTCTTGTTCCAGTACTCACTGTGCCTGTACTCCAGGCAGACAAAATACTTTCTCCAGAAATAGTCTGAGCTACAGAATCCTGGGGTTCCCCCTGTGGCCTCCTAAAGCTGCCACCCAATTTCTTTAACACAGAAATTATTTAAATGAAGAGAGAATAGTGAGGTTGGTTACACTGAATTAACTTAAATCCTGTTTAATTTTTCTCCTCAGCCCATTTGTTAGAGGGCTCCACTCAGCAATTATTCAAAGTGTGTCCTTCAGTGGATACACCTCTAATCCATGAGTTAGAGGAGTGTTTTTCAACCTTAGCCATTTTAAGATATATGGGCTTCAATTGCCTGCATACTGGGGGCTGGGGAATTCTGGGACTTGAAGACCACACATCTCAAGCTTGCCGAGGTTAAAAAAAACCCACTGAGTTTAGAGCTACAGTGAGTCTCTTATTGATGTGATCAAGCAGGATGAGCCAAGAAAGGGGGATTTTCCCCCCATTTTCCTCAGTGTTCTGACTTTTCTCATTTGAAGTTTGCATGTTTCCTCCTTGTAGTTTTTATAATCTGACTTTCACAGATCACGGCCAAGGACTTACAATCATTCCAACAGGATAGGAGCGTTTGTTATTCTATCTTATTGAAGTTTCTAAAGTTGGTGGTCTTATTATTTATACATTTAATCGTAATTAGCCTTTAGAGAATCACAACTGTGGGCTTTCCTGATCAAGGACACTTTGGACTAAGGAAACAAAGTGCAACAAAAGATAGCCACAACAGAAAACAGAGGCTTATTACCTCATTTCCTTCATGAGGATTAACCAGCATAGCATTGCTGAAATCACTGGTATTGCTTTTCGCTATTGAAGGATCAGGTCTTTTCTTTCCAGCAGGATAAACTCTTCTACTCTGCCAAGAACTGAGAGTCTCCCACTAGGTCATTTTTTTTTGGGGGGGGGGGTGGTTGATAATCAGGATGTTGCAAATGAAAACAGTAGATTGTGCTCTGTGTTTTGGCTAGAGACTTAACTATAAATAACTCCTCGAACATACCAAAGCCTTCGCCTTCTGAATAGTCTAAATTTCCTTTTCCTTTACAGAATATTATTCTCATTTTGAGTTCTAAAGAGGGAACTTATAAGGATGTAGAGAGGTTTCATAGCATTTCTTGGCAGAATGTCCCTGCCTGCTAGAATAAGTAGCTATATTCTTCTTCACTCTCCTATATAATTTGGTGCACGAACTTACATTCTTCTTAGCTACTGCCATGAGTCTTCAAAGGAAGGCTGCTTCTTTATATCCTCTTCACAGACCAGTCAGTGATGCTATCCAGGAGAAAGACCAACTTCTGTTCAATCGCCCCTGCAGTTCGATGAGCAATTCTATAGTTTTTCAGTACAGAACAACATGGGAGAGGTTATTGTGGAGTTTTAGCCTTAGGTTTTGTGACTTGGATTCAGTGGCGTAGCGTGGGTTGTCAGCACCCGGGGCAAGGCAAGTGATTTGTGCCCCCTAACCCGTGGATTTTAGCACTCGAGTCTTCCGCAGGAAGCCCCGCATCCTGGGCGTCTGCCGCACCCCCCACCCATGCCTCCCCCGGGAAAAGGGGGAAGGTCCGGCATCTCCTCCCTCACGTGCGGCAGAAGCGCCAGGACCCGAGGCCGTGCCAGGAGGCGGGCAGCGCAGCGGAGCCTCCGCTTCGGAGCCGACAGGGGGGGTGGCTGGGGGCGCCGCCGTCCCTTTCTTACCTCTGATGCCTGGAAGAGAGCGGGACCCGCCAGCGCAGCTGCCCGTCTCGCTCAGGCATGCACCGCGGCTGGCCGGGGCTTCTGCCGGGGGCGCATCCGGGCGCGGGGAGCGAGGGAGGGGGCCGGCACGACGCCCCGTGAGCTTGGCAGCCCTTGGCCGGAGCTGCGGCTGAGCCTGGAGCCGCACCAGCCCGCACCTGCTGCCCCGGGAGAGCTCGGCTCGCTCCTCTGACCCCCCTCCCGCCACCGCCACCCCCTCAGCCATGTGCGCCGGGCCACCACCGCGGGGGCCGCTCTAGCACGGAGAGGGGGAGACCGGTCCCCGTTCGGCCCGCCAGCCCCAGGAGAGCCCCGCGCGAGCGCCTCGCCAGCCGCTGAACTCTGGCTTTTGAGCAGGAGCGACCTTGCCCTGCTTGACCTTGCCCGGCGCCGGGAGCAGCTGCTGCCGACCGCCCCACTTTTCGCAAGCCCCGCTACGCCGCCGCCACCTGCCACGGGGTGAGGGAGTCGGGGCCGCACTGGCGGGCGCTTCTCTGGCAGTGGGGCATGCTGGTGCCCTGTACTGCGCTCCGTCTGCGGGGGCCGCCCTGGGAAAGGTGGAAGTGCAGCTGTGGTCTGGGATGGCTCCGAGCCCTGTCTGGCCGGCTTTGTGCCTCCGTCCCCCAAGAGTAGCTGGTTGTGAGTTGCTGCTTCCCCGAGTGCGCCTCAGCCCCGGATCCCCCCCGCGGGACTCCAGCCGCGCGAAGGGCGCTTCGGCGCGTCTTCCATCCCTCCCGAGTGCGAGCGCGCCCCCCCAGATGTTGCGCCCGGTGCGGTCGGCCCCCCCTGCACCCCCCACGCTACGCCACTGCTTGGATTTCAGAACAATGTGTATTTTGTGACCACAGAAAACAAGTGAATAAATATACTCCTAATAATGAACTCTCCTCCATGTCTACTCAAAAACTAAGCCCTATTGAATAAAAGTCACCCCCATTTTGCATTACTGATGTATGGCTATCCTATGCCTATTGATTTAAATTATTCTTATTTTTAACTGCAACAAAACATTGCAGAAGAGTGTGGTCCTATAAGCTGTTATTCAGTATGATCAATTCCCTGCTCCCTATAACAATTCCAATTACTCTCCCAACCAGGTTTTCTATTCTACAACCCAGCCTGGCTTGCTTTGCTAAGAGTATTGGGGGATTTAGTCATTGCCCATTCCCCACCCCCACCCAGTTTATTCCATCACAGAATTATGTGTGTCTACAAGCCTTGGGAATTTCATAAACCTGGTGATATTTCCCTCTAGTGTGTGACTGGTGCTTAAACTGCCTTTAATTGGAAGCTGAGAGGATTATAATTACTGTTATTACCAATTATAGCATTGGCAAATGTTATAACTGAAATACAAGGTTTTCAGTGTCCTTACTCTTTCACAGACATGCATATACACATGAACATACATATACATGCAGGAAAATATAAAATTCACATTATCCAAAGCCCTGAGATTTCTTACCTGTTGGAAGTGGTCTGCCCATGCTACTCTACCTTTAAACTGGAATCAGAAATTTTGCACATTCAGAATTGCTGTCCCTTTAAGTGCCTGCAATAACCCCCTTGTCCTAGCTAGAGCCATTTTTCCATACCTATTAGATGCCCTATTTTGGAATGAGGGTTTTATAACTTTTTATGCCTCTGGAAATGCTAGCTATTGCCATTGATCCTCAAATATCATGTAGCTTGTAAGATATGACAGGGTTACATCAAGAGGTTTCTTTCCTTATACAAAAAGGGACAACTGAGAAAATAGAATAGAATATCTTTATTGTCATTGTATAACTCACAACCAAATTAAGTGCTGTATTCATGCATGCCTGCACATCTGCTTCTGTCTTCTTCTCTAGATATGACACTGTCCCAATGGAGGATGAGTTTGAACATATACCGGACTTTTACCATCTCAGCTGTGATTTAAGGCAACCTTCTTACAGGATGATAATGACTTCTTCATTTTTCCCCTCTTGGAGAAAAGGATGTGTCTCATATCACTGGATATGTCAGATTCATTCCCCCCCTTCCACATATTAATGGTATCCTTTTTGTTTGATAGTAAATAGACGTTTGCTGAATTTGTGCTTTACCATTTGGCCTCTCCATGGCCCCAAGAATGCATGGTACCCCTTGTTAAGCTCCTCTGCCCCTTAGGTATTGTTTTATTTCCTTCTCTAGAAGATTGATTCCAGCCACTATGCCACACGGCTCACGTTCTTCTGCTACTACTAGAATGACTCAGACTCCAGGTCACATATGAGAAGTTTTCCCTTCATCTCTTATTAGTCAGTCATTTCATGGAGACAATGATAGATAGCATCAAAGGATCTGGTTTTCTACTGATGTTCTGACTGATGCCATGACTTAGGGATTGATTAGGGACGTTCAAATTATATCCAGTTTAACAAGAATCAGGGACTATATTGTTTTCCCACCTACTGTGCCATTGGGTGTTTGCTTTGTTCATTTTGGGATGTGTCCCTACAAATGTGATCACTTTATTTCACTTTCTCTCTGCATAGATGTAGAACAGCTTTACCTGGTTTTGTCCTTGTAAAAGCCCTCTGCTCTGGAAAACTTTGCTCCTACAGGTGTGCTTGGGATTTTCCTTCTCTAAAGGGCCGGAAGATAGTTAACATGGTTCTTGTTAAATGGACAGCTGGGTGTTAACTGAAGTCAGATGATTTTGCAACACTAAACTACCAGGAATTATTTGAGCTGCATTTTTTTTAGAAATATTTGTTTTAAATGAACATCATATTAAAAAACATTCAGTCTTCATATAACATCATTGGCTCAGCAGCCAATTAGCCTGTTCTTCAAATACAAAATAGCTTGTTTATGAATATTTTCTCTCATTTCATGTTAATATGGCCAATCTCTCTCATAATTATAGTGCCATTTTAGGGCAGCTTTTTAGGCTAGGATGTTATTCAGGCTGAAAGGAGGAGGAGGGGGGAGGGGGAGGGGGAAGAGGGTGACTTTGTAACTCACAAACTGAGGCACATGTAGATTATAACTGATACAATTTCCTTTGGCAAGATTTCATTGGCTTTATGCTTTCTTATGACGCTCTGATACCAGGATTGCATGTACTAATCTATGGGACTGTAATGACTAGACTGTCTTACGTTGAGCAGGTTTCTGAATTAAGAGCTTTTTAAAGTTTTCCAGCTTTTCCTTCTTGTGATTAGGAAAGAGCTGGTTAAAATTGTATTTATTTGTGTGTCTCATCAAAGGCACTTGGCTATATGCAAGAAATTCAAACAGGTATCCCCCCATAATGCGGCCGTGAGAGTTGTCTTGGGAGTTTCCCGGTACTCCCATGTTACACCTTTGCTCCGCGAGCTGCATTGGTTACCAGTTGTCTTCCAGGTGAGGTTCAAGGTCTTAGTGATGGTTTTTAAGTCCTTACATGGCATGGGTCCGGAATACCTCGGGGACCACCTGCTGCCGGCGTCGACTCCCCTCCGCCCTGTGCGTTCCCACAGAGAGGGCCTCCTCAGGGTGCCTCCAGTCAGAGAATGTCGGCTGGTGGGCCCCAGGGGGAGGGCCTTCTCTGTGGGCACCCCGGCTCTGTGGAATCAACTGCTGAAGCAGCCGAAGGACCACTCGGGACGACAGGCTAGTTAACTTAAGATTTATTTAGAGCAGAGACAACAACAGAATAACTTGCCGGCTTTTTATAGCCGGCGGCTGTCAGTGAGAACCAATCAGGTTTGTTCGTTTTGGCGCCGCGTCTTTTCCGACCAATCTGCGTCGTCTGTGTTTGACAGCTCCGGCTTCCGCATGGCTCCGTGTTTTGACAGCCGCGAGCTGTCAGTGGTTGCGCCTGCGCCTTGCGAGGAACTTTGACAGCTGTCAAAGTTCCCGCGTGTTCTTCTGTCAAATCGGTTTACCTCACCGTCTGACTTGTTACTTATACATTAACGATGTTTATACATATAATACACCCCTTACCCCTCCCCTGGAGCGTTCCTACCCCCTTGAACGTTGGAACCTGCCCATTGGTAGTCCTTTAGGTAGGCGGGGGCCCTTCGGTTCCTGTTGGAACGGCGTGGAAGAGGCCCGATGTCTGGTTCTGCTGGTAGCGCGTCTCTTAGTCCCTCTTCGTCTTGGTCCAGCGTTGGTAGTATTTCTGGGGGGGGTGGTTGGTCACGTTCCTCAGGTTGGGGTTCTGGGGTGTGTGGTGGCTGTCTGGGTCTGAGTTGGTCTATATGGCGGCGTAGAATGCCGTGAGTTTGTGTGGATATGAGATAGGAAATGGGTCCTGTTTGTTTAAGAACTGTCCCCTGGATCCATTTGTTTTTATCCGTATAAGATCGCGCCCATATCATTTGGCCTGGTGTGAGCGTACGGTTTGGTTGGGGGCGCTCGTTTTCTTCCGGGAACGTGTCAGGATGTAATCTGTAGAGCCGCGTTATCAGCCTTCTCCCCCATCTTAGTTCCGCTGGTGATTTGCCGGTTGTTGTGCATGGTGTTGCATGTTGTGACATTAGGAACTGGCTGAGTCGCCGCTGCCAGTTCCCTTTGACGAATTTTTTCAAAGCTTCTTTAGTAGAACGCACCATAATTTCAGCCATCCCGTTCGTCGATGGGTGGAATGGCGCCGACGTGACCAGCCTAATACAATTCTTCATAGCAAAGATCTGAAATTCACGAGAGGTGAATTGAGGGCCATTGTCTGAAACTATGGTGTCTGGGAGGCCGTGTGTGGCAAATATTTTCCTTAGGGCTTGTATAGTGGCTCCTGACGTTGTTTTCTTAAGGGGAGTGACTTCTAACCATTTTGAATAACTGTCCACTACAATTAGGAAACTCTGTCCCTGGATAGGTCCTGCAAAGTCTAAATGTATGCGCGACCATGGGTTTTTTGTCATTTCCCATTTGTGAATGGGTGCCTGGGGTGGTTCGTTCCGGGTTGCCTGACAGGTATAGCATCCTCCCACATATTTCTCTATTTCCTTATCTATGCCAGGCCACCAAACATAACTCCTGGCCATGGCTTTCATCTTGACAATGCCAGGGTGTCCTTCGTGTAAAATGTCTAATGTTTGATTTGTGTTCTTATTTGGTATTATGACTCGATTTCCCCATAGCAGGCATCCCCTATGTGAAGATATTTCATTTTTCCTGTTGAAGTATGGCTGGAATTGGGGGTGTGGGCTTTTTGCTGGCCACCCTGTTGTGGCCCACCTGAGAATTCTGCTGAGTATTTTGTCTCTAGCTGAGTTGTTTGCTATAATCTTAGCAGAGAGGGGACAGTCTGGAAGTTGTGAAATTGCTAGGATCATTCCAGCTGGGGCTGGGTCTGGGTCCTTGTTTGGAATTGGCAGTCTGCTGAGGCAGTCTGCGTGTCCTAGTTCCTTCCCTGGTTTATGGATTAACTGATAAGAATAGGCAGATAAGAACGTGGACCATCGTAGTATTCTCGGGGAGAGAATCTGAGGTGTTATTTTATTCCAAGTGAATATCCCTAATAGGGGTTTGTGATCTGTGTATATAGTGAAAGGTCTCCCGTAAAGGTAGTCATGAAATTTTTTAACCCCTGCGACTATTGCTAGGGCCTCTCTGTCTATTTGTGCGTAATTTCTTTCTGCTCTTGACAGAGTACGTGAATAAAAGGCTATGGGTCTTTGGGTGCCGTCTTCATATTCATGACTTAATACTGCCCCAATTCCATAAGGAGATGCATCGCAAGCGATGCATATTGGTGTATCTTCTCTGAAAAGGGTGATCGTAGAACTATTGCAAATAATCTTTTTGAGTGATTGGAAGCTATTTTCCTGAATTTTGGTCCAGGACCAGGCAGTTCCCTTATCTAGGAGTCTATGCAGAGGTTCTGCGATAGTGGCTTTGTGGGGAATGAAGGCATGATAAAAGTTTAATAGCCCTAAAAAGGCTTGGAGTTCCTGTTTATTCCTGGGGGTAGGCGCCGTTTGAATAGCCCTTAGTTTTTCTGTGGTAGGGTGGATACCTTGACCGTCTATTTTGTACCCTAGGAACTCGGTGGCTGTGACTCCAATGGAGCACTTTTCCCGCTTTAGTTTGAGGCCGGCTTCTCTGAGCCGGCTCAGCACAGCTGACAGTCTGTCAGCTAGATTTGCTTCATTTTCCCCGGCGATGAGAACATCGTCGAAGTAGGGGCAGACCCCCGGTAGTCCTTTCAGGGTTTTCTCCATGATACCCTGGAAAATACCCGGGGCTGCTGATATGCCGAATTGTAGCCTCTTTACTTTAAAGGCACCGCGGTGGGTGACAATTGTCTGGGCTTCCGCGGTGTCATTAGTGACAGGCAGTTGCAAATACGCCTGCGTGAGATCAAGTTTGGCAAAAATGGCGCCGGAGCGGATGGAAGCAAAAACGTCCCTTACCGCTGGCACCGGGTAAGCATGGGGGCTGAGTGCTAAGTTGAGGGTCGCCTTATAGTCCGCGCATAATCTTATTTCCCCGTTAGGCTTTACCGGGGTGACTATTGGGGTCTCCCAGCTTCCCCCTTCCGTAGGTTCAAGTACCCCGAGCCCTACGAGGCGCTCTAATTCCCTTTCAATTTTTTCTTTAAGGGCAAAGGGCACTCTCCTAGCTCTTAACTTAATGGGTTGGATTGCTGGGTTTAATTGTAAAGAGATAGGGGGACCCGTGTATTTTCCTAATGTGCCATCGAAGACGTCTGCATACTTATTGCAAACGGCTTCGAGACTGGGTGATTGTACAGTATTTACCCCCGTTATGGCGATCCCTAACGGCCCGAACCAGTTCAGCCCTATCAGGTTGGTGCGATTTCCGGGCGTTACCAGCACTTCTAGGGGACCCTTGAAAGATTTGTACTCGACTGTCACAGTAGCCCTCCCTTCCAGAGGAATAGGGGTTTTCTGGAAGTCTGCTAGGTGGACCTGGGTTTGCTTCAGAGGAATTTTTCCCTTGCCTTGTTGACAGATCTCCTGATATGTTTTAAAGGAAATTAAGGAGACTGCTGACCCTGAATCCACCTCCATGAGGCAGGGCACCCCCTGAATTTTTACCCTGATCTTAACCTTTGAGCTTAGGCAGTTTACCCTGTCAATTGTTTCTACCAGGGCCCCTGGCGTTTTTCCCCTGTTGGCCTGGGTAGCTGGCCTACCTGGGGAGTTTGCCTCCAAATCATTGATGTTGTCACGGCCCTTGCTGCGGCACACCGGTTTGATGTGGCCAGTCTTCCCACAATTGTGGCACTTAGCATTTCTGAACCGGCAGCTTCCTCGGGCATGGTTGCCCCCGCAGCTGGCGCAGGCGGCTCGTTGCTCGTAGCGCGGCGGTGGCGGAGGGGGGTTCCTGGACCTTTGGCGGTCCGAAGTGTCGCTTCTCCTCGGTTGCCTGCGTTCCATTCTGCGCTGCAGGGCTTCTCCGTCGGTGAAATCCACCGACTCTTCGCTGTCGCTGAGGGTAGCGCTTTCTTGGAAGACGGTCGCTGGGCTCTCTGGGGTCGTGGTAGTCGGCTTCTTCTTGTGGTTGTACTCGTAGGCCATGATTTCTCTGGTCAACTCTGCCAGGCTCATGTCGGTCTTGGACGTCAGCTTCTTCTGTAGACGTTCGTCCCTCAGGCCGATCACCACCTGGTCTCTGATGCGGTCTTCTAGGTCGGGGAAGTGGCAGTTCCGCGCGGCATGTCGGACCCCAGCGATGAAATCATTTGCGGGTTCGTCTGGACGTTGTTTCTTCTGGGCAAATTGGACCCGCCAGTACAGTTCAGACCGGGCTGGCATGTAGTGCTTCGTCAGCTGGTCTACCAGGTCCGCGTAGGATACCTCGGTGATGGGTACCGGGCTGAACAGCCCAACGGCAGCATCGTAGACAAGGGGTCCGCTGATGTATAGTAGCGCTGCGGCCTTTGCCCGTGTCGGGCCGGGCACGCCCGACATTCAGACGGGCCGCGGGGAGACTCACCCGACCGTCAGGCTCCTGCTGAGCGCCCCGTCAGGCCCCGAAGCCTCCCGCCAGCGCCCAACGCCTTCCAGAGGGCCAGGACAGCGTACAGCCCTCCCCAGACCCCCTGCCGGCGCTCGTCGTCTCCCGGAGGACCGGCTCGGCATACGGCCCCTCCCAGCTTCCCCGTGACCGCTCGGGGCAACGTACCGGGTCGCAGGGACGTTCGCCGGCCTCCTCGTCTCCTCGCCATGCTGCCGGGCTCCGGAAACGGCTGGCCACGCCCACACCACTCTGACGGGCCGAGGAATGGGACAATTGGGAAAACGACGCAGCGGCGGGCCGCCTGTCAGCTGGGGAGGCCGCAAACCAGCCGGCCGGCTCCCAGAAGCTGCTTACAGGCTGGGAAGGAGCTGTGCGATGGGCCGGGCGATGGCTGCCCTGCGCCCGAGCTGCAGGTCAAGAATGGATGCCCGGGCGGGCCAGGGGGTGACGGAGACGACCGGTGGGCCGGGGAGGGGTTTAGAGCGCAGGTTGCAGCGGTCTGGGGTGGTGAGAGGACAAAGGAGCCTAGGCAGGGTTCTGGGGGGACGGAGAGAGGTTTAGGCTGGGGGGTAACTTACCGGCTGCATTGGTGGTGGGGTGGGAGCCAAAAGGAGGGAATCTTGGGAGGCGGTGTTTAAGTAGGGTGGGGGCGTGGTGGTGTGATTAGGGTGTGGTGGTGGGAGTCGGCTCTGCCGGTTATTTAACAGCGTTGACTGTGCTGTAAAGTCAACGCTGACTTCATTGGTCTTTAAGCAACTGTTTATGAGGAAAATAAACACGGCTAGAAGAACCAGCTCCCGTTCCGGTTTCCATCTTTGGGTGACTCGTCGGACGGGGTCTGATAGTAAGTCAGCGTTCCTTTATTCTTTGTGGGGAGCTCTTTTCCTGGCAGTTCGCTATGGCAGAAGGCACGGAGGACTCTGCACCACTGGCTGAGGAGCAGGAGGAGGCTGGAGCTGCGGCTGGGCTCTTGGAGTCGGTAGAGGTGGGGGAGGAGGCGTTGCCCTCGGTGCGGCGGAAGGAAAAACCTACCCCACTTGAAGGCCCTGGACCAGGGCTTCAGGAGCCTGCAGTGCGGAGTCGCAGCAGTGATCGGTGGACGCGTTCTGATGGGGATCATCGAGGGCTCGGCCAAGGCCTGCTGGACCGGCCTAAAGGTGCGTCTTCTGAGTGGAGGGAGCGGTGCTTCATGGAGGACAGCGGTGAAGATTGGAGCTACTCCACCGTTCCGGGCAACCGTACTATGGAGATTCTCAGAGAGCGGTTCGGGGAAGTGAGGGGTCGGGAGCCTGGGTTTTGGTCTGCTCCGGATGAGTCTGACCAGGGGCAGTGGTCCCTCCCAGGTGGCCCTGCTCGGCGGTCTAGCCCACCCCGCTTCCGTATGGACAGCCCGAGGCACCAGGGGTCAGCCCGGCAGCCTGAGGTTCACAGAGGTTCCGGGGTTTCGGCTCCCGCTACGACGGTGCTAAGCGGCACGACTCCTTGGGACAGTGTTACCGGAAGACCAAGACAGCGGCCGACACGACCAGCTGGGGGGGTACCTGCCCAGGGGGTGCCGCTGGGTCCTTGGGGTCCAGGGCTGGCATGGGGTCCTCCACCCCTGACCGCGGTCTATGATGGTCATCCAGATCACCTGGCAATGTTTTTGGGGCAGGTGATTAATCACATGGACCATTACGGCCCGGCCTATACGTCCCAGTGGGCGATGGTAGTGGCTGTAACAGCTTGTCTACAAGGAGAGGCCGCGGCCTGGGCGGCCGACCTATACGGCGATCATGCCCGTGAGCTCGGGGACCTTGGTCTTTTCCTGGAGGCGTTACGGGCCCGTTTTGAAGACATCTCACGGGTGCTCCGGGCTGAGGCTGAAGTATTGGATCTGCGCCAGCAAGGAAAACCGGCAGTGCATTACGTTGGGGAGTTCCGGAAGGTGGCCGGGAGGCTACGGTCATGGCCTGAACGCCTTCTTGTGCACCACTTCAAGGCTGGACTGGATAGTGCCTTGCGGCGAGCTTGCGTGGTAAGAGGGGTGCCGGCCCGTTTGCAGGACTGGTTCCGGGTGGCTATTGAGCTGGACATTGGTTTGCAGGATACTCGAGGAAGGTCTGAGGGGGTGACTGGGACCCGGCGGCCGGCCGAAAGAGTGAAGGTGGAGGAGCGGCCCGGCTTGCCGGCGGCCAAGGCCAACCCTGTACCGCCACCCCGTCCTGGTATTAGGTGTTTCCGATGTGACCAGCCGGGTCACCGGGCGGCTGAATGCCCGCTCCCGCCAGCCCGGATGGTTCCCCCAGCAACTTCAACACGGGTTTTGCCTGCACGAAAGACCTCGGAGCGGTCCCGAACTGCTTACCAGGTAGCTGACGACGGCCGACGGGTGACGACACCTCCTTCGGCAACCGGGCCTGTAACTACCCAGACCGTGCCGACGGAAGACCTTGGGGATCTGGAGCTGGAGGAGGATCCGATGGTAAGCGCTCCGGTGTGTCCTTTTGCATTCCCAGTGGTGTTGGTGAGCCCCATGTCTGGGCAAAGGCGGGTGGTTAGGGCTTTAGTCGATTCAGGGAGCACCCGGTGTCTAATCAACCGGAAAACAGCAGCTGCGGTGGGAATCCGGTTGCAACGTCTGGTGACCCCTCTTCGTTTCCAACAAGTGGATGGGTCGCTCTTGGGGGGGGCTCCTATCACCCACGTCACCGAGCCAGTCCGGCTGGAATTGGGGGCCCACTGGGAAATTCTGCGTTTCGTTGTGGTGCCCTCTATGACTGAAGCTCTTATTCTGGGCCTTACGTGGCTTGATAAATGGGGCCCCACGATTTGGTGGGAGGGGGGTAGTCGTCATCTTCGGATGGGTCTGGGGCCCGAGCCCCCTCTCCACCATTCCTTCTTGGGGCCGGGGGACACGGGAACGCGGGAGAAGGCTTGCGGGGTCACGGATGACTCGAAGGAGCATGTACCCCGGGTTTACTCTGATTTAATGGACGTCTTCAATGAGCGAGAGTGCGATTCGTTACCACCCCACCGGTCGACGGACTGTGCTATTGAGTTCGAACCTGGAGCCAAACTGCCTAAGCCCCGTATGTACGCCATGTCCCCAAAAGAGATGCAGGAGTTACGGCGGTACATAGATAAGAATCTGAAAAGAGGATTTATACAACCAGCACGATCCCGGGTGGCGGCGCCAGTTCTTTTTCGTGAAAAGAAGGATGGGGGCTTGCGCTTGTGTGTAGACTACCGGGGGGTTAACGCGGTGTGCGTGGAGCACCTCTATCCCCTTCCTTTGATGAAGGACATGCTGGCCCATTTGGCGACAGGCCGAGTATTCACCAAGTTGGACCTCAGGGAAGCCTATTACCGGGTGAGGGTCAAAGCCGGGGACGAATGGAAGACTGCGTTTAATTGTCCCCTTGGCAGTTTTCAGTTCCGAGTGATGCCATTTGGCCTACAAGGAGCTCCCGCTGTGTTCATGCAATTGATCAATCAGGTCCTGCATGAGTTCCTGTATCGGGGTGTTTTGGTATACTTGGACGACATCCTGATTTACTCGGACACATTGGAGGAGCATGTGCTTCTTGTGCGGCAGGTGTTGTCAAGACTGCTGGAAGCACAGCTTTTTGTTAAACTGTCCAAGTGTGAGTTCCACAAGGCCCAGTTGGACTACCTTGGGTATCGTATATCGGCGGCGGGGGTGGAGATGGACCCTAGAAAGGTACGAGCCATTCAACAGTGGCAGGCTCCGCAGACTCGACGACAGTTGCAAAGTTTTCTTGGCTTTGCCAACTTTTACAGACAATTCATCCCACGTTTCGCGGCTATTGCCCTGCCATTAACTGATCTTCTGCGCACACGACAGTTGAAGACACGCCCGCGTCCGGGGCTGAAATTGGAGTGGTCCACCGCGTGTCAGCGGGCGTTCGAGGAACTGAAGTCTCTCTTTGCTAAAGAGCCCGTTTTGAAACATCCCGACCCCGAACTGGCTTATGTCGTGCAGGCGGATGCGAGCGATGTTGCTCTTGGGGCCGTCCTCCTTCAGCGGAACAGTGCTGGGGTCTTGCAGCCGTGTGCTTATGCCTCTAAGAAACTGACCCCCACCGAACGGGCCTGGGCGGTGTGGGAGAAGGAGGCTTTTGCGGTCCGTTGGGCTTTGGAAACCTGGCGACATCTTCTGGAAGGGGCTTCCCGTCCGTTCGAACTGTGGACAGACCATAAAAACCTGGAAGCCCTTCAAACCCCTCGTCGTCTGTCGCCTAAACATGTCCGATGGGCCTTATACTTTCGTCGCTTCCGTTTTGTGCTGAAGTATGTACCGGGGGGTCGGAACTTTCTGGCGGATGCCTTGTCACGCATGCCTCAGTTTGACAGCAAGAGGGAGGAGGTGGTGCAGGCACTCATCCCGACACTGGCGAACGAGGGGATTGATTTAGAGAGTGCAAGACAGGTGATGGAGGAGAATTTGAACCAGGCCATCAAAAGGACCTTGCAGGAGGATGCCTGGTTGCTGAGTAATCCGGGACTGTTAACTATGCGGGACGGTTTAGCGTGGCATGGAACACGGTTATATGTGCCTGAAACCGTGCGGCCACGTGTTTTACATGGGTGCCACGATGCTAAACAAGCGGGACATTTCGGGTTCGTGAAGACTTTACATCTGGCACGTCGTCAATTCTGGTGGCCCCGCATGAAGAATGACATCGAGCAGTACGTACGGCGTTGCCATATTTGTGCCACTACAAAACCCCATGTTGGGAAGCCTTTGGGGTTATTGCAACAGGTAGCTGACCCAACTCGGCCTTGGCAGGACATCGCCATGGACTTCGTTGTGGACCTCCCAGAGAGTAAGGGTCACACTGTTATCTGGACAGTAGTTGACCTGTTTTCTAAACAGGCACATTTTGTCCCGTGTAAGGGGTTGCCATCAGCCCGTCGCCTAGCTTGGTTGTTCCTCACGCAAGTATACCGACTGCATGGAGTACCGCGGCGTGTGATTTCGGATAGAGGGGTACAGTTCACGGCCCGGTTTTGGAGAGAGTTCTTGCGACATATCGGCTCGTCCCAGGGATTGAGTACCGCTTATCACCCCAGCACCAACGGGGCCGCAGAACGAGCCAACGCTGCTGTTGAACGCTATTTACGAAGCTATGTTTCTTTTCGGCAGACAGACTGGGTAGACCTGTTAGCGCTTGCTGAGGTTGCATACAATAACGCAGTTCACAGTAGTACTGGCTTCTCTCCATTTCGGGTGGTCACCGGTCACGAGTTCGTTCCCTTCAGTGAGTGTCCCCAGGACGACGGATCTCCGAGCTCACCGCCTGACTGGATGCATCAGATCACGGCTGCCTGGGGGGCGGCGAAAGAAGCGTTGGATCGGTCTGCCGTAGCGTCCAAAGCACAGGCGGACAAGAAACGAAAACCCTTTGCTACACCGCGGGTGGGGGACCTGGTTTACTTGTCCACCAAGTATTTACGGTTACAGGTTCCGTGCCGTAAGCTAGGACCCAAATACCTCGGGCCGTTCCGGGTGGTGCAGGTGATAAACCCGGTGACGGTGCGGCTGCGGTTGCCTAGGTTTTTGGGTAAGGTCCACCCGGTGTTCCATAGTAGCTTGCTGAAACCTGCTCCAGCGGCTACCGCGGCAGCAGGGGAGGGGGGTCCCAGACCGGTTCACACTGACCAGTATGAGGTGCAGGAGGTCTTAGACTCCAGGGTGCGGAGGGGTGCTCTACAGTATCTTCTTCGGTGGAAGGGGTACCCGGTGGAGGAGGCGACGTGGGTGTCACGGGGAGATGTCCATGCTCCACGTTTGATCCGGGCGTTCCACCGAGCCCACCCTGGCAGGCCGGGGGGTGGGGCACATGGGGGTGTGCGCATAGTGAATGATGCTAAACCCTTGTTTTCTACGTCTGCAGGAGGACCCTTGGTAGGGGGGGCGGCATGTCGGGCCGGGCACGCCCGACATTCAGACGGGCCGCGGGGAGACTCACCCGACCGTCAGGCTCCTGCTGAGCGCCCCGTCAGGCCCCGAAGCCTCCCGCCAGCGCCCAACGCCTTCCAGAGGGCCAGGACAGCGTACAGCCCTCCCCAGACCCCCTGCCGGCGCTCGTCGTCTCCCGGAGGACCGGCTCGGCATACGGCCCCTCCCAGCTTCCCCGTGACCGCTCGGGGCAACGTACCGGGTCGCAGGGACGTTCGCCGGCCTCCTCGTCTCCTCGCCATGCTGCCGGGCTCCGGAAACGGCTGGCCACGCCCACACCACTCTGACGGGCCGAGGAATGGGACAATTGGGAAAACGACGCAGCGGCGGGCCGCCTGTCAGCTGGGGAGGCCGCAAACCAGCCGGCCGGCTCCCAGAAGCTGCTTACAGGCTGGGAAGGAGCTGTGCGATGGGCCGGGCGATGGCTGCCCTGCGCCCGAGCTGCAGGTCAAGAATGGATGCCCGGGCGGGCCAGGGGGTGACGGAGACGACCGGTGGGCCGGGGAGGGGTTTAGAGCGCAGGTTGCAGCGGTCTGGGGTGGTGAGAGGACAAAGGAGCCTAGGCAGGGTTCTGGGGGGACGGAGAGAGGTTTAGGCTGGGGGGTAACTTACCGGCTGCATTGGTGGTGGGGTGGGAGCCAAAAGGAGGGAATCTTGGGAGGCGGTGTTTAAGTAGGGTGGGGGCGTGGTGGTGTGATTAGGGTGTGGTGGTGGGAGTCGGCTCTGCCGGTTATTTAACAGCGTTGACTGTGCTGTAAAGTCAACGCTGACTTCATTGGTCTTTAAGCAACTGTTTATGAGGAAAATAAACACGGCTAGAAGAACCAGCTCCCGTTCCGGTTTCCATCTTTGGGTGACTCGTCGGACGGGGTCTGATAGCCCGGTCATCGGTGATTTTGCTGACAAGGAGGAATCCCTCGACCTGGCCCAGGTGCGATTGCCACCTTTCGGGATGTCGGGTGTCGAATTCCCTCACGCGGCCGAAGTTCGCCATGTCGTCCGGTCCTGGGTCTCGCTCCGATGGAAGTTAAAACTTCCCGTGACAGCTCTGGCCGGAACTCTCTTCCACGGCCGTGACTTCAGCTCAGGAGCGATCCCACCTTCGTCGCCAGTGAAGCAGCCGAAGGACCACTCGGGACGACAGGCTAGTTAACTTAAGATTTATTTAGAGCAGAGACAACAACAGAATAACTTGCCGGCTTTTTATAGCCGGCGGCTGTCAGTGAGAACCAATCAGGTTTGTTCGTTTTGGCGCCGCGTCTTTTCCGACCAATCTGCGTCGTCTGTGTTTGACAGCTCCGGCTTCCGCATGGCTCCGTGTTTTGACAGCCGCGAGCTGTCAGTGGTTGCGCCTGCGCCTTGCGAGGAACTTTGACAGCTGTCAAAGTTCCCGCGTGTTCTTCTGTCAAATCGGTTTACCTCACCGTCTGACTTGTTACTTATACATTAACGATGTTTATACATATAATACAACTGCCGGTTGAGCTCCGGATGGCACCGGATCTCCGCTCCTTCCAGCGCAGATTAAAGACCCATTTATTTGAACAAGCTGGCCTGGCTTGATGGGGAGTTACCTAGGGTTTTAATTTATATATATTTTCTATTGTTTTTACTTTGGGCAATAATTTAATTCTTTTTTAACTTTTGTATTTTTGTAGTTTTATGATATGCCCTGTTCACCGCCCTGAGTCCTTCGGGAGAAGGGCGGTATAAAAATTTAATAAAACCTAAAACCTAAAACCATAACCTACTGTAGACAATAGTGGATAGAATTTCGATGCATTATTTAGATACTTGCTCTTCCCTATCATTTCTCCTCTCTTGACCTGCACCAACACTTCCCAGAACTGTCAGGAAGAAAATATGCTGGTTTGGCTCCTTTCTGTAAGGTCGGTCCCAAATGGTGTTAATGGGGAGTGAAGATCCAGGCCACAGCCACTCTTTTGCATTGTGCCACAGGGCTCTCTTCACTCCTTTTTAACATTTATAAGAAGCCACTGGGCAAGATCATCCACCATCATGGGTTGAGGTATCCTCAGTATGCTGACAATACTGAACTGTATATTTCCACTGCTGGTGATCCAAGTGATGCTGCCACTGCCCTCTCACGGTGGAAGCTGTGGGGGCCTGGATGGGGGACAATAGTCTCTGGCTGAATCCTGACAACATTGAATGACTTTGGGTGAATGGAGCTTCAAGATACAGGACTTTAACACCCTTAATTCTGGATGAGGTGGCACTACCCCACACCAGACAGACCTGGACTGCCATTTGGAGGTTTGCCTGGACTAGCAATTCCTATTTGAAGAGCAGGCAGCAGTCATGGCTAGGGGTGCATTTGTACAACTTTGGGTTGTGCACCAGTTGTGACCTTTTATGGATCAGGAGTCCCTGCGCTTAGTCATTCAAGCCCCGGTCATCTCACACCTGGACTACTGGAATGCACTCTACATGGAGTTGAAGAGCATTCAGAAGCTACACCCGGTGCAGAGTGCAGTGGCATGGGCAGTTTTGGAAGCCCCTATATTACACCCTGTTCCAAGAGCTAAACTGGCTGCCGGTTTGCTTCTGGGTGCAATTCAAGGTGTTACAGTCCTACGTGGCATTGATCCAGGCTACTTGAGGAACCATCTCACCCCAATGGGACTGGCTTGTCCCACAAAGGCCAGCAGAGGAGAAATGCTGCAGACCTTTTCAATCAGGGAATTTCAGCTGGTGAGGTCCAAGAGAAGAGCCTTCTTTGCTGTGGTTCCTGCTCTTTGGAACATCTTGCTCCCTGATGTAAGATTGGCTCTCACCCTCCTGACCTTCCATAAAGGCCTGAGGATTGGCTCTGCCAGCTAACCTGGCCCCCCAATGGGGGAGAATCACACTGGAGATGGTTGGTTGTAATTTGCATTTAGAAATATGTCTCTGTATGGTTTTATTGCTTTTACTGTTGTAAGCCACCCAGAGACATCTCAAACAGGTTTAATAAATAAAATAATAATAAAAATATGTTCTATTTTTATAGAGATTTTACAATGTTGTTTCTGATTATACTACAGTATTCTATAGTATTTATTAGTAAACAGTTGTTCTCTACCAATGTAAAATATAAGATAAATTTGTATTTTTCTATTTTTAGTTTGTTTTTTCCTCCTCTTTCTCTGGTTTTCATTTTTTTAAGTTTAAGGATTGTTTTATTTAATTTTATTATTTAGTGAATCTTGATATTTTGCTTATATTTTGTGTTTTTTAAGACAAAGTTTAACTTTTAAAATGGTGCAGAGTACAGGAAAGATCACCTGGTGTCCTACTTTCCCTCTCTTTCTGCTGTGCTAAATGATTGAAACTGGAATAAACAACATTCTCTGCCTATGGGAACATACATGCTAATCATCCGTATATTGTTTCCAAAAGCTATTGGAAAGTCTGTGTTTTGTTAATAGATATTTAGACGATCCAAATTCTTGCCTGTCTTTCATGATGGTAAATTCATGTCTTTCTGTTTTTTTGTCTGTCAACTTTTTTTTGTTTTTGCTGATGTTGAATGAATAAACATCAAGCTCTGTTTTTTGCCAGCTGAACTTGAGCTGCCTGTGTTTGCTCTGAGCTGGATATAGGAACTGGGGGGTGTCTGCTGGGTGCAGAGTAGACTGGAAATGACCCCCAAGGATTTTCCAGTACAGCCCTGCTAGTCTTGCTTATTAATTTATTTGTGGTGTTTGTTATATTGGCTGACGTAAATATTAGAGATCATATGTCAATTTTTATACGGTCCTGCTAATTTGTGGATATGAGCAAGACCGAGTGAGTCTGCCCTTTAAAGAAGAAGAAGAAAAGCTCAGCTGAGAACCATTCTGTTACTAACTTAATTAAATTAACGTCCCTAATGTTTAATTAATATACCTTGACTATCGTCCTCAGTGTTCACTAACACCATTGTGCTGGGATTGCCTGGGTTAGCTTTATTCTACATGGCTGTGTTCTAAGTGACAAATCTAAAATGGCAAATAGATACACTTAAAAGTTTATAGGAATCTCAGATGGAGTTTGGGTGGGTCTGTCAAAATAGTATTTCTACTTCATTTAGACTTTTTGGGGGGAACAGCTTGCAAATCTAAAACATTTGGAATCTGAAGCTTGAGTGCTGCAGAAGAAAGAGGTTTGTTTTTACCCTGAACCAAAAAGGGTTCTGTACATTTTGGGTTGTTCAGGTTAGAACATTATGAGAATCAGACTGTTTCAAATGGGGACTTTTCTTCTGCACACACCGAACCTTTATACAGAATTACTTTGGCAAATTTGACTTTGAAAAACAAATTACCCCAGCTATCAGCTGACCTGTACCAGGCAGCTGTTAGACAAGCTACTGTTGAACACGGAGGATGTTCAGTACATCTTCAAAAGGACCCCCCCACTAAAAGCTCAGAGGCGCTGTGGAAAGCAACACAGAGCAAGGCAGAATAAATTGTCACCCTTACTTCATTTGGCCTCCCCACCAAGTCCTGGACAGCTTTTACTTGACCATAGAACAGATCCCTGTTCAAAAGGAGCCTAAAAGCTCACCAGGGTTGAGCTAGCCCATTAAAGGGCACAGCCAGCTCTCTCTCTCTCTTGCTTTAACACACAATCCTCTTCAGTGCAAGTAGCTGTTGGCCAGGCTCCTGTTGAATACACCCATGCCAAATATTTGCACAACGTTGTTTTAGTTATCTTGGGAGATTACTTTCTTTCCATCCTGATCCCAAGCTAAAAAGCTGTTTGTTGGGTGGATCCTTGCTGCCTGGGTGACATTTGGTGGGAAGGCAGCAAAACAAAGCCAAGAAAACTATTAACCCTTTTTATAAAAAAAAATTCATTGTCCTCCATAAGTGAAATTTCAGAAGCAAGATAGGAATCACCACCACAGCAGCAAACTTTACAATAACAAAGTTTTCCTCAAGGGTTTGTGGAAAGACTTTAATTCAGCAGAGGGGAAAGGCCCTGTGTCTGCACTTGGAGTAACTTGGGGGAAAAGAACTGACTGCAGTTGTATTGGATTGGAAGAGCTGTGGCAGTGCTCTTCCAATCTAGAAGGAACAAGAACAGCGATAGCCTCTGACAACAATGCCTCACCCCAAATGTCTTCAATTGGTTAGGGCAGGGGGAGGCAACCTTGGCTCTTTTATAACTTGTGGACTTCAATACCCAGAATTCCTGAACCAGCCATGCTAACTCAGGAATTCTGGGAGTTGAAGTCCACGAGTCATAAAAGAGCCAAGGTTGCCTACCCCTGGGTTAGGGCAAACTGTTGGGAATGGAGCTGACAGGAAAAACCCACAGCCTTCACAGGAACAAATTTAGAGCCAGAAGCATCCTTCCACTAACCTGAATTCACTGTGCCTCTCACCCCTTTCTCTGAACCAGAAAGTGGGGAAAATGAAGAGGGGTGATGGGTACTTCAGGCAGGACACAAAAGAGTCCATGTTGTCCTCCTGAGCAAATCTTCCTGTGGCTTGAAAAGATACCTTTGTCAGGAGGAGAGAGTTTCTTTGCAGCTGGTTGAGGTTTATGGCCTCCTGGTCCTGTTTCTGCTGGAATTCTGAGGGCTGAGCATGGAGATCTTCTTGTGCTCCTTATGAATGGTAGTGAGTATATCAGGGGTCTTCAAACTTGGCCCTTTTATGACTTATGGACTTCAACTCCCAGAATTCCTCAGACAGCATGCCTGGCTGAGGAATTCTGGGAGCTGAAGTCGACAAGTCATAAAAGGGCCAAGTTTGAAGACCCCTGGCAGTAGATGGTTTCTAGGAGGCTCTTGAACAGGGGACTACAAAGACAAATCTAGGCAGAGCTTTTAGTTGAAGAATAACTGACTGACTCTGAACTGTCTTCAGCAGCTGGTGTTGATGATTCAATTTGTTTATTTATTTATTGTAATTTTATTTAGTTTTATTCATTTATAACAAAATGTGAAAATACAAAAGCAAATAGTAGGGGGCAACAGTAGAAAAAGGGAAAACAAAGAAGGTGTGAAGAAAAGGGGGGGGGAGAAACAAAAGGCATTGACTTCCGACTTTCTCTGTTGAAGTAAAACCTGACATTAAAATCAAATCTCAACTTTTTACATTTCTATAGTAGTATGCACTAGCCAATTCTATATCAGCAAATCAGTCAAATCGGTAAAACCCAAGATCATAATATCGTTGTTTTTTTTTCCACCTCAAGCACAAAGTCCAGAAGCGGTTCCCAAGTAGAAACAAAAGTACTTACGTTCTTTTCTTTTATCAGCACAGTCCATTTGGCCATCTCTGCTAATTCCATCAGTTTTTGTAACCAAGTGATTCAATTTGTTTTAACTTAATTTCATTTTGTGTCTTCAGTGCAGGTACCACTTGACTCCCAAATGACCCTGAGCAATTCACAATATACCAAAGAGTATGCAACATGATACATCTGAAAAAGAGATGGATACATGGATGGATGGATGGATGGATGGATTCAGGCAGGCAGACAGGCAGGCAGTGAGGCAGCGATGTTTTTAGGAATGCCATCAGGGAGGGAACTGGCTAGATTATAGAGGGAACTTTATTTATTTAACAGCCTTGGTGGGGCAGTGGGCTAATGCCTCCTTAAGTAACACCAGCTGCCTGCAATTAGTGCAGGTTCGCATCCCACCAGGCTCAAGGTTGACTCAGCCTTCCATCCTTCCGAGGTAGGTAAAATGAGGACCCAGATTGTTGGGGGCAATTAAGCTGACTTTGTAATAATGCCGCTTGGGAGGGGTGTGAAAGCCCTAATAAGCAGGCATATACATAGAATGAAGGCTACTGCTAAGCTTGTAAGCCGCCCTGAGTCTTCGGAGAAGGGTGGGATATAAATGGAATTAAAATAAAAATAAAAAATAAAAATTGCAGAAGGCGGGTACTGCAACAGAGAAAGTGTGCCTTTTGGGATATAGAAAGATGATTATCTGAAGAATCCTGAAGTACGCCAATCCTCTTGACTCATATCAACCATAGGATAAGCACCATGGGAAATTGTCAATACTTCAAATAACCAGGCCATATGCCATGTAGGACTTTAAAGGACATACCCAAGAACTGAAGAAGCTTCTTGGATGAGAAGCAAAATATTTTCAAGGAAAAAAATACCGCAAGAAAGTTCAGTTGCCTTTTGGAAAAGCACCTTTGGGACAACCATGACCTGGATGATTGAGATTCTCTATAAATAGATATAACCAACACTTTGGATTGTACTCAGGAACAAACCAGTAGCCAATCAGCTCATAGAGCAGAGGTGTCATGTGTACATACTGAGCTTTATTGATCACTATTCATACTGGTGCATACTGTATCAGTAAAGCTTCTGAATAGTCTTCAAGGGCATTTCCCTGTAGAGCACATTGCAGTACAGGTAGTCCTTGAATTATGACCACAATTCAGCCCAAAATTTCTGTTGCAAAGGATGACATTTGCTAAGTGAGTTTTGCCCCATTTTACAACCTTTCTTGCCACAGTTGTTAAGTGAATCAGTGCAGTTATTAAATTAGTAATATGTTTCTTAAGTACATCTGGCTTCCCCATTGACTTTGCTTATCAGAAGGTCGCAAAAGGTAATCACATGACCCCGGGGCAAGGCATAAATACATGTCACTTGCCAAGAGTGTGAATTTGGGTCACATGACTATGAGGATACTGCAATGATTGTGTGAAAAGCAGTAATAAGTCACATTTTTCAGTGGCATTGTAATTTTGAACGGTCATTAAATGAACTGTTGTAAGACAAGGACTATCTGTAGTTGATCGGTGACCAGGGTATGAGTGACTGTTAAAAGTCACTCAATCCAGCAAAGTACACAAGTGTTACCCTAAATGCAGCTTTGCAAAAGCTTCTTAGCCATAGCTGCCACCTGCTTACTGATCAGGGGCTGGGAGTCCAAGAAGACCTCCAATTAGAAGGATGACTGGAAAAGTGTGATCCAACCAGGGTTAAAAACTGGAATTTCCCCAGATTCATTTACTTCAGCATGTAAACATCAGTCATGCTAGATGTGAATATATTTCAGCTAAAGCAGGTCTGAATGAGAAAATGCCTTAAAGTTTACAGTCAGTATAGCTGTAGAGCAAAACACTGATGAGAGTTCGTGCCACTGGAGTTCTTGTTTGTCTGAAAGCCTTGGAGTGACCAGCATCTCCACCTACAACCAAGCTGACCCAGGTGCTCAAATGAAACAATGACAAGTGAATGCTAGGACATTGTAATGATCCAGGAGAGCCATCAAATTCCCATTGGAAAGGGCCTTGGGCATGCTTAGTCATAGGTCAGCCTGAGGCTCTCCTGCTTAAGGACTCTCCCATTGCCTCTTCTAAGGCTGCTTCTATACATAGGAGATATGTATAATTGGAACCAAAAGCTCATGTGCTCATAATCTATAAGCCACATTTCTCTAAGACCCCTTCTTGGAATTCTTCATGCTATCCACACACTACTCTAGGAACCTGCTCTTTGGGAAATTAGTTGGAAGACTGGAAATGATCATTTGATGGAGCTCCACTCCACTGCATCCAATTATCTCATCACTTTAACATTTTCTGAAACTGTACTGTACAAGTGGAATCCCTTTTCAACAACCCAGCAGTCACGTTATTCTTTTCTTTTGTTCTCTGGTTTTGCATGGTGAGAAGCCTGCCCTACATTTGCATTACGAGAGGAAATAGTAAAGAAGATTGACAGTTCTACGTGACACTCAATATTTCTGGAATTCCCAAAATATTTGATTCTTTTTTGATGTGTTAGAGAATTACTGAACCCTTCTTCAAAATTCCGTTAAGCTGACTGAACAAGGGCAGATCATCATATCTTGACAGAAAGTTCAGCAGCATTTAGTTTAGAGTCTCACACAGGACAATCCATATAAAGCAAGAGAAATCTTTCAGGTATCTTCTCCACACATTCTGAGCATGTGTCCTACAAACAGTTTACTTCAGCAAAGAATTTGTCACGTATCAAATCTCTGTGTGCTAGTCATAATTTTTCAAAAACAAGAAGCTGTTTGCCATAGGTTTAAGAAAGATGGTGTGAAGTGAGTTCAGGCTTTTCAGCACTTTCGCAACAGATGTTTTTCTGTTGAATTTCAATGAATGAATTCAATTTCATGTGATGCATAGAATATGCACCAATGTATTGGAATACACACAAGTGAATTTGTATGCTGGAAGTACATCTCACTAACCATGTTTGAAGTTACATTTTGACCACAGTGGTGGCTTGAGTCTCTATCCAAGGATAAACCTCAACAGCAGCAATATCTTCAGCCAAATATCCATAGCCACTATGCCTCACTGGAAGATAGCCCCATTCTACACTCAGCATAAATCTATAGCATTCCTTGGACAGTTAAATATGGAAGTCTTGGTAATTTTTAAAAATAATATTCTCAGTGCCAATACCCATTGTTTCTGATGCATGTTTAAGATAAGTGTTTAAAATGTGTGTTAAACTATTCTCTTATGTAACAAATCCAAAGTTTGCAAATACGATATGTTTCTTTTCTTCTTCATCATGCTGGAATTTACTGAACAGTGCATTGCAGTTACTAATCCTGATGCAAGCTATTGCACAAATGATAGTTTGGGATGACCTGGTCTTCAGTATAGTAGACAATGCTGATTTCTAAAGCTGGTTGCACCTGAAAAAAAGAGTCCCAATGAATATCCCATCCCTTCAGGAAGCAAGTAGTGCCCTCTGTGAAAGACTGCTGGAGGAAGGAAAGAAGGGTCAAATCTGTTGTGAATAGCAGGGCCTGGCCCAGGCATTTCAACTTAGAAATTCCTTTCTTTTCAGGTTTCCTTTATTAAGCAATCATACTGGAAATCTCAAATAGGTGTATTTTTAACCTCAATTAATTTTGATGGCAAAGTCCTATTCTTTGAGTTGAAATGCTGACAATGATTATTGGGAATGGTTTCCCTGACACATGATTGCTTCCATCTGTAGCAGCTCCGCAGTAAACTCTGCAATTTTCTTTCAACATTTTTAGAACAGTGCCCACACAATGTGGTGCAAGTACAGAGTTAACAATTGCTGTTGCCCTAGTTCAAGTACTTGACAATTTTCAGGCTGTCTAAGTCTCAGGGGATGTCTTATTCATCAAGACAGATGTGCAGTCCACTGTCTTGAGACTATTCTGAAGTGAAGTGTTAAAGCATTCTCTGCTGCAGTAACAGCACCCATTGAATTTGCTTTCTGGTTCCCCAAAATAATCTGTTAATTGCGCTCCTGCCTCCCTCCTTGAATTCCTTTTTTCTGCTGATCCAGACCTATCAGAGGTTAGAAATTAATTGCATATTTATCTGCCAAGGAGATAAAGATATAATATATTCTGTATGCCATGTACTCAGAGCTCCATTCTGCTTTACCATTTTGAAAACACAAAACCAGTGTTTTCACATTGGTAATTAGTACTTTCACTCCACTTTTTAATTTTCTGGTCTGGGGACAAATCATCAAACCTTTATTCTATCTCTTTGAAGATATGATACCAGAGAATCCTAAACTGGTGAATGAGATGTTTCTCTTTTTTGCAGTGTTGGGGATGTGAATCCACCCTAGTAGGAAAACCAAAAGGCTTAAAGTTGGGTGAATCTTGCCAATAGCATCCATGGCCACAGAGAAATGGCCTAACTGGAAAAGATACCTTGGTGTTTTCTGAAAGGAAACTGCAGGATATTCAGGAGCAGCAAAAGGAAAGAAGAAGTAGGTGGGCCCACTGATAGAAGAATGAAGATTGTACTGAAAAGTTGTGTAAAATCCTCTCCTCATTTGTAGAAAATCAAAACGAGTCTGGGAGTGCATTTTATTGAAAGCATAAGCTTGTGAAACAGGGATGAGGCAGTGGGCAGTGATAAGGTGGCATCACTGAAGAAGGAGTTGTTTAGGCATTTCCAGATTTTGGAAGAAAAAAAAAGGTTGTGGCCGTGAGATATTTATTTATTTATTCCTTCACTTTATTTATTTATTTATTTATTTTTTATTTTTATTATATTTATATTTATTATATTTATATTTTATTTTTATTACATTTATATCCCGCCCTTCTCCGAAGACTCAGGGCGGCTTACAAGCTTAGCAGTAGCTGTCTTTCTGTTCAAGGTAACCAAAAGTAAAATGCACAATACCAAGAGACTGAAATTAATAGCAAGGCTGGAGCTTTCTTGATTTTTCAAGCCTCAACAGGTGCTTCTACAGGGATTGGCTGTTTGTTATTATTTACCGCTGAAAAACAACAGGAAGGAGCTGCTGGAATTTAGGAAAAACATTTCTGGAGGCTGTGAATGCTGCAGGAAAGAGGTGAGTGAGAAACCAGATAATCATTGGGAGGAAAAAATAATAATTTGCACTGTGACTTAATGAAAAATAGCAAGAAAGCTGATCCTTCAGAGCTCAGCTGAGTAATAAAGTAAGATGATACACGTTGGAAACGTGCACCCTGCTACCGTGCTGCCAGGTTGCTTCCTGTTCTGTAGAACATTAACAGCCATGCCCCTAAGGCAAATTAGCCCTGGCACCGTCCTTGCTGAATGCACATACACGCACACAAATACAGACACACACACAAGGATTTTTAAAAATGCAACTCAAGATGCTGAGAGGGCTTTGTTGTGTGTTTCCATCTTTTGTAAGGTTGACAAAACACTGACAGTCACAGTTTTGTGAACATTTGGCCAGCTGAATCCTGCCCCATGGAACTCAATGAGCAGCCCCTCCCGAGATGGGGGAGGAGCCAGAATGGGGTTCTTTGTTTTCCCCTTGCATTGATGAGAGCACAGGTCAAGGGGAAAGGCCACAGTTCAGAGGGCAATAGGACAACTTGGAGCTACATTGTCTACTCATTTCAGAAACAGAATGTGCCAGCTGATCGTGAGGCAGTGAAATGGCTCTGGCTGCTCTCTTTTGTTTCTTGAGGCACCAAGGAATTGACTCTTGCTTTTGGCTGGATTGCTTATATTTCTTTCGGAATATACACAAAACTAGTAGCTCTGCAATCAGTTGTCCAAAGAGGAAAGGGTGACAATCCTAACACCAGGATCGATAAACATAAATTTTGTGTTGTTATTGTTTATGGATCTGGAGAGTTTCGATGCTTTTTAGGCTTTTCATTAAGAAAAAAAAACACATCTCAGTGATGAACAAGCAAAGAAAGATCTAAAGTGCTGAAACTATCTTTAAAGCAGGTGGTTTTGTTAATTTAAAACTTGTTTGTGGCAGTTTATTGAAATTACAGCTTTCTGCAAGAAACAATGATTTAAAATGACTTAGTTCAATTTGCAAAACCACTAGTTTTCTTTAGCAGGATCTGGACAGGCCAGCTTGCTAAAGATTAGAAGATCTAGATCTGTTGATCTGAAAGTCCCATGTTCCATGCTAGAAGAAAGCCAGACTATCTGGGAACTATGTCATGTATCATTACAAGCAAGACCCTTATGGGTTACAAGATATTTTCCCTATACATCAAGATTTGTTTTAACCCTGGCTTGTTGAACAAGCCAGAAGCAAACCTGAATTAGTCTTAATTTTTTTATGGCTTGTTCAGCAGATTCTTGATCTGTTTTCTCTGTTTATCTTCATCCAGATAAAAAGCAATAAGCCATGATTCTTCATTTAGACCTGACAGCATGTCATTGTTAAAATCAACCAACATTCACAAAAGAACAAGAAACATTGGTTTCAGATTGTGGCATGCTGCCAAAAATTAGCTCTGAGGTCATCCTTGGGATAGATAAATCAGCTAATGAACAAACTATATTAAAAGTTAGCATTATATGTGAATCAGGCGAAATATACATTGCAATACAGATACAAAAATGAAAAGTAGTATCAGTATTTAACAGTAAAGTTAGTTGTTTGTAAGCTATCAACAATATAAATAATAGAAGACACCTTGCTAGACTCAAGGTCTGGATTCACACATTATGCTAAGCTATAATACTGCTTAATTTTGATTTAGCAATTGTTTCTTCATTACTAAACCATGTATATGATTTAGTACAATAACACAACTGGATCAGTGTGGAAAATGGAGCTGCGCTTCTAACTTTGGGGAGCCATGGTACTTTCCAGCAAGACAAAGAATATTAATAAATTCATATTGTTTTAAGTTTTTAATGTAAAATTCCAGAGGATGATAGGAGCTGGGGTATAAAACTGAATAATAATAATAATAATAATAATAATAATAATAATAATAATAATAATAATAATAATAATAATAATAAACAATATATTGCATGAAATGTTAATGAAGCAAATATAGTTTCCTCTGCTTGATTTCTTTGAACAGTTGAATCTAGGGGGGAGGGACAGAAGGAGGAGAAGAAACCACATGTTTCCAAACTCTTGCAGTCCCTATTTCTATTAGCTGCCTTCTTCAAAGTGAGTGTGGACTTGCTTTTCATCTCCTAAATGACTGGCAAGGCAGGCATAAATGACTTAATGAGTCTCTCGTCTTAAGTGAAAGCAAAAGCCAATTCAAAGCTAAATTGAGCTGCAAGTTGGTTTAAGCATAATGGGCAAAACCTTTATGAGCCTTCCTTTGGATGTGGCTTATTGAAAGGAAAAGACATTGACAATGTGTGGCTCCCATTCATTAAAATAAGATTACTCGGTAGGAATTCCTGAGGTCTGTCAGTCTAATATAAATTACAGCCTTGATTTAATTTTGCATTGGAAATGCAATATGGTACGCATATCAAAAAAAGTACTTGTAAAAGAAGCTTTGATATCCTTGCCCCCCTCTTCTTTCTTTCTTTCTTTCTTTCTTTCTTTCTTTCTTTCTTTCTTTCTTTCTTTCTTTCTTTCTTTCTTTCTTTCTTTCTTTCTTTCTTTTTCTTCCCCACCTTTATAATTTTTGCAAATAAGGTGGCAAACATACCCAACACGTTTTCCTCCCCCTATTTTCCCCACAACAACTCTGTGAGGTGGGTTGAGCTAAAAGAGAATAACTGGACAAAAATCACCCAGCTGACTTTCATGGCTAAGGCAGGACTAGAACTCATGGTCTCCCACTTTCTAGCCTGGCAACTTCTTTCCAGCTCTTGTCCAGTTTACATCTGAATTCCCTTAGTTAAAGGGTATGAAGCCGGCAAAAATGCACCAAGTGATTTATTTTCACATTACATCTGCATGCTGAAAAAAAGCTGCTTCCAATGACTGAGTGGCTTTTTTTTACAGGATGCTCAGCTATAGTGGCTTTTATTGTTTATATTTGATATTTTTGTTGGTCTTGCTCTTTACCTGGCTGATTTGGGTTTCTTATTAATGCAATGCTTTTGGAATTAGGTGCAATAATTTTGCAGAACTAATTTGACATTGAGAGAAGTAATATGACTGGGCTGGATGTGAAAAGTAAAACTGCCAGAAGTTGGAAATGAAACAGCCAGACACTTTTGAATGATCTTACAGCTTTTTCAATTCTATAAGTATCAGTAATGAGCAGTACAGTGGCCTATAGATGAAGATGTTTGCCTCACACTTGGGAGGTTGAGAGTTCAATCCCAGGCAGCGACAGATATTTCTCTATCAGGGTGGAAAGAGAAAATATCTGTTGCAAACTCCATGTAGGCATCAGGAAGGGCATCAGACGAGTAAATGCTCAGCTCCATTCAGTTGCCCCAACTCCACCCCAATAAAAAGGGATTACAGGGTCGTAAAAAGAAAAAGAGGTATCAGTAATGGGCCATGCTGGGTTTCAAAGGTAGCTGGAGAAAAAGTCTGAGGACCTAATTTGATTGAGCCTTTAGTTGCCTCTTGGACTGAAAGGCTGATGTTGGTTTTCAACTGGATTGTATCTGTGCAGTTTGTCTCTGCTTCTAAATCCAAAAAAATTCAGAGCAGTTCCAGGACAAAGAACCAAAGAAATTCCTAGAGTGCTGCTAGAGATAGACTAGCACAGACAAGTCAAACTCATGACGTCATGTGACATTGTGCAATGTATCGGAGCTTTTTCGCCATTGCCGGCAATGGGGTGGGCGTGGTTTCCGAATGATGCATCTGGCCTGCGGGCCGGCAGTTTGACACCCCCGGACTAGCAGAAATCCAGCTGGATTTGGATAAGAATCTTCATTAACAGTGGCAATAACAGTGGCCAAATATAATTATTTTTCTGCTCTTATGACTCATGGACTTCAACTATGCTGCTATGCTGACTCAGGAATTCTGGGAGCTGAAGTCCATGAGTCATAAAAGAGCCAAGGTTGCCTACCCCTGTCTTAGTGCCTCCTCAGATTGTTGCCAGCAACCCTGTTTAGAGTGACCTAGTCTCTCTTAGGAACAGAAAGGTCAGATAATATCCTATTGAGGTGACTGAAGCATGGTCTGTCATGCTCACTTGGGAAATTCCCTTGGTACATGTCTCAGCTCCTGCTCAGCCAAGTGATGCCATCAAGGTTCTGTCTCTGTAGCTGGAAACTGTGAAGATCTGGGTGGTAAGGAACAGGCTCAAGTTCAACCCTAGCAAAATTTTGTGGAGGTGTGTTTGGCCAATCAGCTCCTGAAGATTTTCATTTTTACTTCTGGAGGGACTATATTTCCCCAATCAGAACTGATGAGACGTTCTTCCTGAACCTCCTGGACCTTACTTGAGAAGGTAATGGCAATGGTGTCTAGGAACTCTTTCGCTCAAATACATCATGTGTGCCAGTTGTAGTCATTGGATTGGGAGGCCTTATTCACAATCACCCATGTGATTTGGTGAGCTCTTACTATTGCAATGCACTTTATGAAGTTGCAGCTGCCACTGAAGACCTCTTGGAAAGTAAACCTGCTCAAGAATGCAGCAGTGTGGGTATTTAGGAGCACACTTTTGTATGCCCATGTAATATCCCTACTGTACAAGCTGCTCTAGTTCCTGATAGACTTACAGGTACAGTTCAAGGTACTGATTGTCAGCTACAGAACTCTTGAAGGCACATCTGTTTTGATTGCTTTTGTCAATGCAACAAGTACGAAAAGGGCAGGCACAACAAGATGTTTTTATTAAACAGTGAAATCTGGTAGGACTCAGGCAGTATGCTTGCACTATCATTGCAGCTGCCTATGGAACAGCATCCCCCCCCTCTCCTACCCCAAGATCCAGATGGTTCTGATCTTGCTGGTCATTAGAAAGCCCTGAAGACTGATGATGTTACTTATTTTAGTAATGAAATGCCTGCAAGAAAACAACCAAGCTTGGAGAGTACCAGGAACTCTGTGACTTGCCCTTTTGATTGACCATAGGTCCAGAAAGTTACCTGGGGCTTCAGTCTACAGTAATATCTTTTGAATGAATGTTGACCCCAGTTTTATTGATACTTTTATATATTTTGGGGGGGTTATTTCCTCTCCTTTTAGGAACTTTATTGTTTTCATTTCTTTGATTATTGGTAATATGGTCAGACACCCAGATTTGCTTGGCAAGCCATTTATATAACTGCTAAATATACAGATAGTCCTCGACTTAATGACCACAACTGAGCCCAAAATTGCTAAGTGAGACGTTTATTGAGTTCTGCCCCATTTTACAACCTCCCTTGCCACAGTTGTTAAGTGAATCACTGCAGTTGTTAAGTTAGTAACATGGTGGTTAAGTGAACCTAGTTCCCTGTTGTCTTTGCTTGTCAGAAGGTTGCAAAAGCTTATCACATGCACTGCAACTGTCATAAATATGAGTCAGTTGCCGAGCGTCTGAATTTTGATCATGTGACCATGGGGATGTGGCACTGTCGTAAGTGTGAAAAATGGTCATAAGTCACATTTTTCACTGCAGTTGTAACTTTGAACAGTCACTAAATGAACTGTTGTAAGTTGAGAATTACCTGTAGTTGGAATTAAATTATAAATAAATAAATGCTGAATGAAGGTCTGTTAAACAGAGTCCATTATATTTAACTCAGCTGGCTACAACTTAATATTGACATGATCTTTGCTCAACTATATGTACAATGGTTCTTGAGTAAATACTGTTTTTCAGCATTTCAAATAGTGCTATCAGCTGAACATTTGGAGATAGGATTTGTTAGTGGTGAGGTCTGGCACTTATTTTGATTCTGTGGGATCAAGACATAAATTATGGTTTACCAACAACAAGCAGAATCTATACATGCTGAAAATATTTTTCACCACAGAGAATCCATTATGACTAAGCCTGACGGGAGGTAAATCTTCCTGGTCACAGAACAAGATTACAGCACCAGCAGTCAATTTAAGCTTATGTGTGAAAGCATGTGCTTCAATTGTGTAGTTTTTGTGAACTATGGCCATGCTGAAATGTACAATTGGGTGCAAAGCACTGTGAGGATTCTGTGCTAATCCCAAATGAAGCAATATTATCAGCAGAAGAGGCATTTATACTGTCATATACAAATACATAAGAGCATTACTGAGGTCACGTTTTAGGAGTAAAATGTGAAAAAGACTATACACATTGCCTTTGCCTGCCTGATTGCAAACGCTTGTTTATGTTAGGATATTAATTAAATGGATAAACCATGGGGGCTGTAAAAGTTATAGATGGGTGCATTCCAACCCACCCTATTTTAATTTGAACAGGTGCGTATAGTCCCGTAAAAGTAATTTTCTGAAAGTAATGTTTGCAATGGGACTCCAGCTTAAGCATCTCTTCATTACCTGTTTGCAGAGAATAAGGCAGGGGCAAGTCCCATCTCTGCAGCTGAGAGCGCCACTGTAATAAATGAAAATAATCTCTCAGCTGTTTGAGGAACGTGCCTGGTATCATCAATAAGCTGTGCAGAGCTAAATGTTTTGTTTGTTATTGTTTTTGTTGTTGTTTGGAAGTCTGGCCAGGGTTCAATAGAGAATAGATGTGCTAAGCCTACAGAGATTTATCATATCTATTTTACTATTATTTTTATTTATTTATTTGATTAATGTGAATTAATAAAATATTAACTGTTAAAAAGGGAGGGGGAAATGCACAGCTGAAAAGCAGTGCAGTATTATGTTATTGTTTATTAAGCAAATTTATAAGGCTGTCTGATTCATACATAGGTGTCTCGAGAAGCTAACATTAAGAAATCACAACACAAAAACCTCACCCCCACCCGCATCCCTCCATGGGAGCAGCAACACAATCAAATAAACTCCATCTCCATTCGTTGTCCCTAGACCTGTTGACAAAACTAAATCTTTAAGGTCTTTTGGAAAAAGCAATAAAGGGGAGGCCATCCAAACTTTGGGGTAAAAGTTGTTCCATACAGAAGGGGCCACCACTGTGACTGCCCTTTTTTGTGATCCTACCCAGATGTACATCCCTGGTCAATGGGACCCATAACATGCCCTGCCTTCCCGTCCTGGTGGGCAGGCTGGATCCAGGGGACAGACACTCTTTCTGGCTCCAAAATTATGTCATCAATCAAAGCAAACCTGGGAAGCTTCATAGAACATAAAAATATTACTCAGTATTTAACTCTCTGCACAAGAAGATTCCCTTGACCACGCAGGAATTCTTTGTCCAAGCTGAAGTTTTATTGATTATGTAATCTATAAAACAATAAATATTGCACCCATTCTCAGCTATTGCCCAATGACAGCTGGCATATATTTATTTCATTTATTAAATTTTTATTCCACTCAGCTTCCCTATTTTGCATTTCACTGATAGAATCATATCCTTCCTTTCATATAGGAACTCAAGGTAATATGTATGGCTCAGTGGGTTAGGACGCTGAGCTTGTCGATCAGAAGGTCGGCAGTTTGGTGGGTCGAATCCCGAGTGCCGCGTAACAGAGTGAGCGCCTGTTACTCGTCCCAGCTTCTGCCAACCTAGCAGTTTGAAAGCACATAAAAATGCAAGTAGAAAAATAGGGACCACTACGGTGGGAAGGTAACAGCATTCCATGCGCCTTTGGTGTCTAGTCATGCTGGCCACATGACCACGGAGACGTCCTCGGACAAGCGCTGGCTCTTCGCCTTTGAAACGGAGATGAGCACCGGCCCCTAGAGTCGGAAACGACTAGCACGCATGTGCGGGTAAACCTTTACCTTTTTATATAACATTATTCTTAATTCCCCCCCTCACACAACAATCTCATGAGCTGAATTCAACTGAGAAACTGCTCCCAATTCACACAGGGACCTGTCACAGTTGAAGGTAGATTTGACTAGGAACCAAAGAGAAAATAATTCCCCCAAACTGATATGGTGCAATGGTTAAAGTGTTGGAATGGCCCCAAGGAGATCTGGCTCCTGGCTATGTCCATTTCTGAGCTTAAAGTTTTTTGTTGGCTTTTCCCACAAAATCAAATTGGGTCCCATTTTGTTCTGTTTTTCGATTGTTATTCTGCTGTGTTCAAACAGAATCCTAAACCTGTTTGCCTAATTTCTTTCCAACATAGTGTTGGTTTGGAGGGAATGAAAAGGGAACTGCTGCTGAAATTGTCACCAGCCCTTCAGCTTAAGTATTTTTATACTTAATATAATTATAACAGCCATGAGGGTACAGTGGTTAGAATGCAGCATTGCAGGCTAATTCTGTAGACTGCTGACTGCCAGAGTTTGGCAGATCGATTCTCCCCAGCTCAAGGTTGACTTAGTCTTCCCTTCTTCCAAGATCAGTAAAAGGAAGACCCAGATTGTTGGGGGCAATAGTCTGACTCTGTAAATCGCTTAGAGAGGGCTGTAAAGCACTGTGAAGTGGTATACAAGTATAGATGATATTGCTATTCCTATTGCTATACTCTACCAGGTAGCATGCTCATATAGCTTTTAACAGATTGCAACAACATAATATATTCTGCCAAACTCCACAAACTCTTCAGCCCTCAAGATGAGCTATCAACAATTGTGCCTGTGTTCTCACTTGCACATTCATGATATTTGCATAGGAGATTTAGCGAGAAAATTCTTATATTTACGTACTGTACTGTATAGAGCAGGGGTCTTCAAACTTGGCCCTTATATGACTTGTGGACTTCAACTCCCAGAATTCCTCAGCCAGGCACACTGGCTGAGGAATTCTGGGAGCTGAAGTCCACAAGTCATAAAAGGGCCAAGTTTGAAGACCCCTGGTATAGAGAGATCTTTCAGATGGAGGGAAGTTGAGAGTTGTTTCACTCGTAGTTAATGTTAACTTTGCAACAGCATGAACCTCACCAGCTTCAGTTCCTTCATCCATCTTCTCCCCTCCACTCAGAGTGTGATCATTTTCAATGAGTCACACGTTTGGCCACAGAATTAAACTTAAGCTCCTGGTGCATGTTCTATGAAAGAAGATTGGCAGAATAAGAACTCTGTGGGTGTTTTCTCAGAAGTTGTCTCCCCTGCAAGTCAGTGGGGATAGATTGTCCTCTTAAAAAGGTAATGGAAGGACAAGAAGGAAGCCAAGCAAGAAAATACAGCTCTGTTTCGCCTGCTGCCGAAGGAATTGCTCAGCAGAGTCAAAGAAGACACATGCTAGCTGAGTGGAACACTGCTGCAGATGTCTCTTCTGCTAGAGTCGTTACCATGGCAAAATTTGCTTGTTGACTGAACACCAAATGGTGAAAGAAATCATATAAAACTGCCTGTGTGGCATGTTCCCAGAGAAGCTTGCCCCAGCCTTGAAGACACAGCTGTCAACTGTTTAGCAGTGTCTCACATCAACTGCAACTTTGCCTATCAAGTTAAATTTAGCAGGTAAATCCATTCACAGGCAAATACTGTTGAAGCCTTGATTGCATTTTTTTTTTAAAAAAAGACTCCTAGAAACATTTGTTCTAGCTGTTTAGATATTATGAATCATGTATTCTATCCCAGCCCTTTTCAAACTTGATGTTTTCTACATGTAATCCCATCGTAGCTTTTCGAGCAATACTATCATGAGATTATGGGAGTGAGATTTAAAGTAAAAGCAATTGGTGACATTTATTCTAGAATGCTTTATTGCCACTGCAAAACGTGGATGGCAACCATGAGAGAATTTGGGGGTGAGGGACTGCCCCTTGCCTTTGTGAAACTGGAATATTTTTCATCCTATTAAAAAATACTTAATGTGAGAATCTAAAATGACCACAAGTTATTCTATCAGAATTTCAGAGTTGGAAGGGACCTTGGAAGTTTTCTAGTCCAATCCCCTGCTCAAGCAGGAAATCCTATAACATTTCATACAAATGGCTGTCCAATCTCTTCTTAAAAGCCTCCAGTGTTGGAACACCCACAACCTTTGGAGGCAAGTTGTTCCACTGATTAATTGTTCTAACTGTCAGGAAATTTCTCTTTAGTTCTGGGTTGCTTCTGTCCTTAATTAGTTTCCATCCATTGCTTCTTGTCCTGCCTTCAGGTGCTTTGGAGAATAGCTTGAGTCCCTCTTCTTTGTGGCAGCTCCTGAGATATTGGGACATTGTAGTCATGTCACCCCTAGTCCTTCTCTTCATTAAACTAGACACACCCTATTCCTGCAACCTTTCTTCATATGTTTTAACCTCCAATCCCCTAATCATCTTTGTTGCTCTTCTCTGCACTCTTCCTAGAGTCTCAACATCTTTTTTTTATTTTGT
This sequence comes from Vipera ursinii, assembly GCF_947247035.1. Classification (NCBI taxonomy): domain Eukaryota; kingdom Metazoa; phylum Chordata; class Lepidosauria; order Squamata; family Viperidae; genus Vipera; species Vipera ursinii. The sequence continues at coordinate 40,324,772 of NC_139513.1, read as the reverse complement.
GACAACCAAAACAAAAATGTATTGGAAGATTCAATCCACATAATATTGTTCTAAATGTAGGAACATGAGCTTAGTTTTTAAGGGATTTTGAGGAGAAATGCTGCTATTAAGTAGCCTTTTGACTTTTCAGACCACATCAGGGATCTAAATTATAGATGCATAATAGCATTTGACTCCTGGACTGTGGCTTGCAGCAAAGGGAGCACTGGAAAATGGATATATACAGAGTAAGTGTCAAACTTACTCAAACCTAGATTGTTTTTTCTTCACTTTCACTTCCTTTACCTCATCATAAAATCATAAGAGTGAATTATTGAAAGGACATTAGTTCAAGTGAAGTTTGGGGTCTCCTTGAAAAGCTGTTGGAAAGTACTGTATAGGTGACTTCTGGACTCCAGCTTGTATCTTTGGGATCAAGCTTCATATCACAAGATCTGGTGCTTCAGGTTTCAGCGCTGCTTCATATCACCGTTTAAAAATATGATGGATGCTTGAAACTGGCTGTATTCTTTGGATCTGCTTATCTCATGACCATCTTGATGTTAATAGCCATCTCCACATGGAGAGTTGTCTTTCTGTACAATACCACACAGTTTAATGGTAGGAGCTGGTTATATTTGCCAGGCTGATGTTTGTTGGAATTTGAAATAGTCTATCAAAAGAAAAATCTTCATCAGGGACCAGTCCAAGCTGGGAATAAACAAAAAGGAGACTGCTTTAGAAAGAAGGATGTATTTTATTGAAGAGGAAAGCCAGATAGAAAGATGTCTCTGGTAAAGCTGATCACATGTAGCTGGGAGTGGTGGGTTTTTATACCTTTTTGAGCTTTTGTTGGGAATTCTTCCTCTTTGAGGCTTTGTATTTCCTGTGTCATGTACTTGAGTCTGAGTGTGCCCTTTTGATATTGGTGGATTGATCCTATTATTTTTCCTGTCCTTAGAATTTAATTTCCCCAAAATATTTCTCTCTTTGGATTCTTCCCACAAGTCCTTACAAGACCCTAAAATCTTAACACTCCACACTTGCAGCTCCCACTCAATCCAACAGGCAATAGCCTTCATGACTACTCTTTAAATTATACAGATTTAGAAGGCACCTGTGAGAAAATATTTGGTGAAGTCTTGCAGTTCCCAAAGCTAAGCTTATATAAAAGGACCTAGTTTTCTTAGGCATATATTAGGACTATGTACATTTCCCTCATGGAAAGTAGCTAATTCTTATAAATCTCACATGTTTTGTATTTGGGGAAAAAATAGTAAACATGGCATATGTAAGAATGCAAGCTTATTTTTTAAATAAAAGTTTAGAACAGTGCAATGTTTCTTTGCCTTCACCTGCAAATAGATGCCATGAAGAAGAGGACATAATTTCATATTTTGCTTGGGAAAAAATTCACTATGTGATAACGCAGTCAAAATTTCTGGAACATGTTGGTGTTTTATCCATTTTGGTAGATTTGATTGTATTAGTCCCTTAGATATGAGAGAAATAAACTTTATTTTTAAATGTACATTCTAAATGGCATCTTTTAACTAACAGAAGCATTTCAAAAACATTTGTTGTTAGTTGCGAAGTCGTGTCCGATCCATTGCGACCCCATGGACAACGTTCCTTCAGTGACTCCATCCAGCCACCTCATTCTCTGTCGTCCCCTTCTTCTCTTGCCCTCAACCTTTCCCAGCATTAGACTCTTCTCCAGTGAGTCCTTCCTTCTCATTAGGTGGTCAAAGTATTTGAATTTCAACATCATGATCTGGCCTTCTAAAGAGCAGTCAGGGTTGATCTCCTCTAGGACTGACCAGTTTGATCACCTTGCAGTCCAAGGGACTCACAGGAGTCTTCTCCAGCACCATAGTTCAAAGGCCTCAATTCTTTGGCGCTCAGCCTTTCTTATGGTCCAACTTTCACAGCCATACATTGCAACTGGGAAGACCATAGCCTTGACTATATGCACTTTTGTTGGCAGGGTGATGTCTCTGCTTTTTAGTGTGCTGTCTAGATTTGCCATGGCCTTCCTTCCCAGAAGCAAGCGTCTTTTAATTTCTTGGCTGCAGTCCCCGTCTGTGGTGACCTTGGAGCCCAGGAAAATAAAATCTGTCACTACCTCCATTTCTTCCCCATCTATTTGCCAGGAATTGAGACGGCCGGATGCCATGATCTTGGTTTTCTTAATGTTTAGTTTCAATTCAAAAACATAGTAATAGATAATCTTACAAAGAGCATTATAGCTCTTTTCTTTGTGAAGTTGACATGGCTGCTTTGAAAGCTGGTTGTCGATCATGCAAATTTTATAGCAGTGACTTAAAAACAATTAGTTTTGGGGAGTAAAGGAATGGCAAAGATTTTTACTACAAAAATTTATTTATATCACATTCTTAAAGTAATAAAGAAATCTATATTGTTAATCTATTAATATTAAAGCAGGCACATCCCCGTGCATGTACATACCAGGATCGACAACCAGCTTTCAAAGCAGCCATGTCAACTTCACAAAGAAAAGAGCTATAATGCTTCATTATATAGTGCTAGTTGATAGGCCCCTTAAGCTGGAAAGCACTCAACATGTTACCAAGAAAGAGGTGAAGATCCTTTGGAGTTTATGATGTGGCTAGATTAAAGCCTTCAGGACATATAATTGCTGATATTGTAGGAGAAAGAATACTGTATGCAAAAGTGTAAAGATAGAATTATAATGTCAACGTAGAAAGTAAACATGAACATATAAAAGTTCAACATAGTGAAAAATGAAATGAATCAAGTATACATTGAAATCTTAGGCAGCAGCAACTGAAATGGACCGGAACTGGACATTTTCAGTCAAAGCATCATAGCTGCAAACTATTTAAGTCAGGAAATACAAGGTTCAGCATTGCTTTAATAGCCTAAAAAAGACAGGACTTGGATATAATGCAATCAATGATGAAGGAATATCCATCAGAAAGAAGCTAACATTTGAAAAGTGATGCTAAGTATTCGTTACTTTTTTTTGACAAATATTTCCTTTTATCAAGATTTTGGCATAAAAACAAAAGTCTATTTTCATCAAACCCTATTGTTCCTTTCCCTCACCCTCCTCCCCTTTCCTCTGAGATAACTCTTTAATATCATGGTCATGCAAATTTAGGCTCCAAACACCGGTGTAGAAGAGGAGGTTACTAAATTTTCATGATCCAGTTTGATCTAACATGAACAAAACATAGGTATTGGCATGTCTGTTGACTCTTGTACCTCTGGAAGTTTGTAATGCATTTTTTTAAGGATAGCAAATTGCCATCATCATTTTATAAGATTCATTTTAAAATGAAGTAAAAGATCCTCAATTCTGAACACCTTATAGACCTATTTCATTAATCCATGTGGATTTTAATTACCATACTGGCTAGATGCTTGCAGAAGGTCTTACCAGATATTATTCATCCTTCCCAGTTCAGTTTATCAAAAATCATCATTACAGTTATTAATTGATATAATGGATATAGCCAAGGATAAAATGTAATAGTATTTTTAAATGAAGAAATAGCCTTTGGTTTGATTTTTGATTACGTTTTTAAAGTAAGCGAAGAGTAAATATGGCTTTCTGTGGAATTTGTCTAGTGGATTGGGATTTATTATCTGCAACCTTGAGCCAGATTTAGAAAAAAATCAAATGATGTCATACTGTTTTTAGTTTCAATGTGGTACTGCTTTGCCTTTGCTATATAATTTGATCCTTGAAACTTTGGTGAGCTATGATAAAGCAATCCTTGGATATTATGGCTATTATGTTGGCAGAGTGTGAGTATGAATTGTTTCTGTATGATGATGATAGTTTGGCAATTTTCAATCAATACTCTACCTCTACAGAGGCTGTGTAATATTTTGTAAAGCATTCTGGTTGTGAGATAAATTGGGACAAGTCTTCTTTACTTCACTTGGGCCCTAATTTATTAATACAGCTATATAAAGAAATGGACGTATTGATTTAACTTGATTATATTAACAAGAAAACAATAAAAGCATGTAACAACAAACCAATAATCATTTAAGATAATAAATACAATCAGGTTTCATTTTTAAAAGTAATTGAACAAGCAGTCAAGAAGACAATCTGCTCCTGAGATCGATTGTTATTCTGTAACCAGATAACTGTATAACAAGCCTGTCCTTCAATAGCAGTTCTTTAGTCCTCTGAGGAGTTCTAAATGTCAAAGCACCAGAAGACTTGCCTGGAGCTATGCTATTGAAAGACCAGGAGTGAGGCTGACAGGACACAAGTGTGAACCAAAATTCAGCCCTATACCATGGTGGTAAGGATGGAAAAGCAGAATTAGTTCATCCTCTTATAACATCTGTGGAGTGCTCTCTAACAGCTCTTTCTAAAGCAGGGGTCCCCTACGCCCGATCCGTGGACTAGTACCGGGCTGCGGCATGCCAGCAACCGGGCTGCAAAAACAAACAAAGCCCCACCCGCAAGATGCAGGCAGCACACAAAACCATGCCCCTTCTGGTCCATGGAAAAATCTCTCTCCACAAAACCGGTCACTGGTGCCCAAAAGGTTGGGGACCTCTGCTCTAAAGGATCCTTTTAGATAAGAGCAGGTTGGAAAAGCTGTTGTGATATGGATTGTTTTGTGGACAAAATCGTTTATGCTTGCTTAGAATTGTAAGCTATACCCAGACAGAGATTGAATATGTCTTATGATATTACCTGAGAAGAATTTGAACCTATTGATTCTGAGGAAGTGAACACAATCACTCAGCTCTATCTTTGTCTTTGATGCTTTGTCCCAGCTGGCCAGCATATGTGATCCTGGATGGGACAGGAATTATAACAAAAACAAAAAACCTGAGCACTTCATTGCAGGCAAGGAAGTTGCCAGTAACTTTGAAGCGGGCATTTGAGTGCTCACTCCATAAGGGGTTGAGCTTGACCCACTCTATTTGACAACTTTCATACATTCCCAAACTTCTCCTTTTTAGGGAAGGTTGTTGAGAAGATGGCAAGTACAAAAATCTTTGGAAGAAGTGGATTATCTGGACTCTTTAAATCAAACCCAGGCATGGGAAAATAAATTGGAACTGGACTGATGGTCTATGGTGGGGCTTAGATAATGAGATCACCATATTAAATCACTGAAACTCTCCACAGCTTTTAATGCAATTGACTACAGGGTTGGAAATTGGGGACATCATTGCACAATGGTTCCAATCCTTCCTGAATCAATTCTCAAGACATGAAGCCCTTGGACACACCAATATGGAGTATCACAAGGCTTAAGCCTCTTCCTTCTTTTATTTAAAATCTTTATGAAGGTCCTTATTTGAAGGACTGTCTTTTCCAAGTTATATCTACCTGACCCATCAGAGCAGGGAGGCAGGATATGTTATTGGTGCCTTTTTTTTTAAGGAGGTACATCTGACGGGATGAAAAAGAAGGGCCTTCCCCATAGTAGCTTCCTTCCTATGAAACGTCACCCGGAGGAAATAAGATTGACTCTTTTTTGAAAAGCCCCAAAGACATGGTTTTGTCAAGGGGCTTGGAGATGCCAGGGTGATACAGAGCTCTAAAGTGGTTGGTTTGGTTATTGTTGGCAGGAGGAGGAGGACGGTGGGGGTTTTATTGTGTTTTATATTGGGGTTTTATTTCTGGAAGCCACCTGCAGTCACTGTGAGTTGGGCAGCCATATAATTTTTTAAAGGAAACAAATAAATCATGAAGCTAATCAATCAATCAATCAATCAATCAGAATAAAGCTGGAAGAAAGCTTGGAGATCTTCTAGTCCAACCACCTGCTCAAGCAGGAGACCCTATACCATTTCAGTCAGGTGGCTATCCAGCCTTCTCTTAAAAACTTCCACTGATGAAGCACCTACAACTTCTGAAGGAAAGCTGTCCCTCTAATTATTTGTCCTCGCTGTTAGGAAGTTTCTCCTTAATTCCAGGTTGCTTCTCACCCTGATTAGTTTCCATCCATTGTTTCTTATCTTGCCCTCTGGTGCTTTGGAAAATAGGTTGACCCCCCCTCTTCTTTGGGGCAGAGGACAAATGGCTCAGGAGTCATTCAACAGTTTGGGATAGGGTACCATCAATATGGTGATGCTACCTAGTTATACATTTACCGAGAGCTGTTACCCTGCAAAATGCAAAAGGAAAGAGTTTTTTGGTCAGAAGAAAGTTTAAAAAGCAACAACTCAGCTGCCAAACCTCAATGATTTCATAGGAAACGGTTCCTGAACTGCTGCACAGATTCCATGTAGAGGTATCTTTACAAAGCTGTTATGCCCTTCTCAAGGACAGACATCTGCCGGAATGTGGGGCAGGAAATAGAACTGCTGATAAGCTGAAAGTTGGATAAAAAACAATGGGTTAGTATGAATGAAAATTCATAGTGTAGCATCTCCCAAAGTCAGCTGCTCTGGGTGGTTTTTCCTGGGATTCACATGTACCCTATAATTTGATGTAAACACCCCAGTTCTTAAACACCATGGAAAACAGACAGACTCTGCAGGTTTTTATTCTACATCCTACATATGTCTAATACAAAACTCAATGGAGCAAGAAACATGAGAAAGGAAATTATATATATATATATATATATATATATATATATATATATATATATATATATATATATATATATATATATATATATATATATATATATATATATATATATATATATATATATATATATATATATATATATATATATGGATCCTTGGTTTTTAGGGTTTTTCCCGGCGTAGAACTAAAGGTGTGGGCGCAACGTTTCGACGGAGTCCCATCCGTCATCATCAGGCTTTAGCTTCCTTCTTCTGGGAGAAGCATGTGGCTGTTAGTTCCTCTTTTTTTAAACTGCCAGAGGGGGTGTGTTCTGTGGAGGTGTGCTCTGATTGGGTAGGGGACCAAGTGTGTTCTGATTGGGTGGGAGTGTGTTTTGAATGGTGGGTGTGTTCTGATTGGGTGGGGGGGTGTTCTGAGTGGATGGGCTGGTCTCAGCTGCCAGCTCCAGAACTGAGCTGGTGAGTTGTGCTGCTTTTGTTCGGCTTCGTGTTTGTGGTGGTGCCATGTTTTTATAGTGGGTGTCAGTTTGCTTATTGTGTGGTTTGGAGGGGTTTAAAGTGGCTGATGTTGCAGCTGTAGTTAGGTTTCTGTTTTGTGGTTGTGTGTCTTTATCGTTGTGGGTTCGGATTTGCTTTTTGAATGGTTGTGTGGTGGTGACATGGCACCACCACAAACACGAAGCCGAACAAAAGCAGCACAACTCACCAGCTTAGTTCTGGAGCTGGCAGCTGAGACCAGCCCATCCACTCAGAACACCCCCCCACCCAATCAGAACACACCCACCATTCAAAACACACTCCCACCCAATCAGAACACACTTGGTCCCCTACCCAATCAGAGCACACCTCCACAGAACACCCCCCCTCTGGCAGTTTAAAAAAAGAGGAACTAACAGCCACATGCTTCTCCCAGAAGAAGGAAGCTAAAGCCTGATGATGACGGATGGGACTCCATCGAAACGTTGCGCCCACACCTTTAGTTCTACGTGGGGAAAAACCCAAAAAACCAAGGATCCACATACAGGCACCCGCGAAAACCTCAGAAAACATATATATATATATATATATATATATATATATATATATATATATATATATATATATATATATATATATATATATATATATATATACATACACACACACATATATATATATAGGCTTGTCTTTACTCTTCCTGAGATCTTTTAGATCCCAAACTCTTTTTAGTACAGAACAGATTAAATTATGTTCCTAACTTCTTAGACTCTTTGGATCCAATCAAAATTTAGATCAAAGTGTTAGTCTGCAAGATGAAATGGAAAAGAAAGAACATTTGCATTTCCTCAAACAGAAAACCTTCCACTTGTGGATGACCTAGGGCAGGAGTAGGCAACCTTGGCTCTTTTATGATTCGTGGACTTCAACTCCCAAAATTCCTGAGCCAAGCTGGCTCAGGAAATCTGGGAGTTGAAGTCCACAAGTCATAAAAGAGCCAAGGTTGCCTACTCCTGACCTAGGGAGACAAAGAAGGCTACTAAGACATTACTCTGAGTAATATCTGAGATGTACATCTGCAATGTACATTCTTGGATACGTTTTGCATGTTCTATTTTAAGGTTGGTCTTGGACTGCTTGTGACCAACTCTTTCCTCATCTAGAGCTTTCAAACTCATATGGCATATTTTTGTTTGTTGGCATTTTCAGACAAGAGAATTCTTGTCGCCTTCTGCCCTTCCTCTAGTTGTCACACTGGATCTTATTGCTTCTGGCATTCTTTCTGTCTTTTTTTTGGCACCAGCCTGAGTGGCAGGTGTATTGCCACCTGGGTCACACTGGCACTGCTGGAAACAAAGACGACTTCCAACTCTAAAATTAAATAAATAAAGGCAGCTGCTTAGCAACTCCCGCTTGCATTCCTCCCCCCCCTTTTTCTCGTCAAGTAAAGAAGCAGACATTCGTCATGCAGTAAAGGGGATGACAAAGAAAGGAAATAAATACAAGCTGGCTCTAGCAAATAATTATTCTTCTCTGGGTGTGAGCCAGAAAGGGGAAAGGACCAGGAAGTGAAGAAGCTGGAGGACATTAAAGTTGTGAGACATTCTCATGAAACCCTCCTGACCCAAGTAGGGTTTTCTTTTCTCTAATCACCGTTTGTATTCAAGTGATGGGCACATACAAGTTACAAACTGGAATTCAGGGTTGACTTCCTATTTTTTTTAAAAAACAAGAATTAATTTTGTATTTCATTCAAACACTCCCCTTGTAAGCTATAAAATAAGCCTTATACATTTCAGTAGAGGTTAATGCTCTAATCGGAGCATTTGGGAATTACTGTCTGATTTTAATTTCCAGTTTATGATCCAGTTTATGCACTCAAAAGCATTTTTCTTTAAGTAACCAGTAGCGGGAAAGGTGTTCCCTACACTTTGTTTCTTTAGTAAAGCTTATAAAATTAGGCAGGTGTTTTATTGTTTGAAAATAAATTTTAAAAACCCTTGTGAAATATGAGCAATATAAAATGTAACTGTAACTTCAGCCTGAGGTGATCCATTTGGGATTGACTTAAAATAGCTTGCAAGCTTTTGTTTTTAACGTTACTTTAAACCACAAAATATAACAATTTACCAAGCATAAAATTAAGTAAATCATAAGGCCTTTCTCTCCAAATATTTTGTTTTCCAACTGTGTGATCATTAAATTGCTTCCTTGGTTCTCCAGGATTCCTATAACAGTAACTTAACAGTAATTTAAGAGTTTTCATCTTGAAGCCAGAGGTCTGCAATACTGTATCAATGTCAGTTTAGGAAAAGAATAACCTGGAATACAAAGCTCTCCTTACAATTATTTAGGAATTTAATAAAACCTATTCAAATTGACCAACGCTTATGTATTTATTTATTGTTTAAAACATTTACATAGCCCACCATCTTATAACCAACTCTGGCTGGCTGCCAATCCAGAGTTAAAATAGCGTAGAAACTACAGTAAAACTATAAACCAATATTTATTTATTTAAAACATTTATATAGCTTATACCACTTTCCAGCCAAAATCCACCAATATTTTCACCTTACGTTTTCCTTGAAGAGTGATTCTGCCCTTACTGGGGATCATTGTGGGGTTATTTGAATAATGTGTGGGAAAGCTCAGAAGGTTAAGGCTGTGATTATTTCCTAAGTCAATACTCCTGCCAAAATATCGCTGCAAGAATTTTTGTGCATGAAAGTATACAATGAAGAATTAGTTCTGTCTGGGGATCCCCACTTGATTTGAGGGGAGGAGAAGAGAAAGACCAGAAATGACATTTCAAAATAAGGTGGACATCAAGGAAGCTAAAGGGAACACCTTGTGTCACCTCTTGTCACAAAAAACTTTATTAGTAATCATGCTGGATCTGAAGCCAACATATGAATTATCTCATCATATTCAGGGAAGCCTACCCAAAAAATAAGCTGCTTTTAGACAGGAGTCTAAGGGACGCGGTGGCTCAGTGGGTTAGGATGCTGAGCTTGTTGATCAGAAGGTCGGCAGTTTGGCGGGTCAAATCCTGAGTGCCGCGTAACAGAGTGAGCACCTGTTACTCGTCCCAGCTTCTGCCAACCTAGCAGATCGAAAGCACGTAAAAATGCAAGTAGAAAAATAGGGACCACTACAGTGGGAAGGTAACAGCATTCCATGCGCCTTTGGCGTCTAGTCATGCCGGCCACATGACCAGAGAGACGTCCTCGGACAAGCGCTGGCTCTTCGCCTTTGAAACAGAGATGAGCACCAGCCCCTAGAGTTGGAAACGACTAGCACGCATGTGTGGGGGAACCTTTACCTTTACCTAGACAGAAGTCTATCTATATACAGCTTGCATTTCACTTTTTTTACATTAAGAAAACCTATTTTATAATTGAAATCATTCTTTTCTACAAGATTTTTGACCTTACGCTTGGCCTCAGAAGTATACCTCTGGAACACGAGGGGGTGGGGGTGGGGAAACAGAAGAGGAGATCCTGCTGCTTCCTTGTCTGCTCTTTCTCATTTTCCATCCTCATTCTTCTGCCAGGATTTTTCTTCCTCAATGGAGACGGGCCTTGAGAGAGGCTACCCTGCTTACCAGCAAAACACAAACACTCCTGCTGCACAGATGGGGAAGGGATTATTTCCCGTCACAGCAAAGAGTGCTGAGAGTTCACCCTTTTCCCCTTCTACCTCTCTTGTCTGTTCAGCCTAAAAAGTTTGCAGTGGCTAAATATGGTCGTGCAGGGAGGTTAAAAAGACAAAGAACCAAGAGGCAGAGTTTCCCGATAAGCCCTATTCTCACAGGGGACATGGCCTCTGAGAGACCCTCTGCAGAGAGGACCTCTCTCTCAAAGCTTGGATGGGATGGGATGGCTAAAGATGTGCTGTTGTGGGCTATCAAGAGAAGATAGCAATGACTTTTGGATTAAATTATACTGCACATATCTAGTATTTAATACTTCAGCAAGAGACTGGTTCTCTCTCTCTTTTCTCTCTCTCTCTCTCCCTCCCTCCTTTCCTCCCTCCCTCTCTTTGAAATAAATCTGCTGGTTTGGTGGGGTTTCTATGGACACAAGGCTTTTTAGGAAAAATTGTTACACTCAAGTAATTATGTTTTCTTTCACATTACCCATTAGCTGTAATGTGGCAGTTGCATCCATCATAATAGGTTTTTAAAAAAAAAAATGATGAATGACTTTTCCTTTCTTGAATGCCCTGCTCAAAATTTCTAGCTTCTGGATTTTGGGTTTAAAAAAAAAAAGCTTATGGTATTTGAGACCTCAGAAATGTATGAAAAATAATCAAAGTAGTTCAAAACCAAATTTAATCCACTTGGTTTTCACCGAGGACTGGAGGAAAGTAACTTAGCAAACAAGTTAAGATTTTTTTTTGTATAAGGTACTCAGTAACTTTTTATAAATTAAAAATTAAAAATACAGGAGTATGACAAGCAAACCAATTTGAATTTGGCTTAGATTCACAGTATTGAATGCAAATTCAAGATTCTATGAGATTGTCAGATTGCTACTGTTTCTCATTCACCACTTTTTGTGCATCAAAGTTGACGGATATTTCTTTGGATGCATTTTCCCTTAGAAACTTATGCCCCAAAAACAGAAAATAAAATGCTAATCAGAATAAATGCACTGATAAAGCATTCCCATTCTGTGAAATCAGGATAACATAGCATTCACTGTGTTGGAAGTTGCAGCAGTAAAATTACAGAAGAACTTAAATAACTTGCCCAAACTCTTCCTAGAGTTGATTTTTTTAGGCCAATTGTGGGGAAACCACAGGCATTTGGAATCTCTTTCATTTTTATTAGAATGTAGAACAAGAAGCAATGTGTGGGAGCTCACCAGAGAGAGCTTCAACCTGGCAATAAGGAGGACTCTCCTGACACTGAGAACAATTAACCAATGGAACAACGTACCTCCAGAAGTTTTGGGTGCTCCATCAGTGGAGGTTTTCAAGAAAAGATTGGACAAAGATTTGTCCAGAATGTTATAAGGACCCTGCCTCTGGCAGGGGGCTGAACTAGGAGAACTTCAAGGTCTCTTCCATCCCCATAGTACTGTGATTATAATTCTCAAACTGTGGTCTGCAGGTAGTCCCCTGCAGACTTTCTGCATTCACTGATAATCACTGGCCAGACTACACCCAGTTCATCTCTTCAGCTTCACCTTCCCACAATGACTGCCAGTCAGCAGGAATGCAAACATAAATTAATGGATGAAAACTGCTTTGCTGAAGTGTCCAAGTGACATTTCCCTTATACTTTATATAGCATTTGTGGATAAGTTTGAGACGTTTATGAATTGTCTTTACAAAGACAGACGCGAGACCGTAGGCAAAGATTCATAAGTTTATTCGGTTCAAAACAACCCGGGTTTATATAGGGAACTGTCAGAAAACATAACCAATCAGGTAACAGTATTTTTCCCGCCGCTCAGAGAACGGCCAATCGGCTAGCGGCACTTTGACAGCTCGGCGGCTGTCGGGGAATTCCTCTCAGCTGAGCGCTTAGCTCAGTTCGGAGGACCAAAGTGTGAACTGCGGATTTGACAGTTCCGGGAACTGTCAAATCCGGCGCGTGCGCGTTGGGCCCCCGGCAGCCTCTTGACAGCTGTCATCGGGAATGGCGGCCGGCGGGGCGGTGCGCATGCGTTGTTGCTTCGGGCAGCCATTTGACAGCTGTCAACTGTCAAATGTCCGCCGGCCCGGCTTTTTACTTGCGGCTTGGAAACCCTCGGTTTCCAGATATGATTCACCCCCTTTCCCCCCCCCTGAACAGGTATGTTATTTGTAACAACAATTGAACGTTTTAAACAAGTATTGTTAACAGGGGTTGTGGCAGTCGGCGGGTTTCCCTTCCATTCAAAGTCCGTGAGGTATGCGGGGGGTCTTCTGGCTCGGCTAGATCGTCGGAGGCGGAGGGTGCTTCCTTCGGGTTGCGAAGCCGGAGGAGTTATTTCTGGGTGGAATTCGGCAGGCGGTTGTGGGTCCTGGGGAGGGAAAAAATCCATCGGGCCCGGGGGTGTCGGCTGGCGCAGGCTCACCCAGAGTCGGTTGCAGAGGGGGGTTGGGTGGTGACCTGGGTCGGAGCTGATCTGTGTGCCTGCGTTGTGTAAGTCCAGTCCCAGTGTCCACTGTATATGATAATGGTCCTGTTTGGTCCAGGATAACCCCCTGAACCCACTTATCCCTTCCCCCATAATCTCGAGACCAAACTTTTTGACCTTTGGTGAATGTTTTAGGCTGGGCGTTTGGTGTCAATTCGGCTGCCGGTCTGTCGGGGTGGAGTCTGTCGAGCCTTGTCACCAGGCGGCGACCCCATCGAAGTTTGGCCGGACTTTTGCCGGTGGAGGTGCAAGGCGTAGCGTGGTGGGCTAAGAGAAATTGTGCCAAGCGACGGTGCCAGTTCCCCGAGATGATTCTTTTGAGGGCGTCTTTGGTGGTCCTCACCATAACCTCCGCAAGGCCGTTGGACGATTGGTGGAAGGGAGCCGATGTCGAGTGCCTAATACAATTGCTCCTCGTGAAGATCTGAAAGTCATGAGAAGCAAATTGAGGGCCGTTGTGTGATATAATAACGTCGGGGAGACCGTGTGTTGTGAAGATTCCCCTGAGGGCTTGGATGGTTGCGGCAGACGTTGTGCTGTGAACCGGGAGAACCTCCAGCCACTTGGAATAACTGTCTACAACTATGAGGAAGACCTGCCCTTGGAAAGGTCCGGCATAATCAATGTGGATGCGGGACCAGGGGTTTTTTGTGAGTTCCCATTTGTGAATTGGAGCTCTGGGTTGGAGTGGGTGGGATTCTTGGCACAAATAGCAACCAGCGATGTGTTTCTCTATGTCTTGGTCTATTCCCGGCCACCAGACGTAGCTGCGGGCCAGGGCTTTTGTTTTTACTATGCCCGGGTGGCCCTCATGTAAAGTGTGCAGTACTTTTGGTCTGTGTTTGAGTGGTACGATTACCCTGCATCCCCAGAGCAAACATCCCAAGTGTGACGTTAGCTCATTTTGCCTAGAGAAGTACGGCTGAAATTCTGTGCCTGGACAGGAGGTTTGCCAGCCAGTGTGTACCCATGCTAACACTCTGCTAAGTGTTTTGTCTTGGGAAGTTGCGGCAGCGATATCATTCGCTGTCAGTGGGCATTCTTGGAGTTCTTGAATAGCTAGGATGTTGCTTGCTGGGGCCGGGTCTGGTTCTGTGTGGGGTAGGGGCAATCTGCTGAGGCCGTCAGCGTGACACATTTGGTGTCCTGGCTTGTATATTAGTTGGTAGGAATATGCTGCGAGGAATGTTGTCCAGCGCAACATCCTGGGCGATAAGATTTGGGGGGTTTGACGGTCCCAGGTAAATAGTCCTAACAGTGGCTTGTGATCTGTGTAAATTACAAAGGGGCGGCCGTAAAGGTAATCGTGAAATTTTTTTATTCCCGCCACAATTGCCAGGGCTTCCTTATCTATCTGGGCATAGTTTCTTTCCATTTTGGAAAGAGTTCTGGAATAATATGCCACCGGGGCTTGGGTGCCGTTGCTGTCTAAATGGCTTAAAACTGCTCCAATCCCGTATGGGGATTCGTCGCAGGCTAGGCAGAGGGGTTTGTCTTCTTTGTAGTGGGAAATAGTGGCGTTGCTGGAAAGCATTTGTTTGAGTGTTCTAAAACTGTTTTCATGGGCTGTTGTCCACTGCCAGGCTGCCCCTTTGTCGAGCAGCCTGTGGAGGGGTTCTGCGATCGTTGCTTTCCCTGGCAGGAAGGCATGGTAAAAATTTAAAAGTCCAAGGAAAGCTTGGAGCTCGGTTTTATTCTTTGGGGTAGGGGCGGCTTTGATAGCAAGGACTTTTGAGTTCGTGGGGTGGATTCCCTGCGAGTCAATTTTGTAGCCTAAGAAATCTGCAGATGGGACGCCTATAGAACATTTTTCCCGTTTAAGTTTTAGCCCCGCTTTCCTAAATCTTAATAATACTTCTTGTAGCCTGTCTGCTAAGTTGTTTTCTGATTCCCCTGTGATGAGTATGTCATCGAAATAGGGGCATACACCTGGGATTCCTTTTAATGTTTTCTCCATGACTTCCTGGAAGATGCCAGGAGCCACTGAGATGCCGAATTGGAGGCGGTTCACCTTGAAAGCGCCTCGGTGTGTGACAATGGTTTGTGCCTCAGCTGTCTCCCGGGTGACAGGTAGTTGGAGGAAGGCATGCGCTAGGTCGAGTTTGGCGAATATTGAGCCGGACCCAATTTCTGACAGCACGTCCCTGACAGCTGGCACTGGGTATGCATGGGGATTTAATGCGCGGTTTAGAGTCGCCTTATAGTCCGCGCATATTCTCACGTCACCATTTGGTTTAACTGGTGTGACTATGGGAGTTTCCCAGGTTCCCCCGTCTGTTGGTTCCAGGACCCCAAGGCTGACTAAACGGTCTAATTCGGCCTCGATTTTTTGTTTCAGCGCAAAAGGGACCCTTCTAGCCTTGATGCGGATGGGACCTACCTCAGGTTTTAATTTGAGGTCTATAGGGGTGCCTGTATATTTGCCAAGCGTTCCGTCGAAAACGTCCGCAAACGCCTGGCAGACCTGTTCTAATGTTCGGGATTGTATGCGGTTGGTGCCCTCCAGGTGGATGCCCAGAGCCTCGAACCAGTCTAACCCGATGAGGGTGGACCTGGGTGCCTCAGTGATCTGGATCGTTAAATGCCCAAGGAATTTTTTGTATTCTACTTTTACTTGTGCCTGCCCCTTTAATTGGATAGCGGCCCCCTGGAAATCTGCGAGGAGAATTTTGGAGGGCTGCAGGGGAATACGGCGTCTATTTTTAAACCCAATTTTTTTGAGAGTGTCCCAAGACATTATTGAAACAGAGGAACCGGAGTCGACCTCCATTTCGCAGGGCACCCCTTGAATTTTAACCCAAATCTTAATTTTGGGTTGTAACTGATGGATGGGCGAGATTTTTTGTTTGGCTCGAATGGACAAGACTGAGGGCTGGGGAATTTCTTTGGCGGGGGAAGGGACCCTGGTCCTACCTGCCGGAATTTCCTCAAGCTCGTGGAGGGTTTCCCGGTTCAAACTGCGGCACGCGGAGCGAATGTGCCCGGTCTTCCCGCATCCGTGGCACTTGGTGTTTCTGAAACGGCATGTGGCTCTGGCGTGAGCCCCGCCGCAGCTGGCACACTTCGGTTTTGGCCCTGTGGCGGTGGGTCTTGGCCCCGGACCGGCTGGCCTGAATGGCCTGCGGTTCTTTCCGTGGTCGGCGCTCATTTTGCTGAAGCGGGACATGATGTCGTCGACGCCGGTATAGGTCCCTGGTTGCTCGTCGTCCGGTTCCCCGGTGTGGTGGACTGAACCGGCCAGGCTGTTTCTGTACACTGGTGAGCCCTCACGGTGGCTGTCTTCGTAGGCCATGATCTCTAACGTGAGTTGAGCGAGGTCCATCGTGGGTCTGGCTACCAACTTCCGCTGGAGCCGCTCGTTAGAGAGACCGGCGATAACCTGGTCTCTGATGCGGTCTTCCAGGTCGGGAAATTGGCACCTGCGGGCAGCGTGACGAACCGCAGCGATGAAGGCTGTGGTGGTTTCACCTGGTTGCTGGCGGCGGCGGGCGAAATGGAGGCGCCAGTATAGCTCGGACCGACGGGGCATGAAGTGCTTGCTGAGGCGGTCAGTCAGCACGGCGTATGGGACGGTCGCGATGGGGTCTGGGCTGCAGAGCCCTACGGCGATGTCGTAGACGGCGGGCCCGCTGAGACACAGGAGGGCTGCGGCTTTGTGGCGGTCCTCCGTTATCTTGTTGACAACGAGGTAGCCTTCAATTTGTCCCCAGTGCGACTCCCATCCCTCGGGATGGCAGACGTCGAATTCTCTGACGTGACCTAAATTTGCCATGGGTCTGGGTCCACAGTACTGTTCAAGCTGCTGAAAGGGTTCCTTTGCCCTCAAAGTGGCTTCAGCAGTGACTTGTCAGTGGGAGGGATCGGAACTCCTTTGCGGTGTGACTTGGCTCAGCAGGCAGCTCTATAGTACCGGGATCCCATCCTCGTCGCCAGGTGAATTGTCTTTACAAAGACAGACGCGAGACCGTAGGCAAAGATTCATAAGTTTATTTGGTTCAGCTCCCGGCAGCTGACTGTCAAAACAACCCGGGTTTATATAGGGAACTGTCAGAAAACATAACCAATCAGGTAACAGTATTTTTCCCGCCGCTCGGAGAACGGCCAATCGGCTAGCGGCACTTTGACAGCTCGGCGGCTGTCGGGGAATTCCTCTCAGCTGAGCGCTTAGCTCAGTTCGGAGGACCAAAGTGTGAACTGCGGATTTGACAGTTCCGGGAACTGTCAAATCCGGCACGTGCGCGTTGGGCCCCCGGCAGCCTCTTGACAGCTGTCATCAGGAATGGCGGCCGGCGGGGCGGTGCGCATGCGTTGTTGCTTCGGGCAGCCATTTGACAGCTGTCAACTGTCAAATGTCCGCCGGCCCGGCTTTTTACTTGCGGCTTGGAAACCCTCGGTTTCCAGATATGATTCAGTTTAGGTTCAAAAACACATTGACAAAATTGGGTCTGGCTTATCTGCAGATAGGTTTATCTGTGAGTATATAAGGTAATCCCTTTTTAAAGCACCTGTATATAATCACAAATAAGTCCATCCACTGATAAGCCAACTCTCCAATTTTGAACTGAATTACTATGAAAAATAAGCAGATAAGCCAACTGGGAAAATTAAAAATACAAGTTGCCTAATGAAAACTTGAATTGATTTATCCTTGGGTGACATATGTTTCATGGTATTTTAGTTAAAAATTGAGGATTGAGGATTTATCTATGAGTATGTATGGTGTTTCTTAATTGGGCTTTATATGCTACTTCAAGACTCTGAATGGCACATAATAATCATATATAAAGTAATATAATACAAGTAGCATCACAAATATTACAATTCAGAAAATTGCAAGTAGAAAACAGGACTTTTGCTACTTGGAGGTTCATGTGTGTTGTAGTAAATATGAGTGGGAACTCATGCAGCCCTCCCCCTAAATAAAAAAAATAACAGAATAACAGAGTTAGAAGGGACCTTGGAGGGCTTCTAATCCAAACCCCTGCTCAGACAGGAAACTCTATACCAGACATGTCAAACTTGCAACGTCACGTGACGTCGCGCAACGTATTGGAGCTTTTTCGCCGTTGCCGGTAACGGGGTGGGTGTGGCTTCCAGATGATACATCCGGCCCGTGGGCTGGGAGTTTGACACCCCTGCTCTATACCATTTCAGACAAATGGTCTCTTCTTAAAAACTTCCAGTGCTGGAGCATTAACAACTTCTGAAATCAGTTTGTTCCACTGATTAATTGTTCTAACTGTCAGGAAGTTTCTCCTTAGTTCTAGGTTGCTTCTCTCCTTAATTAGTTTTCATCCATTGCTTCTTGTTCTGCCCTCAGGTGCTTTGGAGAATAGTTTGACTCCCTCTTCTTTGTGGCAGCCCCTGAGATATTGGAACACTGTTATCATGTCACCCTTCGTCCTTCTCTTCATTAAACTAGACATACCCAATTCCAACAACTGTTCCTTATATGTTTTAGCCTCCAGTCCCCTAATCATCTTTGTTGCTCTTCTCTGTACTCTTTCTAAAGTCTCAACATCATTTTTACATTGTGGTGACCAAAACTGAATGCAGTATTCCAGGTATGGTTTTACTAAGGCATTGTAAAGTGGTATTAACACTTCACGTGATTTTGATTCTGTCCTTCTGTTAATGCAGACTAGGACTGTGTTAATCTAAAAATAAGTACGTGTAGAAATCTAAAAATAAGATTTCCATGGGCTGGAAATATATTTAACTCTATAGTGCTCAGGCATTGAAGATTATTCTAAATCAAGTCTTGATCAAAGTCGTGGACTAATTCAAACACTAAATAAATAAATAAATATTTTAATTTTGGATTTAAAATTTTGATACATATTTTAATTTAAAAAACCATTAAAGGGGTGGTGATAGAAAGGAATACGTAAGTACAAGTATAATCATATCTGGTTTGCTGAAAGTATGAAATCCAGTGTTATTTTCTGCTATAATGTGTATCCAAATCATAACCAAGTACAGACTCTTTTCACACAGAGAGACATGCACATAAAGACTACTGCCTACTCCACCCCTGCTTACTTTATTGCAACTGTTTGTATTTAGATTAGGTAATAGTTTTTATATTCAGTAGGGAAAAATAGATATGTTTACATATAAAAATCCTGCATCTACATTAGGACTGCATTTTTCCCAGATTGAGCAAAATATCACAGTGCGGAAATATGGAATAGCTGGAAATCTGAAAAACTGTCACTCAAGAAATTTAGATCCCACCAGACTGGGAAAGGTTTGTAAATGCTGGATTTTTCAATAAAAATAGCATTGAGTGGTGGTGGGGGGCAGACATGGAAGTTCATTAAATGCAAAATCCATGTCCACACATTCAGTTATGGTAGTTAATGGAAGATTTATTTATTTATTTATTTATTTATTTATTTATTTATTTATTTATTTATTTATTTATTTATTTATTATTCAGATGGGTTGCTGCATTTCATTATTCCCTTTTCGGTTAAAGAAATCACGAAGTGGCATTATCAGCTCTCTGTGACACTTTTATTGGGCAAAATATTTTATAGCCCCTACTTGCAGAATATTATGCAGCTGCAAGATGAATTTAACAAGATTTATAAGCTATAGCAATACTGTGTTGCGATAATAGCAATCTGAGAAGGAGGGGAGATGAAATAATAAAGAGAAGGAAATCTGAACAAGGAGACCAGGAAAAAAACCCACACACCACCAAAAAATTTTCTCAGCAATGTCACACAGACAAATAGGAGAATCAGGCTTACAAAGCTCCCGTTGAGAGTAGAGGTGACAGAATTTGGCTCATCATCTTTCTAGCCAGGATATCTAAAATATGGTTTTACAGAGAGCAGCTGTGATTTCATTTAATGAGAGCGCCTCCCAGCAAAATGACCTAATGAATGGATAGCCTATATGTGTAATCTTTTCTTAGGTGTCAACCATGATTATCCTTGGTGTGCCATTACAGCACAGCTCCACACTGTCAGTCAACCCAAACCCAGAGTACCACGCATTTGTTGCTGCCAAGTCCATTACATGACATAGGGTGAAGCACTTTAGAAGGGGCAGCTGACTCCTGTAGCTTCTTGGGTGAGCAAATTAGTGACAACCTATTCCACACGAGGGGTGTGTGAATAAGGGTCCATGTAGTGTGCCTCTTTGCCAGCTGAGCTCCTCACCAATACCTTATGTGACTCTGTCAATTTTCTGCTCTGGAGAGATGCAACAGTGTTATTAAGCAATAATGACTAATGAAGAAAAAGAACTGCCAGCATGCTAAAAATTAGGTTTCAAGGCCAGTAGGGAACCAGCATAATTTTCCACCATGTACTTGGGGGGTTGTGGAAGGTTTTGGTGGTAATCAGATTGATAAATGCTGCCTATTGGATCAAACACATTTGCTTCAAAATCTATTAAAATGCAGTTGCATTATTAATAATTGCCATTTAAAAGGAAGAAACAAATACTGTTCACTTTGTTCCTGTCTTACCTTTTGTCTTAGTCATAAAATATGCCTTGTTATTTCCAATTAACTATGACTTGCATCATAATCAGGGGACCATGCTGGCTGGACAACATCTCTAGAGGCATCTGGTGAGGAAGTCTGCCTTAGGATCTCTCCAGGCTCCAAGACAAATCTGCCAGATGGGGCATCCTGAATGCTGGCAACTTGGTCATCACCCACAGGCTACAGCAAGCAACGGCAGGAGAAATGGAACAGAGAATTACAAGGTCATTATTCTTGTCACTGTTGTAGCAGGCTTGACCTCACTAAGTTGCTCTCTCACTTCTTCTCAGTCACCCAAAAGTGTCCTATTCAACTCCCTTCCTTCAGAAGAGCCAACAGACATTCAGGCACCTGAAAGACACTCCCTCTCCCTCCCTCCCTCCCTCCCTCCCTCCCTCCCTCCCTCTCTCTCTCTCTCTCTCTCTCTCTCTCTCTCTCTCTCTCTCTCTCTCTCCTGCTTCACTCTATTTCCATCCCAGGCCTTGTGCTGCAAAAGCCTAGTCTGATTCAGCTAAGGAGCATATACTGTATAATGTGCAGAGGTCCCTTCAAAGGGTTCTGCTTGTTCTCTAATTTCTGGTTTAGAGCTGTTCTTCATTTCCACCTCTTTTTTGGCTATTGTTATTGTATATGTATGGAATACAATACTGTCATTGTATATGTGTGGAAGAGCATTGTAAATCAGATACTAGAAAGAGGATTGGATGATGTTCATACCTGTATAGGTCAAGTAACTTTGGTGTAGATTGTGTAGTCTTAGCAATAGCAATGGCATTTAGACTTATATACCGCTCCATAGTGCTTTACAGCCCTCTCTAAGCAGTTTACAGAATTAGCATATTGCCCCCAACAATATGGGTCCTGATTTTACTGACCTTGGAAGGATGGAAGGCTGAGCCAACCACGAGTCCATTAGGATCGAATTCCAGATTGTGGACATAGTTAACCTACAATTCTGCAATCTAACCACTGTGCCATCAAGGCTCTTCCAGTCTGATATCAGTCTTACATCAGTCTGAGTCTTACATCAACTTGATCTCTCCAAGGCAGGGAGAGGGTATCAAGTTGGGGTTCTGCAAAAGGGATGGAGAGAGTAAGGAAAGAAGGAAATGTCCATCAGGAAAACAGAGACGTTGAGCCACAAACATCCCCAACTCTGGAGGACTAACCTAGTTGAAAGGGATGGACTTAGTGAGAAAAGGCAGGCAGGCAGGCTAGCCAATCTTGGCTCTCATTTAGCTTGTCACATTTAGCTCTAGGTCTATAATGAGACTAAGATGTGTGCAAAGGAGACACAGTCATGACTAGCAGCCCCCTCAGTCCCTGTGCCCAGGCAATTATGTGTGAATCTTGTGTAAGTATACCTGAATGCAGAATAGATTTTTGGACATCAGGAGCTTTTGATGGGGACTTTTGCCCACAAAGTCTGCATTAAACCTTATAGTCAATGAACTGCACAATATCGTCCTCAAACTTTGTGCTTTTACCACATGGCAGAGTTGGTAAGAAGCCCGCCCAATCTGTAGGTATGGAATTTACTGTTTTTTAACAGGCCCACCGCTCCCAGTCAATCTTTCCTAAGCTTTTATATGATAACAAATCACCCGATTTGTTCTTCCAAGAGAGCCGTTTTAATGAAAATGATAAAAAGCCATTTCCTGTAAAAGATTCTCTTAAAACAGCGAAGGAGTCACTCTCCATATGACAAAGGCGACCCCTCTTCTTTTCTATTGAGGAAGCCTGTGGAAGGTGGAGGGGGGCGGGGTTGCCTCATCCTATCTCATGGCATTCTCAGTCAGCCTGACTCCAAGGTGGCCCACCCTCTCCCAAATGGGTGCAATGTGTGTGTTTAGATCAGTTTTATAGAAACTCTTTCTTTCTTTCTTGCCTTCCAGCTGGAATCAATTCAGAACTGCAGTTGGGGAAGGCCTTGAATGAAACTGGAGCTCCAGAAGCTGAGGAAAGGCACTCTCCAAAGATCTCCCGCTTGGTCCTGCACCAGCTGGAACAGCTCTCCTTCCCACACTCTGCATTTTGCAGTGTTTTTCAGCTGTGCCCAGTTTCTGTCAACAGGCAGAATTAGCGTGCTGGTGTTTGTATCATCATTTGCCACAAACTGGCTGCAGTCCAAGGCAGAACTTGGCATGATTAGAGCCACTGAAACCTGTGGATTTTTAGCTAACTGCAGGGTGGTGGCCATTAATGACTATTGCACGTATGTGAGAGAATGATGTGCCCCAAAAGCACACACTACCTATACCATGTTTTCCCGAAAATAAGACCGGGTCTTATTTTTATTTTATTTATTTATTTTGCCTCCAAAAGAGGCAGCAGGTCTTATTTTCAGGAGATGCCTTTCCCCCTGTCTCACCTCACAGCGATGGCACCAACAGCCATGCCCAGCCCGTGCGTCAATCAGGAGCTCAGTTCTCAGCTGCAGAGGCATTTCCTGAAGGCCTCTGATGGTGAA
Source organism: Vipera ursinii (assembly GCF_947247035.1). NCBI lineage: Eukaryota > Metazoa > Chordata > Lepidosauria > Squamata > Viperidae > Vipera > Vipera ursinii. The sequence continues at coordinate 40,301,647 of NC_139513.1, read as the reverse complement.
ATGGAGGCCAGGGGGCTGCTGCGCGCGTCAACTCCATTCTCAGCTGCAGAGGCATTTCCTGAAGGCAAAATGGAGGCCGGGGGTGAAGCGTGCAAACAGCAGCGAGCGGCCACAGAAGAAGAGGACCAGCGAGGTGAGGTGACAGGACATGGGAGGCCTGGCTGCAACAGTAAGCAGGTGTGGAACGTGTGGAGCAACTCCACCCCCCCCACCTCCACCCTAGCTTGATTTTTAGGCATGCGCCTCACCCTAAACTAGGGCTTATTTTGGGGATAGGACTTATATTAGGCCCACCCCCAAAAATCAAGCTAGGGCTTATTTTTGTGATGCTCTTATTTTAGGGGAAACATGATAAGTGACTAGTTACCAAGATCTTCCACAAATTTGCTGATAGGTTGACTGATTTTTGAATCTGTAACATTCCTTTCTGTTTATATGTCCAGCCTTCAATCCAGCTCTTTTTTCCTTCTGGTATAGTTTTTAACCACTTGACAGAGCCCAGCTTCCAAGGGTTCTCTTATCGTAACAATAGATTAAACTTCCACATACCACTTTATTTGGTCTAAATTAGGTTCTTATCCCTAACATTATTTTATTTACATTTTATACTGCTCCAAATGCTGGGCATAATGCTCCTATTTACTCCACAACAACAACCTTGTGAGGTGGTTGGGCTAAGAGAGAAGGACTGGCCCAAAGTCACCAGGTTGACTTTTATGCCTAGGGAAGCTCATGATGTGCAATCACTAGTCCAGCACTCTAACCACTAGACTAAACTAACCTTCTCCTTTGGCCTGTTTTAAGCAAAATAGAAATGAAAATAGTTTGGAGTTGCTTCCCAGATGCTAAAACTTAACTGACCCATATGAATATTCCTGAAGCACAAACAGATAATCTTGCATGTGAGAAGTTCTCTCTTAAATCATTGTAGAGGTAGTCCCCACCGCCAAAATGGAGCATGCCTATTACTGTTGTAAGTTGTGATGGTAATAAGGCAGATAATCACATGACCAACCTGATTTTACTATCTTTTTTTGCAGTAATCATTAAGTGGATCATTGTTATTGAATCAGCATTTGTTAAGCCAATGCCACAATCGTTAAGCAACCTCATAGTTGCTGAACACCAAAACTAAACTCCAGTTTGGGGTAAGAATATCATAAATTGTGTGACCACAGGACACCACAAATGACCCTAAATGGGGGTGGTGGTGTTTGCTGAGCACCCAAAATGCAGTCATGTGAATGTTGAAACGTACCTTTTAGGGGATCCATCATAGCATCAAAAGATTGAGTAACCAGTTGTAAGATATAGGACTACATGCATCTAAATAGCTAAATATAGAAAATAATTTATTTCCCCTAGGGGGAAGAATGAGTAAGGAATGAGAAAAGCATTGTGGAGAAAATGGCACTGGTTTTCAATAGAATATGACACCCTATTGACCAAGATATTAATAGAAAAATTCACATTCCTCACCACAGATATGGTTAGAATCAGGCTAGAAACTGGGGGACTATGAATTCTAGTCTCACCTTAAGCACAAAACCAGCAGGGTCACTTTGGACCAGTCACTTTCAGTCCTAGCAAGAAGCAGACAAAAGCAAAGCACTTCTGAAATCTTGCCAAGAAAATTACAAGGAGTTGTCACGACAATTGCTAGAAATCAACACCGACTTGAAGAAATGTAAAGATACCCCAGAACTTTGAACCTGATATCTGGATGACACCACCCCAGTATAAATAAAAATAAACTGGCCATAAAATGAAGGAGATTAAGGTAAGTTTCTTGGCTATTTCTTGGAGGACAGGCTTCCCTACAGGGATTGAAAAGTTGAATATATTTTTCAGATATTTGCAATGTTAAATGGTCTATTTAAATCCATGTCAGGAATATACAGTATATATATATATATATATATATATATATATATATATATATATATATATATATATATATATATATATATATACATACATACATATATATATATATATATATATATATATATATACATACATACATACATACATACATATATATATACATACATACATACATACATACATACATACATATATATATATATATATATATATATATATATATATATATATATTCTCTCAGTTATCTGTTCCAGAATACCTGTGAAGAATTAGAGTGAACTATTATGTAAATACTAGATTAGGAAAGGAAACTGGTGCTGAACTCACTTCAGCAATTTTAGCCACCTCTCATGTGGTTATATGGGGTTCACATAGACAAGTATGTAATTATTTTGCAAACCTCAATGGGGAAATGTTAGTGATGATTATGGGAAAGCTGCACCTTGCTAAACTAACTGCAGATAGATGGCTATACTTCTGCTTGATTTGTGTTAAAACCTGTACTACAGAGACATTTGTACTAGCTTATCACACTATTAGTACATAAAAATTCAGGGCCCACAGGACAATTTTATACATGAACCTGCTGCTTTTAGATATCAACCATACTACAATAGGCAGATTGTCTGAAGATGACCTCAACCTTATAAATTAGATTTAATGAGCACAGACCCAAAGAGACAGGTCTCATAAAGTTTTAAAGATTCTCTGTGTATCCAGTAATGGGTGAACCAATGACTTAGCTAAAATGGACATATAAAAAACAAATTCTTTAAAAATATATAACAATCACTCAGTTCAGCTTGCTCTGAATAAATTGCATTTCTCTGAAACATCAGGTCCACAGCTGAGAGTACTTTAGTTGTCACTGGATACTCGGATGGCAGCCATGGCAAAGGAGACCATTTTTATAATTATGGCTGTTATATGACTCCTCCTGAGCCAGATGGATTGGCAACAACTGTGCACAATACAATGAACTACAAACCAGCCAACTCCATTTTCAGTTAGTGTGTTGTCCAAACCAAGTCTATGTGGTTAGTTTATAGTTCACTGTTGTGATAACTCCTAAATCGGACTAATTCCATGAATCTTGGTTTAATTAACCATGGATAAGCATGTGCAAACACGCAGATTTGAATTTTCCACAATATGATGATTGCCTTCCAAAATCATACTCCCAGCATGCTCCCTCAGCTACGCTCTAAATTCCTTGGAGGTTGCAATCCCAAAGATTTCATAGATACTAAACAGTGAAAAGTTAAATTCTTACAGTATATGCTCCATATCCAAAGAATCATTCCAACCATACTTACAGTACTTTTGATTTGACTAGTGCTTTTTCTCATTTTCAGCAAACCATGAAAATATTCTTTGGCCAGTTATTAAAGCTGGAGATTTTCTGAATCATTGTGGAATTGCTACAGCAATTATACTGTGGACTAATTGGCTTAACCATTTTTTGTCTTGTTTTCTTTTGCTTTATTCGCTGGAACCGCTTCTGTGTTTTTGCAGCAGTGTTACTGCATGCAGAACAGTTGGTACCTGCAACTTTCCTTTCCTTGTGGCTTTCTAGCAAGAAAAGCTTCACCACTCCAAACTACCAGGATTCCCATTAGAAGAATTTTAGCATGATCTGTAGCCTTCTGTATGTATGCATGTACGTCATTTTAATGGCCATCCTCTCAGCACTCTGGGCACTTGACAACAGTAAAAACAACAAAAATACAAATAGTTAAAATTCCAAAAGAAAAATAATGCAAAGAATCCACATCAAAAGTCCTAAAAGCTGTTGGGTCAGAACCTAACCTCACACATATTAACACATGTTCCCAATGTTCAACAGAGGAGCCTGGTCTTCAGGGATTTTTAAAAGTCATCAGGCTGAAAGTCTCCCAGGACATGGGAGATGAGAAACTCCTCAACAATATGAATTCCTGAGGAGGGAGTGAGGATTGAGGAACCAGCTATCTCCAATTATTTCTGCCTGCCCAAGAGGAGGATACTCCAGATCCTGTCTATTAAACAGTACCAATGCAGCAGAATCCACTGCCCTGTGGGCAGGAATGGGACAACTTGCCACAGCCAACTCGTTGCGGCCAACTTGCCACAGCCAACTCACCATGGCCAACTTGCTGCATGACCAACTCGCTGCGGGACAACTCACCGCAGCCAACTCGCCACAGGACGACTTGTCGCTGGACAAAAGTTACACTAATAGCAAAGAAATGGTGGAATAGAGTCATTAAAGAAAGGATGCAACAGGAGGAACAGAATGAAATATAATTGACAAAAATTAAAATGATTTTTTAATTTATTTTAAATAATTAAATAAAATTGTTAAATTGTTCCTCAGTGACTTGTCCCATGGCAAGTTGGCTGTGGCAAGTTGGCCGCAATGAGTTGGCTGTGGCAAGTTGTTCCATTCCCACCCACAGGGCAGTGGATTCTGCTACACTGGTACTGTTTAATAGACAGGATCTGGAGTATCCTCTTCTTGGGCAGGCAGAAATAACTGGAGATAGCTGGTTCCTCTATCCTCACTCCCTCCTCAGGAATTCAGATGGTTGAGGAGTTTCTCTTTTGAGACAAATGTGTTTTATTTAATTTTATTTTGTAAAATATTTGTCTCTTTAATTCTATCCCTTAGGCCTAGGCAAATAGTTAGAAAGGGCACTGGGACTTTTAGGCTGTTAAAGACTAGAAGAGAAACAGGGTATCTTTCTCATTACCTCTGAGCTTCCACCTGTCTTTGTCAAACAACAATTTCTGTTAATTGGGTAGTTAATCTAATTATCTAATTAAGCAGAATTGCTATTAGCAATTAGACTGAGCACTGCATCAGAGCAGGGAGGGTTCCTTCCCTTTTGGGCCTTGACAAGAGAAACCAGAGAGCAATATAATCCCCTTCCTCCTCATTACTTTTTGGATCTGTAACTGAAAAACACCTGGAAGAGCATTTGTACCCCAGCATAACTGAATGTTAAAAGCAAACAGAAAAGAATAAAACCTTTAGCGGTAAAGCTATCAGCTTTTGGTATCACAGGAATACAATTTTAATTCAGCAGGTTTCTGTGTTTCCATTTTTGCTAAAGTTTTCCCATACATTAACAAAAATGTGTTGTTAATTTGTTCTAGCTCTTATAAAATACCTTCACAATTCCTTGTGATGTCACAAGGTTTGTATTTCTTGACTCAGAAACAAGTATTGCTTTGAATATCATGTGTGCATTTACAATCTGGAAAATCTGTCCCTTGTTTATGTTTTTAATCTGAGCTATTTATTGTCGGTCTTTCTCCCTTAATATTCTTATACCCTTCTTGCCAATATCTCACATTCTTTCTATTTCCTAAATCTATACTAACATATGTTACTGGTGATCAATACTTGGAAATCAACAACTGGTGATCAGTTGGATGTCTCCAAATACTAAAATGTATGGAAAATAGTATCTACATTTCTCCATCCTAATCTACATGGTAGTGACAGATTTCATTTTCCTGGGCTCCAAGATCACTTATCTAACCACCCCGTGTGTACCCATGAAAGCACTCTACTAAGTGTTCTATCTGTAGCTGTTTCTGCAGCAATGTCCCCAGCATGGAGGGGAAATTCTGGTAGGTCCTGAATGGACAGAATGGGGACTGTAGCCAAGAAATTAAAAGATGCTTGCTCCTGGGGAGGAAAGCCATGGCAAATCTAGACAGCACACTAAAAAGCAGAGACATCACCCTGTCAACAAAAGTGCGTATAGTCAAGGCTATGGTCTTCCCAGTTGCAATGTATGGCAGTGAAAGTTGGACCATAAGAAAGGCTGAGCGCCAAAGAATTGAGGCCTTTGAACTATGGTGCTGGAGAAGACTCCTGCAAGTCCCTTGGACTGCAAGGCGATCAAACCGGTCAGTCCTACAGGAGATCAACCCTGACTGCTCTTTAGAAGGCCAGATCCTGAAGTTGAAACTCAAATACTTTGGCCACCTAATGAGAAGGAAGGACTCAGCGGAGAAGAGCCCAATGCTGGGAAAGATTGAGGGCAAGAGAAGAAGGGGACGACAGAGAAAGAGGTGGCTGGATGGAGTCTCTGAAGCAGTAGGCGTGAGCTTAAGTGGACTCCAGAAGATGGTAGAGGACAGGAAGGCCTGGAGGAACGTTGTCCATGGGGCCGCAATGGGTCAGACATGACTTCGCAACTAACAACAACAACAAAATCTACATGGGCATCATTCATCTGTATGGACTTCAAATTCTTGAATTCCTAGGTGGCTGGCCATTTTGAACAAGACACCTTAGTTTTCTTGACAGCATGTAGCATGGTAGAAAGCAAAGGACTTTTTGTTTATTATTATACATATAGTTTATTGTAATCAATTCCTCTGATACTTAAATGCTGTAACTCAGAAGACAGCATATTAACTTTGGGGGATTCTACACAAGTACAGAAAAAGGGGAAAGAGTGGAGTCCCCAAAACAAACCAATGATGTCTGTTTTCAGTATCCACAACATACTGGTTTGGGGGAAGGGAAAGGAGAAGAGAACAAAACAAATGAATGGGATGACATTTCCTCTTAGGAAAGGAAGCTACTTGGCTAGCTAGTTGGAACCCTAAACACTAATCAAGAGTGCTGACAATTATAGACCTGTCTTTCAATTTGAGCAGTTGTTATGACAATGTTTTGTGACCTATGTGAGTTAGGTGACTGCCTTAACAACTCATTAATTTTACAGAAAAGACCAATAACCTGATCTTTATACTTCTGAGTCAATCCGTAACAATCAGATCCAAATTAAAGCTAAAGCAGTTTCTTTGTAACAACCCCTTTATTTTGCACAAAACACTGTCAAATGATGACTGTGTTTTTTTAAAAGATATTTTTATTGTTAGAATAATGAAATACAAAGGAAAACAGAGATAATTAGATATACTGGGTAATAATTCTTGAAAAACAGAAAAAAATAACTACTAAGCATAAATAAAACATAAATAAAAGCAATATAGAAACACTTTCTAGTTACACGTTCTCCCCTTCCCTTCCCTTCTTTCCCCTGCTATCAACCTTAACAAGGTATTTATACTTTACATTAAACATTAAAATTATTGCTAGTATCCATTTAAATTCTTTCATCTATTATTTTTATATGTTTCATAAATTTCTTCCTGAAAACCATATTCCAAATGTTTAAATTTGTCCTGCTGTGTAATGTGTTGTGTAGTGAGTTCTTCATGCAGGAAAGGAGCCGAGGCTAGTGAGTTCAACAAAGCTCATGGTTTATTGCTTGCAGGATCTGAACTGAGAATTGGGCTGCAGCTTGCAGCAATTTATAGCCTGGTCCCTAGGCGGCAGCCAATAGGTTTAAAGCAACCCATTGCCGCCTAGGGGCAGCCAATAGCAGCACTGGAGACCTGGAGTCTGGGTTGCTGGAGAGCCGTTAGCTGCTCCAGCTTACCATGTGGTGTTACAATTGAGCCCAATACATAACACCCCTCCCCTCTTAGATCAGACAAACATCATAGCAATAATTGGCAAATAGTACAAGTTACAAGACTTAACATCATAGCAACTTTTGTAAAACAGTACAAGTTACTTTAGAGCAACAGTTAGCCAGAATGAATAGACTTCCATTATAGTACACAAGACAGTTAACATCATAGCTCCAATACTGTTTCAGTACAGTCCAGCTTACCATGTGGTGTTACAATTGAGCCCAATACATAACATAATGTATAGTATATATGGGAGCCATTCTTGCTTGATTTTGTTTAGAGTTCTGTTGTGCATATACGGTATTGTAGAAAATTCTGATTTTTTCCCCCCACTTATGTTTTCTGGAATAATACCTAATAAGAATAATTGTAGTTTTATGGAATGGAACACAACCCTTCACCCAAAGTCCTGCTGTAGGTGTTATTTAGTTTGATAATGAAATGTTCAAGAGCTAAACGGCAAGTTCAGAGAACAAATCACTGCCAAAAGTTGTAGTTTTAGTTCAAATTTTAGATTTAGGATATGATCTATTTTTTTTCCTCTAGTTTCTATGATGGGGGGTTGTACATCCACCACATACAGCGAAATCTCTCTTTATTACAGCAAAAAACTAGTATTTGTTGTTATATGATTTGTATATTTTGGTAATTATTGATGAAGTTATGTATAAATCACTACATGAGATGGGCACCTCTATAAATGTGATAAATAAATATCAATCTGTGTAACATTTATCATCAATTGTCCTTGGTATAGAATCATAGAATATCAGATTTGGAAGGGACCTTAGAAGTTTTCTAGTCCAACCCCCTTCTTGAAAAAGAGGCCCTATACCATTCTAGACAAATGGTTTTCCAATCTCTTCTAAAAGACTCCAGTAATGGAGCAACCACAATTTCTGAAGGCAAGCCTTTCCATTGATTATTTTTTCTCATTGTCAGGAATTTTCTCCTCAATTCTAGGTTGGATCTCTCTTTGTTAACCTTCCCTCCATTACTTCTTGTCTTGCCGTCCGGTGCTTTGGCTGTCTTTTCTGTCACAGCCCCTCCAATATTGGAAGACTGCTATCATGTCACCCCCTACTCCTTCTATTCCCTCAATCATTCATTGTACAGTTTAGCCTCCAGACCCCTTTTCATCTTTGTTGCTTTGCACTTTTTTGTATCTTTTTTTGTGTTGTGGTGACCAGAACTGGATGCAGTATTCCAAATGTGGTCTTACTGAGACATTATAAAGCGGTACTATCATTTCATATGATCTTGATACTATCTCTCTGTTGATGCAGTGCAGGACCACACTGGCTTATTTTGGGCAGCTGGCTCATACTTAAGTGGTTGTCCACTAGGACACCTAGATCCCTCTCGCTGCTGCTGTTATTGAACCAGGTACTAATACCTGGGCATTTGTTTTTTCTTGTCAAAGTGTAAGACCTTACTTTTCTTACCATTGAATTGCATTTTATTGGATAGGGCCCAATATCTTTTGAATCTTGAGCCCATCTTTTAAAGTGTTGGCTATTCCACCCCCACCCCCAGCATAGTGTTGTCTGCAAATTTAATGAAATCCCCTGCTACAGTATGCCCTCATATAAGTCATTTATGAGGATGTTGAAGACTATTGGGCCTAAGATAAAACCTTGAGGTACCTGACTTCATGCTTCCCTTCATTTAGATATAGTTTCATTGAGGACTACCCATTGAGTGTGGTTGGTCAGCCAATTATGAATCCATCTGGTGATGATATTGGGCCAGTGGGAAGCATTTTTTTTTCAGCCGGTGAACCATTTTTAGAATGCTGCTTCTAGTTCTGGTCACCACAATACAAAAAAGTTTTTTCTTCATATATAAGAATTTGGAAATACAACAGCCAGGGTAAATTCTACCCATTGTTTGTAATAATAACTTGCCACTAAAATTAAAACAAAAAGTATTACAGATAAAATGAAAATGATAACAATTAAAATTATATTTAAAAACATTTGTTTTTAAGATTTTGAAATGACACCAGGTTCTTTTATCACATGTAGAATACAGTTGGTCAAAATAATTTGGTGTATGAGTAGGTTTCAGGATCAATAAACAGATCACAAAGATATTAATAAAAATATGTAAATACAAGATCAACCTAGAATTTAAGAACAAATAGAACTTAAGATTGAAAAGAAAGTAAAATACGTGGGCATAACTATGACAAATACAAGTTGTAAGTGATTTCAAAATAACTATGTTAAGACATGGAATGAAATTATAAAAAAAGATATGTCAAGATAGGACAAATTACAATTGTCACTGTTGGGTAGAATTTCTGTGATTAAGATGAATGTTTTACCTAGAATGTTATTTTTGTTTCAGACAATGCCTTTTTTGACAACTGATGTATCATTTAAACAATGGCAGAAGGATATATCTAAATTTGTATGGCAGGGAAAAAATATGAATTAAATATAAGGTACTGTAAGATGAAAAGGGAAGAGGAGGATTGGGTCTACCAGATTTGAAATTATATTTTACTGCCTGCTGTTTAATTTGATGAAAGAATGTGTATTGTTGAGAAACAGAAGGTTACTGGAGTTAAAAGGACATGATCTGAGATTTGGGTGGCATAGATAGTTATGGTTGGCCAAAGCTATGTGTAAAGTAGATTTCAAAAATCATCATGTCAGGTAGCCATTCTTAGTGTACAGAATAAATTATAAACAGGTTTTGACTAAAAACATGTTTGTGGATTTCAGCACAATAAGCGTTTTATAAACGAGAAATGATCAATGGCTAACTTACCATGATGCATTACATTTTTCTCAAGGAGATTATAAAATAAAATCAAGAGGAGATTTGACATAGGAAGATATCCCCATCAATGGTTTTCTTATGTACAATTATAAGAAACATTTAAAGTGGAAAAAAGATTTTATGGTATTGAACAATGTAAGACAATTTGTAACAGAATTATATACTAAAGATAAATGTTTTATTGCTAAATCAGAAAAACTTCTGTTGAAATAAGAACAACTGAAAGCCTGTATGATAAAATGGGCTAAAATTTTTAGTTACAATATACAAATGGAACAATGAAAAATATGTGACTGAAATAACTTAAATTTACACTATGTTCTAACTTTAAAGATAATTTTTATAACATGATGCATTGCTGTTATTTGTCACCAGATAAATTGTATAAACTATATAAAAATGCTTTTTATCTTTACTGGAAATGTGAACATGAAAGGGCATTTTATTATGTTTGGTGGACATTAAAAAACCTCCAAAAAGTTTTACAATACATACTTTAATTCAGAAGATTTTTAATATTAAACTGCTACTGAAACCAAAAACTTTTCTTTTGGGACTAAGCGACAAATAACTAGAAAAAAGGCATGGAACTTTGTTTTTATATATGACAACTGCAGTGAGGCTACTAAATGCTCAAATGTGGAAAGATTTAATACTACTGTACCAAGAATAGTTGGTGAAAATGATGGAACTTGCAGAGATGACTAAATAAACTTCCTTAATCAATGAAAAGGCAATATCTACATTTATATTTCACTGGAAATCCATTAGAGACATTTTTATGAAATTAAAACTAATGCATTCATGAGTTATGTTTTGATGATTAGAAAAATATAGATAATAAAAAAGTGAGGGTTTAAAAAAAACTTAGAGCAAGGGATAATTTTGTAATCATACTTATATTTGCTGAAATTGAAAACTTCTTTCTCACTGGACTTTCTCTTTCTTTGTTTTATTTTGTGTTAGTTTTTATATTTCCTTTAAAACTCCTAATGAAATCTATTTTAAAAAACAGAATAGAACTCCCTATTTTACAATCTTGTAATTCCTACTAAAAAGAAGTAAGGCAAAAAGGTAAAGGTAAAGGTTCCTGTTGTGTATGTAAATAGTTAGCAATAAGCCATGAAAGAGATTGCAAACACTGTGCAGCTTTGCAAGGTTTAAAGCGGGAAAATAAGGTGCAATCATTGGACGCCACAACCAAGGAGCGGGAAAACAGACTGTTTGTATTGGTTACAGTTCAAACGCTTTCTCTATAAAAGGGTTGCAACATTTGACATTTGACAGTTGACTTTGTGTATTCAATAAACTCGTTCAGTGTTAACCACTCTGAGTCCTCGTCAATTCGAACCAAACAACTGGCGACGAAGGTGGGATTGACAGAAGACCAGAGACTAGGAAGAATTGTCGTGAAGGCGGCAAAGTCAGAGCGAGTCACAGTCAACCGAGCGGCCGCGGCAGAATAGGAAAAAAATTCTCCGAATGGCGCAAATCGGGTCACTGAAGGAATTTGACCCTAACTTCCCCGAAGATTGGGAAGAATACATTGGTCAGGTCGAAGGATTCCTGTTAGTGAACGGAATCACCGACGACCGAAAAAAAGCGGCGGCACTTTTGACAATTTGCGGCACACCGGTCTACAGAGTCGCTGTCGGGCTGTGCCAGCCACAACCAGTCTCCAGCGTGCCCTATGCCGACCTCCTTGCAAAACTAAAGGTTCACTTTACTCCCCGAAGGTCCGAACTTTTTTGGCGGCGCATCTTCGAGAAGAGAAATCAGAGACCGGGGGAGTCCATACAGAAATTCGTCGCTGCAGTCAGGGAAGCCGCAGTACGTTGCAAATACGATAATTTAGAAATTAGGATTCGGGACAGAGTCGTGCTGGGCTTACGCGATGAACAATTACAAAATAGAATAATCGCCAAACCTACCGGCGATTTACAGGAAGTGCTCGACGAACTCCTAACGTATGAGTCAACCGGGTATCGCGACCCCCCCGCAGTAGCATGGCGACAGCACCTGAAATTAACCAAGAGGGCTATGTGGACTGCGGGGAGGTGGATCAGCAGTGGGAGGAAGAGATCGCCGAAGTCTCCAGGCGATTTGGAAAGATGGCACCCAGACAACTTAGAAGCGAGGGGCCCGAACCCGGCCGCCGGCAACAACCCGCAACACCGCAAAGACCACCGACTGGGGCACAACGACCGTGGCGGGACACCGCAACCAGACCGCGCGACAACGACACCCAGAACCGATGTGGCAGCTGTGGCGGCAACCATCCCCGCGCTTCCTGCCGATTCCGCACCGCCAAGTGCAGGGCTTGCGGCAAGACCGGCCACATCCAGGCCATCTGCAGAAACCGCGTCCGGGACTCCCGTCTGAATGAAGTCGATGTGTGGCCAGAGGGTAAGGTAACCCCCAATGCTAGTGGCAAGGAGACCCCTAGATCCCGGGCGAAATTTCCAAACCTAAGGGAGGTGGCCCGAGTCAATTGGAAACGGCAGGGAAGGGGGCACAATTTTCCGGACGGAAAATTAAAAATCACAGTCCTTCTGCAAGGGGTTCCTTGCAGAATGGAAATCGACTCTGGGGCTTCAGTGTCGATAATTTCCACTGAAACCCTTGAGAAAATTGAACAACTAAGCGGAAAAAGAATTCCACTTAGTCCAACAAATATTCAATTAATGGACTTCCAAAAAAGTCCAATAATCGTAAAAGGAAAGACCAGCCTTAGAGTAAACTTTAAGGGGTTTAAGGGGGTCTTAGATTTGGTAGTTACGGAGGGGAATAGGACTAGCTTAATAGGGCTTAATTGGTTTCCTGCCCTGGGAATTTGGATAGGGGGAATAAATTCTGTGATTAGAAATAAGACCCTCGAATCCGTCTGCAAAGAATTTGCAGACGTATTCGATGGATCTCTAGGCAAGTACAAAGGGCCCCCCATTAATTTTAACCTAGACCCCTCAGTAAATCCAATCAGGCTAAAGGCCCGGAGGGTACCTTTTGCCTTAAAAGAAAAAATCGAGGCCGAGCTCGACCGGCTTGTAGGCCTCGGAGTTTTAGAACCTGTCGAGGGCGGTTTGTGGGAGACGCCGATCGTCACACCCCTCAAACCCAATGGGGATGTGAGGATCTGCGCCGACTACAAAGCGACCCTCAACATTGGAATGAAAAAGCATGCTTACCCGGTCCCGACGGTGAAGCAGGTCCTCGCCACGATCCAGGACGCCGCCATCTTCGCCAAGCTCGACTTGGCGCATGCGTACTTACAGTTGACTGTTTCCAAAGAGGCGGCAGAGGCACAGACAATTGTTACCCACAAGGGGGCGTTCCGAGTCCACAGACTGCAATTTGGAATTGCAGCAGCTCCAGGCATCTTTCAAGAAGTGATGGAGAGGACCTTAAAGGGCATACCTGGAGTATGCCCTTACTTTGATGATGTCCTAATAGCTGGAAAAGATGAAGGAATGTTAGTAGAGCGACTGGAACAGGTACTGGGTAGATTTAGAAAGGCTGGATTAAAATTAAAAAAGGAAAAATGTAGCATAGGGGTTAAATCCACTGATTTTTTGGGGTTCAGGATTGACAAAAGCGGAGTCCACCCTACCCCTGAAAAAATTAAAGCAATAAAAGGGGCGCCTGAACCAAGGAACAAGGCTGAGCTACAGGCCTTCCTAGGCTTGGTAAATTTTTATCACACTTTTGTGCCACATAAGGCTGCCATTGCAGAACCACTGCACAGGCTTTTAGATAAGAAGACCCCTTGGCATTGGCAAGACAAGCACAAAACGAGTTTCCAGACCTTAAAAGATATCCTTTCCAGTAGCTCAACTGTAACCCACTTTATAGAAAACAGACCAATCTACCTGGCGTGCGATGCTTCGCCTTATGGCGTTGGGGCAGTAATCAGCCATTTAGACACCCAGGGAATGCAAAGACCCATTGCTTACTACTCCCGCACACTAACCAAGGCAGAGCGGAACTATGCTCAAATTGACCGGGAAGCTTTAGCCATAGTGGCAGGAGTTAAAAAGTTCCACGACTACCTGTATGGCAGGAACTTTACAATACTGACAGACCACAAACCCCTGCTGGGACTGTTTACCACAGATAAACAGACTCCCCAAATTATGTCTCCCAGGATGCTGAGATGGTCCATTTTCCTCTCAGCATATTCATTTTCCCTCCAATACCGACCAGGTAAGGACATGGGTCATGCAGACGCTCTTAGCAGATTGCCCCTTAGCACAACAGAGGAGGACCCTGCCCCAGTGGGACAAGTAATGTCCCTACAAGATATTCCTGATCTGCCCCTAACTGCTAAAGACATAGCTGAGGCAACCAATAAGGACCTCATCTTAAGGAGAGTATTGGCCTGGGTCATGAGCGGTTGGCCCAACGCCAACCCGGACGTAAAATACAGTCCATTTTTCAGAAGGAAAGATGAACTATCAGTTCATATGGGTTGCTTACTTTGGGGAACTCGTGTAGTAATTCCAGAAATCCACAAATCAGCTATTCTATTTGAATTGCATGAGGGACACCCCGGAATAGTAAGGATGAAGGCCCTGGCTAGGAGTCACTTGTGGTGGCCAGGATTGGACCAAGACATTGAGGAATGCGTTGCCAATTGACATCTGTGCCAACGTTCCAGGCCTGAACAACAACACATCCGCACACATAAATGGGAGCTAGCTAGGAATCCTTGGTCCAGGATTCATATTGACTTCGCTGGACCTTTCCAGGGGTTAACGTTCCTTGTAGTGGTCGACAGCTACTCTAGATGGCTAGAAGTAGTACCGGTCAGTTCAGTAACGGCAGGCAGAACAATACAGGCATTAAGGGGCCTCTTTGCCACTCATGGGTTGCCGGATTTAATAGTGTCTGATAACGGGCCACAATTCACATCTATTGAATTTCAGGATTTCCTCAAGGCCAACTCGATTAAGCATAAGACTTCTGCACCCTTCCACCCCTCCACCAACGGATTGGCTGAAAGGAACGTGAGGACCACGAAGGACGCGCTTAAAAGAATCATTCGAGGTGACTGGCATCAGAGACTAGCTGAGTTCTTGTTGGCTCAACACACAACCCCTTGTTCGGCTACAGGGAAAAGTCCAGCTGAAATGAGGTGGGGAAGGAAAATCTTGACCAAGTTGGACAGACTACACCCTGACCGACTCCAACCAAACATTGAATTAGACATTCCTAACAGAACATTTGAAGTGGGGGACTTGATTTGGGCCAGGAACTACGCCCAAGGGGATAAATGGATTCCTGGGGTGGTAACTGAAATCTTAGGTCCCCTATCATACATCATTGAGGGGGAAGGGAATAGGATCTGTAAAAGACACATAGACCAGCTGAGGAAAAGATCTAGTGGGTGTGTGCCAGCTGAGGGGGACCAAAGCTCAGTAAGGGCAAACAGTACAGATAACATTAGGCCAGAAAGTGGTGTAGTGGTTGGGCAAGATGACATATTTCCTGATGCCCATCAACAACAATTCAGTCCAATTGATTGGGAAATACCCCTGCGAAGTAGGCCAGTGACAACTGAATCCCAAACACAACCTAATACACAAGGCAGTACATCTGAAGCCAGTAACCCTGAGCCCAGGTCTAGTAGTAACCAGCATGGTAACCAGCAGCCAAGCAGTCAACCAGGAAGAAGGGTCCCTAGCAGCCAAAGTAACAGATACCCTTCTAGAATACATAGGCCACCAAAATACCTAATGGATTTTGTAAAGAAATGACACCAACTGGGGGGTAAGGGGTGTTGTGTATGTAAATAGTTAGCAATAAGCCATGAAAGAGATTGCAAACACTGTGCAGCTTTGCAAGGTTTAAAGCGGGAAAATAAGGTGCAATCATTGGACGCCACAACCAAGGAGCGGGAAAACAGACTGTTTGTATTGGTTACAGTTCAAACGCTTTCTCTATAAAAGGGTTGCAACATTTGACATTTGACAGTTGACTTTGTGTATTCAATAAACTCGTTCAGTGTTAACCACTCTGAGTCCTCGTCAATTCGAACCAAACAGTTCCCCTGCACATGCGTGCTAGTCGTTTCCGACTCTAGGGGCCGGTGCTCATCTCCGTTTCAAAGCCGAAGAGCCAGCGCTTGTCCGAGGACATCTCCATGGTCATGTGGCCAGCATAACTAGATGCCAAAGGCACATGGAACACTGTTACCTTCCCACCATAGTGGTCCCTATTTTTCTACTTGCATTTTTTACGTGCTTTCGAACTGCTAGGTTGGCAGAAGCTGGGACGAGTAACAGGCGCTCACTCTGCTACGCGGCACTCAGGATTCGACCCGCCAAACTGTTGACCATCTGATTGATAAGCTCAGCGTCCTAACCCACTGAGCCACCGCATTCCCCAAAAAGAAGTAGAAACTATTTATTTATATTTTATTTATATCCCACCTTTATTATTTTTATAAATAATTCAAGCTGGTGAACATATCCAATACTCCTTCCTCCTCCTATTTTTCC
This sequence comes from Vipera ursinii, assembly GCF_947247035.1. Taxonomy (NCBI): domain Eukaryota; kingdom Metazoa; phylum Chordata; class Lepidosauria; order Squamata; family Viperidae; genus Vipera; species Vipera ursinii. The sequence continues at coordinate 40,284,989 of NC_139513.1, read as the reverse complement.
CCACAACAACAGTGGATTCATCTGAGAGAAAATAACTGGCTGAAAATCACCCAACCGGTTTTCACGCCTAAGACAATACTAGAACTCATACTCTTCAAATTTTAGCTCAATGCCCTAACCATTAGACAAATTATGAAATCTGAGCATTCTAATTCATCAGTCATTTTCTTATCATCTGTGCTTTTTTTGTAAAAGAAAAAGGTGCCGGAACTCACACATGTCATATAACCCGCCTTGCCTACCCTACAAGGTTCCATCCAAAAAAGGTGCCAGAACTCCGTTCTGAGCATTCTATGAGAAAAAAAGCCCTGCTTATCATAGAGGATAGGAATATTTCCAAAAGTGAAGAGTTGAGATCAGCTTCACACTAGATTAATATATTTGCAAATATAGAAAAATGCATATAAATGTATGTATAGACAATCTCCCCCTTATTGGGGAAATAAGGGTTGAATACAGGCAAGTTCTTCTCTGCAGCATTGAGAATTAGGGTGGGAAGTTTGAAAAACTGGTCATTCAAGGTATTGCCAGGTTGCTCACCACAATCCCCAAGAAATAGATGAAACCCTCCCTCCTCGCAACTCAATATTCAACAGTTTTGATTACCCCACTGAAAATGTAGATGAGAAGTTGATGCTTTCTCCTGAGAAGTAAGTTAGAACCCTAATGAGAAAACTGGACTCCCTCCTACTTCATGTCCGAGCCCAATTTCCTACACAAAATCCAAACATTAGAAAATTATGGGAATTGCAGTCCCAATGCATCTAAAAATCAACCAGTTTGGGCAGCTTACTGTGGAATTATAGCCGTTTATATTTTAAAACACTTTTCTGAGAAAGGTTTGTTGAGGTTATATGCTGCACACAGTTTCTGTTTGATCAAGTATCTCTTTTGCATTCATGGTTATGACAACCTAGTTTTTATCACAGGAATGTCTAAAGTAGCCCTGTGACTCTTAACTGTGCCAGAAAGTTTTGTTTTGTTTACTCTAACATTCTGTTCCTTGTTTTCCAAGCACAGCATAATCTGTAAATTTTAAGTACGGTATGTAGTTTTGCGTATAGTAGATATAACCTCACTGCTGTCTTGATTACTAGGGCTTTCTTTGAAAATGGAAGATAACTGGGCTTATCCATCTCCAGAATAAAAGCTGTAGTAATTCTGTTGTTCTAGGGCAAAATAAATCATGCTAGAAAAAAATTATATCCAAATAGGATTTGAAGTTAAGAAGATACTGCAGAAATGGGCTCAGTTAAGGCAATGTGCAATATGAAACTAATTTTTGCTTTCTTTCTTTTATTTTGCTTGGTAATATTTTTTCTACCATTTTTTTTTTAGTTTTGTCTACATCTTATATTAAGGGGTTTCTTAGCAATCATGAATATTGCTGTTTAGCTGAAAGCTGGAAACAGTCTGCAGGCTTACCATTTGTAGAAATTAAAATTATGTTAGAAATGCTGTAATTGGACCTAAAGATAAGATAAGATAAGATAAGATAAGATGAGATGAGATGAGATGAGATGAGATGAGATGAGATGAGATGAGATAGATAAGATAAGATAAGATAAGATAAGATAAGATAAGATAAGATAAGATGATAAGATAAGATAAGATAAGATAAGATAAGATAAGATAAGATAAGATAAGATAAGATAAGATAGATAAGATAAGATAGGATAATCTTTTTTTTATTAAAGAGTTTTACAAAAAAAATTTTTACAATACATCCCCAAAACCCACCCACCCCAAACCACCCCCTTCCCCCCCACTTCCCAGAGCTAAATACAGGGTTATAGTTATAATAATCATATTCTAACTAAAAATTATCCATAATATAAAATTAACCAAATTCATAATGTGCTTTAACTCCCCTTTAACATAGATACATGCAAAGTACTAACACTAAAATTAATAACAATATCCCTCTAAAATCTACTCATAAGCTAAATGGAACTTTTTAGTCCCATATTTATTCTGAATATAATCTATCCATCTCCTCCAAACTGAAATATATCTTTCTTGTGAATGATCCTTCAAATAAGCAGAAATCTTAGACATTTCTGCAAGATTCGAAACTTTAAACACCCATTCTTCTATAGTAGGCAAACTATCCTTCTTCCAGTATTGTCCCACCAGGAACCGAAGATAAGATAATCTTTATAGTCATTTTTTACTGTGGGCACAATGGCACATATCAAAAATGAAATTTAGTTGCCCGCTCTCAAAGTGAAACACATACATGAAACACACCTAAAACATACTATATACAACATATGTATAGACCCACACCGCTACATATACAGTACATAACAATAAAATATTAAATACTGTCCATCTTGAATGTATAATGGAAGGAGGAAGCTTGAGAGTTCACAAGGTTAATGCTGAATAGAATGAAACTATTGCTAAATCTGGATGTTCTGCTACAGATACCACGAAGCCTCCTCCCAGAAGGTAACAAGGAAAACAGGTTGTGAAGAGGAGTTTTTGTATGCTATGGTTTCTCGAATCAGCTGCAGCAATAAGTGCAGTGGTGGGATTCAAATATGTGAACAACTGTTTCTCTATGTGGATGCCGCTTCCGGAAGTACATTCTGGGCCTGGGCAACAAAAGATTAGCTACCGGTTCTGCCGAAGTGGTGCAAACTTGTTGAATTCCACCACTGAATAAGTGGCTAATAATCCTATCAGGAATAGCAAGAAAGCACATTGAGAAGGAAAGATGATAATTTCATAAATTAAAATTTGAAACAAGTCCTACATAACTTTTCTTGTAAGGTCACTGGCCCTTGGCAAAACTTGAGAAATCATAAAAATCCAATCATGAAAACTCAAGCAGAGGCTTTTTAAAGGTACAGCACTTTATTTTTGATCAAAATAAGTCCTGGGTGGGAACACAATCTGAACACTGGCAGCAGTTGCGTTCAGAAGTGCCACACCTTAGAAAGTTAGTAATATTGCTTTACAAACTTTGTTAGCCAATGACAATCAGACAACAGAATTATTACAATATAAGGAAGACATCAATCATTCCTGTACACTCCCTTATTCCCTCCTTCAGTACATCACATCCATGTACGTTTCCCAAATTTGTCCCTGACGCAAATGCTGATTACAAAAGCAAGATAGCAATAGTTAGGTAAGGCTACACAATTTGTTTCTTTTTCTAGTTCCAGTTACAGAACCCTATATTCTAAACCAGGGCTCCCCAGCCTGTGGGCTGCAGGCGACAGGCAGTCTGTGGGCTATTTCCAACCAGGCCATGTGAGTGGCTAGCTGGTGCGCACACATGTACACAACCTCATTCATGCAAGTGCCACAGGCTCTTGTGGCTACACTCTTATTAGCATCATAGCCGTTCATGGCCCCACTCACACAAGCACTGAGGGGGCTTGGGGACCCTTTGCATCACCATCGTGGGGGCTTGGGGCCTCAACTCATGTGAGCGTCATGGGTGCTCGGCCCCACTCGCATGAGGAACAGGTGTTCATGCAGACACACACCTGCCCCTCCCACAAAATCATCCCCTCTTTCCCCCTCCCCTCCTCTGGGTTCCCAACCCAGAAAGGCTGGGGAACTCTTATTCTAAAACAATGTGTGTCATGTGACACATTAAGCCATAAAGTTGTTATTTGATTTTGTCTTAATGTGAACATTATCACTGTAATTAAGGGTAAAGACTTTATGCAACTCCTCTCAATTCTGGGTTATTTTATAAACCATAGCTTTTACTGCAGTACACAATTCTAAATCAGGATATTTTAACCAAAGAGTAGGGTTTTGCTCTTTCTCTCTCTCTTTTTTTGCTTGTTTTGCTTTTGTTTGTTTGTTTTGTCTTCAAGTTAGCTCCTGGAGACTGCTTGGACAAAATTCCCTGCAGTTTTCTTGGCAAGATTTTCAAAAGTGGTTTGCCCTTACTTCCTTCTCAGGGCTGAAAGAAAGTGACTGGCCCAAGATCAGCCAGCAGGCTTTGAACCTAATACAGGACTGGAATTCACAGTCTCCCACATTTCCAGCCAGATGCCTTAATTGCTACACCAAATAGCTCTATAGGAATATAGATTTATGAAGGTACCATACTGCTTTCAGCCTAATAGAATTTTCAGGGATTTATTTACAAAAAAATGTAAAATGAGATTTTCCATTGGGGTTGTGGTGAGATGGCGATGCAGAAGGTTGCATGTAGATGAACTCCATCTGATCGTTTTAAATTTTATTTTTTAAATATTGGATAGGAGCTTTTAAAATTGAATTTTAATTGAAGCACACAGTGTCAGTAGCAGCTGTGGTTTGTCTGTGACAAGCCAAGTTTACTGCAGAAGTACGGTATGTCTACAACAAAGAATGTAAACTGAAGGTGGAAGTCCAAATGTTATATCTTCCAAATAACACGAAAGAAGTTTAAAAAACAAAAAAGACTAAATAGCAGCCCTCCAAAGAATACCCCTAATTCTTAAAAATCAAACAAAATATGTTTCATATATTAATGTGCTTCAGTGTTAGGTACCGTCAAACTCCCTGCCATATATATCTTATGTCTTTCTGATCATTGTAATTTAAATAAATAAATGGAAAGCTAACTTCCTATGAAGCAAATCAATAGCTTTAAGCATAATCTCTACTTTGAAGAATGCCTCTTGATCATTCCTTGTGTTGTGTAATGAGTTCTTCACGCAGGAAAGGAGACGAGGCAAGCGAGTTCAATAAAGCTCATGGTTTATTGCTTGCAGGATCTGAACTGAGAATTGGGCTGCAGCAATTTATAGCCTGGCCCCTAGGCAGCCAATAGGTTTAAAGCAACCCATTGCTGCCTAGGGATAGCCAATAGCAGCACTGGAGACCTGGAGTCTGTGTAGCTAGAGAGCCGTTAGCTGCTCCAGCTTACCACGTGGTGTTACAATTGAGCCCAATACATAACACCTTGAACATAAAATGGTGGCAACTGCAGCGCAGAAAAGTGAATGCAAAGCAGAGGAGTGGGTAGAAAATTTATCAGTATGTCTTCTTGGTAAGAAATGTGATTGGTCATGCCTAGTACAGCAGCCATTTTATGAAAGTTGTGCAAAAGCCTACACTGTGGGGTCCTTGGTGTTTTCTTAACTTGGCTGTTTGCTTGCAGACCTTTTGTTACCCAGCTAGGTAACATCATCAGTGCAAGTGTTATGTATTGGGCTCAGTTGTAACACCACGTAGTAAGCTGGAGCAGTGAATGGCTTTCCAGCAACCCAAACTCCAGGTCTCCAGTGCTGCTATTGGCTGTCCCTAGGTGGCAATGGGTTGCTTTAAACCTATTGGCTGCTGCCTAGGGGCCAGACTATAAATTGCTGCAAGCTGCAGTCCAATTCTCAGTTCAGATCCTGCAAGCAATAAACCATGAGCTTTGTTGAACTCACTTGCCTTGTCTCCTTTCCTGCTCGAAGAACTCACTACACAATAGCAAGCATACTAATCCTACAGTTCAGGGGTCTTCAAACTTGGCCCTTTTATGACTTGTGGACTTCAACTCCCAGAATTCCTCAGCCAGGAACGCTGGCTGAGGAATTCTGGGAGTTGAAGTCCACAAGTCATAAAAGGGCCAAGTTTGAAGATCCCTGCTACAGTTCAACCCTGAGCTACAGATATATTCCTCTATCGAAAACCTATGGTATAATATGATTTCAAAATTCCAGATACACCCACTGGTCTTGAAAGGTTGAAGATATTTGTCTTAAATTTACTGTTAGTCCTTAAATGCTTTGGAATGTGATTTGTTTGCTTTTGAAAGAATGTTAGAATTATATGCCTTTCCAATACAAATCTATTTCTGATATGTATTATATACTGACCACATATTGTTTGTTATACTTGGAGCCCACTGCAGCTGCAGTTATCAAAGAAGGGGTAAAATGCAGATGGAACAAACTTGACTGTCAGAAAAGTTGAGAAAAGACAAAACTGGAAAAAAATAGGTTTATTCCTTCAAGAAATCTTGCTAATGTCTACAAGCTAAAATCAAGTATTTGTTTATTTGTTTGTAAGATTGATTATTGATTATTGAAAGCAGGAGTGAGATTATGGGTTCTAATTTTAACATTATATGGTGACACCCAGTGGTTTTCTACCATTCTTCCTCCACTTTCTTCATGTTAGGATTTTTCTCCATAATATGTGTCAGTTCCAAGAACTAATGTGCCTACAAAAGGACATATTCAGATAGGAAGGTTGTTTATAGCATTAATTCCATGCACTGGTAATATATGACTACTCGGTTATCCAGTAGCTATGCTAACATTTTTACAGCCTTATTTATAAAAGGAAGTGAAGAATCTAAATGTTTTCCTTCTCATTGACTATTGTTCTTTTCCACTGGAGCAGAAAAACAGAAATCCATGACGGTACAATTGTGATTAGTGCCACCTTGTATACTGCTGGGACGTCCTACCCATTTCTACCCCTTTACATCTCCCTGAGTAACTATGAAAGGATGAAAACATACAGAGCCACTGAATGCCTAGAGCAGAGGTGTCAAACTGCCAGCCCGTGGGCCGGACACGTAATCCAGAAGCCGTGCCCACCCCATTGCCAGCAATGACAAAACCATCCTAATATGTTGCACGATATCACGTGACGTCGCGAGTTTGACATGTCTGGCCTAGAGAGTCTCTATTTTGTCCCCTCTAGGATGTTGTTTCTATTGACTGAGTGTCTACTTAAATTAAATCTAGTTTATTAAACGTTTATGGCTGGGTCCACTGACCTACTTTTTATATTCACCCAAAATACTATGACTTCCCCAATTTCCAGTTGTATGTCATGTGGAAAGGCCTAAAGGAGGCAAAAAAAAAAAGCCAGACCTACAAGAACAGAGCAATTTATTTATCATTAAAACAAGGTATACAGTGAAGGAGGGGGAAAAAGCAAACAAACAATTCTTTTTCCTGTGTACATTTATTTTAATATTAAAATTAGACTTTATTGATATCTTTGTTTTATAGGATAAACACTAATGAGCAACAAATCAGTTTGCATATACACAGTGACCTTGTTGGCTACAGATTATAGAATAAGGTAAGAAGACATTCATTTCACATCTTGTGTTATATTTTGATAGGGTTTGCTTGACAAACTTTTTATGTGATTCCAGCCAATTATTACTTATTCAACCAACTATGTTTAAAACAATTTATGGTTTAGCACAAGCTATAGGATTAAATAGGTCTTTCACTACCAGCATCTCTACCACAAAATATTACCATCTCTTGACTCTCCCAGGAACGACTGTCTGTCCAATTGCTGCCTGAATGAGTTATGGCCCACACAAAAATGCTGAAGCTGAACAGCCAATCCTATCACACCAGAACTTTCACTTGACGTGTGGAGTGTTATATTGCAAATAAAGCCAATGTTTAGAACAGTTAGAACAGAAAAGCCCTCTGCTTGTTTCCTTTTCAGCACAAGCCTCGCTAACATGTTTCTGTGTGCCTCTTGGTTCAGCTGGCTAAGTGGAACAACAACAACAACAACAACAACAACAACAACAATAATAATAATAATAAATGAAATGAAACCCTATACAAATGGCTGTCCAGTCTCTTCTTAAAAACTGTCCAGTCTCTTCTTAAAAACTTCCAGTGCTGGAGCATTCACAACTTCTGAAGGCAAGTTGTCTCACTAATTAATTGTTCTAACCGTCAGGAAATTTCTCCTTAGTTCTAAGTTGCTTCTCTCTTTGATTAGTTTCCATCCATTGCTTCTTGTCCTGCCTTCAGGTGCTTTGGAGAATAGCTTGGCTCCCTCTTGTTTGTGGCAACCCCTGAGATACTGGAAGACTGCTATCGTGTCACCCCTAGTCCTTCTCCTCACCAAACTAGACATACCCAATTCCAGCAACCATTCCGTGTATGTTTTAGCCTCCAGTCTCCTTTGTTGCTCTTCTCTGTACTCTTTCTAGAGTCTCAACATCTTTTTTACTTCATGGTGACCAAAACTGGATGCAGTATCTCCATTTTACTCTGGATTCCCAGTGCACTGGGTTCTTTTGCACCTAAAATCATTTTTTAAACAGGTTTTGTTTTCCTTTTGCATTTTTGCTTCTAGATATCATTGCCTCAGAAGTCCTTCTCAGACCCATTTATCATTTTCCATTACCCTGTTGCAGCAATCTATAAGCTGCCTTGGTGTCGATTCACACTGAGAGCCTGACTGTCCTACAAATTGTTCAGGGCTCAAAGGCCACTGTAGTTTTTCTTGGTTGCTGGCATCACAATGGATGGGGGAGGAGTCAGAGCTCTTTGTTGTTTCTATGGATTATAATCAATAAGGCCCATTAGTGAGACAACTACATACATCACTAAACTTTGACCTATGCTCCCTAGAGCAGTCTCAAGGTGCTCATTCAAACACAGGCGACATTCAGGCTGCAATATTGCAAACTCAATAGGAAAGAGACCACAGATTTGCATTAGAGTGCCTTTACCATCTGCACACTCCTTCAGTCTCAATAGTGGACCTTAGCTCTGGTTTGTATGTTCCATAATTTAATATTATGAATCCTTGCAATGGAAATACTGATTGGACCACACATCTAATTATTATCTACTTACAGTATTAAAAGAGAGCAATTAGCTTCCTGACTTAAGTCAACACCTATCTAGGCCAATAATCTGTACTGAAGAATGGTAGCCTCTGTGCATGGAAAAACTGAAATGGCAGGGATGGCTTTCATCTTGTCTTAAAGCTACAGGATCCATGTTGCTAAAATCAGGATAGCTGTAGAGAAAAGTAAATACCTAGAGAATGACTCTTGCTGCTATGTAGTAGTTGTCCTAAGTTTGGCAACCCATATAGTTTGACAGTGAGGCATGCTATATCTGGACACAGAATTCTTCTGGCTAATAAACCCTGAAAGATCTTTTCTCCATGAGCTTGTAACATAATCTTACCTTTTATTTTGGAATGGTATTTAACAATTGCATAAAACTGCCAGATGGATGTTTGGGCTTGGTCAATGTGTAGAACTGATTTAACAATGTAGAAGATACTTAAGTTTGCTTTCTCCATCCTGGTGCTTTCGAAGTAGCAGCAGTCAGTATGTTCCCTGGGAGGCTATAGTTACAATATCTGATTGGGGAAGTCTGACAAATATTAATGAGTATCATACATTTTTAGTAGCAACATTTTATTTCACTTAAATACAGGCTACAATGTGTATCCATAATTGTTTTTAGGTTAAATACTACTGTAAATGACTTTGATGAAGCATTGGTAATGTTTCATACTTAAAACATATACATAATATTACTCTGTTGGCAAAACTAAATTAATGAATATGGATGGATGTAGACACACAAACACACTTCTAATGATTTAAATCTACCAAACAAAAGCAATAACACATTAAAAAGATAATGTAGTTTATGGAAACAATGATTTAAAGTTACGTTAAAAATTTATATGAGTGTCATAGATACTGAGATATTGACATGTTTTAAAATCTTTTATAACTCAACTGTTATTATTTGTAATGGTTTCCATTTTTGAAGATAGGAACAAAACCTGGGATTCTTAAAAAAAGCTGTCAGAAAAAAATTATGTGAAGCAGTTAGAAAATGTTTTACATTCAATAAAATGCCCTCCCTAAATAGATGGTTAAGCAATATGTAAATAGATGTCTGGGTACATATTACTGGGCTACTAGACTGTATAAAAGAGGAACACACAAGCAATAAGGAAGTCATGAACTGTTCTGCAATTCCATAAATAATAACTTATATTTTTTACTATTTCTGCAATAATGGTCAGTCAATTTTTCATTATGAAAACTTACATATTTTCTAAAACTGTCATCTTGACAGTTTCATATGAAAATTTACATAAAGGTAGTTGAGAAGATGGTAGCAAATCAGCTGCAGAGGATCATAGATAAAACAAATTATCTGAATCATTCCATTCAGGATTCAGACTTGTTTATGGCACAGAGATAATGACCTCCATCAGGGATGAGTAACAGAATACCAGAGTTGGAAGGGACCTTGGAAGTCTTCTAGTCCAACCCCCTGCTCAGGCAGAAAACCCTATACCATTTCAGACAAATGGTTGTCCAATCTCTTCTTAAAAATTTCCAGTGATGGAGCAGCCACAAGTCCTGGAGGCAAGTCGTTGCACTGATTAATTGTTCTAACTTTCAGGAAATTTTCCCTTTTTTCTAAGTTGGTTCTCTCCTTGATTAGCTTCCATCCATTGCTTCTTGTCCTGCTTTCAGAGGCTTTGGAGAATAGGTTGACCCCATCTTCTTTGTGGCAGTTCCTTAGAAGTTGGAAGACTACTACCATGTCACCCCTAGTCCTTCTTTTCATTAAACTAGACATATGCAATTCCTGCAACTGCTCTTCATATGTTTTAGCCTCTAGTACCCTAATCATCCATGTTGCTTTTTTCTGCACTCTGTCTAGAATCTCAACATCTTTTTTATATCATGGCGATCAAAAGTGCTCATTATCACTTTTAAAGCCCTTTATAGTACAGCACCAGTATATATCAGGTGAAGTCTTGATAAACTCAGATCTGCCCATCCAGCCTAGCCATTTGGAGAGGACCTGTTGTGGGCTTTCTCCTCATGAGGTCCATGAGTTGAAGGGCAAGCAACACTCTTCTCCCAGAGAAAAGATGGCCTCAACTTTACAACTATTTTTTACAATAGGTGAAGGTGGGCTTTTGGCCCTTAGATTATTTATATGAGTTTTTAGTGCATGAGGCAGGGGATTTTGTTGTACCCAGCCCAGAATCCATTAGCACTGGGATGTGCTATAAACATTGAATGAATGAATGAATGAACAAATGCATACTGTTTTCTATGGAAAGGTTTGGTTTAATTTCTGAAAAAAACTCTTCTCTTGAGGGACAGTGATTTCCAGAAATAAAAGATGCAACTCAAAGAGCCATAGAATTCATAGATATCTATGTACAGAAGAGATATCACCAAGAGACTGTGTTTTCATGACATGTTTACTCATAATTTATTGAATTATTACAACTGCTTGGGTTTGCACAACCTATAGTATAGTAATCATGCCCTAGATCTGGGAGAGGTCACTTTGATTCACCTTGATGAAATGCATGGCCTCTTCCTGCTGTTTGGAGTGCCAGAGGATGTTCTAGAAGAGTCTGCAGAGGAGATCAAAGCAGGACAAAGCAAGGTGGCATGGGTACCTCATTTCACTCTTGGTGGAAAGGAGGTCCTATTGCTTTATAAAAAGGTGCATAATATGTGGTACAACTGGTGGTGTTTACACAAAAGTAATTCCTACTGTATTTTATAGCACTTATTCTCAAATTGGTATGCATAGGATTCAATCTTAAATTTCATTTCTAATAATAGATCTGATATTCATAATGGTTTCTCAGATGTAAATCCCTTTGCATGTATAGATAAACATACATGGCTGGATTTCATTATTAATTTCAATCAATTTCTGTTGGGTGGGCTGATATCTCATACTCAGCCATGTTTTGTTTTAACCAAAATTATTGAACAATCCATCAGATCTTAATCATCATTCACAAACCAAAACGGTTAGGTTCAGATGTCCTACTAAGTCAGTACCAAAGGGACACAGTTAACAGCATTTAATTCATCAGATTTCTATCTTTTTCTATTCAGACAAGGCATCAAGACTGTTCACAACAAAATGGCTGAACATCTTGGATGCTCTTTTTAAGGAAGAGAGTAAAAGTGCTTTTGATTCCTAGGGACTATATGGACAAAGCCGTGCCATTTTCTTGACAACAAGATGATGAGGGTTCACCACTGCCTTCTTTTAGGATGTTTTTTTCCCCCCGAATCTAGCCTACAGAAGGGCTACCACATTTAGCTTGCAAAAATCCAGGAAGTCACTAGATGGCAGCAAAAGGAAAGTTACTATTTGCTGCTATTTAGTGGCTGCCTGGATTTTGCAGCCTAGGTATGGTAGCCATAGGTTAATGCACGGGTGTCAAACTCGCGACATCACGTGACATGTCACGACATATTGTGACTTTTTCCCCACTGCCGGCAATGGGGTGGGCGTAGTTTTGGTGTGATGCATCCGGCCCATGGGCCAGCATTTTGACACCCCTGGGTTAATGTATGAGCTTTCTTGATTGATTGCAATTCAAGTATTAGTTAGTCCCTAGTTAGACCTAGCTGCTGAGCTCAGAGAAGATCAGCCAGATGCTACTTACCATCTGTTTAAATTAAAGGAAAGGGGAGGAAGATTATCCTGTTCCAGAAGTAATGTATTGCAGGAATTCCCAACCCCTGGATCTCAGTCCACTACTGGGCTGTGGCCTATTCAGAACTGGGCTGTGTGAATGGCTGGCTGGAGTGTGCATGTGTGTGTACAGCTCAACTTACGTAAGCAGCGGGCTGGCAGGCACTCACATGCCTGTGCACCGGCCCACCGCTTGTGTGGCCCAGTTCCCCTCTGCCCCTCCCCAGAAAGGCCACCAAGCCACAAAGCTTAGGTGTTGTTGTTAGCTGCAAAGTCATGTCCGATCCATCGCGACCCTATGGACAACGTTCCTCCAGGCCTTCCTGTCCTCTACCATCTTCTGGAGTCCATTTAAGCTCACGCCTACTGCTTCAGTGACCTCATCCAGCCACCTCATTCTCTGTCGTCCCCTTCTTCTCTTGCCCTCAATCTTTCCCAGCATTAGGCTCTTCTCCAGTGAGTCCTTCCTTCTCATTAGGTGGCCAAAGTATTTGAGTTTTAGCTTCAGGATCTGGCCTTCTAAAGAGCAGTCAGGGTTGATCTCCTCTAGGACTGACCGGCTTGATCACCTTGCAGTCCAAGGGACTCGCAGGAGTCTTCTCCAGCACCATAGTTCAAAGGCCTCAATTCTTTGATGCTCAGCCTTTCTTATGGTCCAACTTTCACTGCCATACATTGCAACTGGGAAGACCATAGCCTTGACTATACGCACTTTGGGTACTGCTGATGTATTGCATAGCCTGAAAGCTGTATAGTCCTCCGTATTTCTGATAAAGAAATATTTGAAATAAGGAAGGAGGACCCTAGAGGCATCTTCAGAATGTTTTCTATGGTGGTTTTTAAAGCAATCAGGTTCATTATCTTTCATAACAACAACTTGCACCTAAACATCGGCAAGACGAAAGAGATGGTGTTAGACTTCCGGAGAAAAAAGGAGGAACCTGCCCCACTTTACATCGGGGAGGACTGTGTAGAGAGAATTTCCTCCTTTAAATTTCTGGGAGTCTACCTCTGTGAAGATCTGACCTGGAAAGTTAACACAACCCAGGTGGCTAGAAAGGCCCAACAGAGGCTTCACTTTCTTAGGATCTTGCGGAAGAACAGGGTAGAACAACAGCTAATGACCCTCTTTTACCGGTCTACCATAGAGAGCGTCCTCTCATATGGTATTGTGGTTTGGTATGCTGGTCTGACAGCCGCGGATAGGAAAGTATTACAGAGGGTAGTGAGCACAGCACAAGACATTGTGGGCTGTTCCCTGACACCACTGGATGACATCTCCAGGGCTCGTTGCCTTGGAAGAGTGAGGAAGATTCTCAGGGATGACTCACACCCTGGACGGTATCTCTTTACTCTCCTACCATCCAGTAGGAGATATAGGAATATAGCCAGCCGTACCAACAGGCTGAAAAATAGCTTTTATCCGTGGGCTGTTAGGCTTTTAAATGGGACATAATCTTATGCAGAATTGACTTGGGAGGCCGGTGTGTGGTGTAGTTGGTTCACATAGTGTGGTGGGATGGAGGGTTTGTTATCACTGTGTGTTGGGGGGAGAGAGCACAGGGGGAGGCTCAGCTAATCTCAATGTACACATGTTGTACTTTGACAATAAAGGTTTATTATTATTATTTGAGGAGCTCAGTTTACACAAAATATTCTATCTCTCAATTTATTCTTACAAAAGCTTTATATGATAGACAACATTGAGAGATAAGTGTGTTAATACATATCCATGGTTAACAATCATGGTTTGTTCAATGCCATTTCCTGCATTTGAACAACTCACTGAACCATACACTAACCTTTTTAGAGATTGATTGATTGATTGATTGATTGATTATATGCCAGCAAGTGGATACCTATTTGTAGCAAACACATACGATTTTTTGCCCCCATGACAATCTGTCCCTGACCAGGCCTTTCAGGTCTTCCAGTAGTGCACCATTGCTACTATAGCTGCTTGCTTGTGGTCATCTTCTTTCCCAGCCTCAGAGCTTTCAATAGAATGCTAGGTCTTTGCATAATGTGGCCACAGTAGGATAATTTGAGCTTGGGTATTTGTGCTGTGAGTGAGCACAGCACAAACTGGTTTATTTGATGATCCATTTGTTTGTTTTCTTGGCTCTCTCTAGTATACTCAGGAGACTTCGTCTACACCAAAAGCATCAATACTCTTGCTTTTCTGCTTCTTCAAAGTCCAACTTTTTGCTTCCATAGAGTGTCACAGATTCTGATATTTGTAGATACATTTGGCATGGGCCTGCAGAATCTTGTGAGGTAGCCAGTTATCATCAATACACACTTAAAAAGGTAAAGGTTCCCCCGCACATGCATGCTAGTCATTTCTGATTCTAGGGGCCGGTGCTCATCTCCGTTTCAAAGCCGAAGAGCCAGCGCTTGTCTGAAGACGTCTCCGTGGTCATGTGGCCAGCATGACTAGACGCCAAAGGCGCACGGAACGCTGTTACCTTCCCACCGTAGTGGTCCCTATTTTTCTACTTGCATTTTTACGTGCTTTCGAACTGCTAGGTTGGCAGAAGCTGGGACGAGTAACAGGTGCTCACTCTGTTACGCGGCCCTCGGGATTCGACTCGCCAAACTGCCGACCTTCTGATCGACAAGCTCAGCGTCCTAACCCACTGAGCCACCGCGTCCCTTTTAATACACACTTAAACATGCCTTATTTTCAATCAATCCCTTTCAGTTTGTTTATCAAATTTATATAGCTGCGCAATGACATGAATGTGACTCTGGGTGGAATATACTAAAAGAAATTAAAAAAAGTTCCCAAGGTATAGGTGTTGCTGTTCCCTCCCAGTAAGATTTCCCCTTCTGGGCTGATAGTTAAGCTGCTACCATCTGTTCTTAAATACAGAGGTGTCCTTCCTATGGAACCTGGATGGAAATGACTAGGAAATCCACAGGACAAGACATAATAAATTGTTCCAGTTTTATTTTTTAAGTAGGGGTTACCAAGTCCAAGCAGGGGCATTTAGTACAAACTCAACGCTTTATTTTTTAATAAAGGCAACAAATAAGAACTTGAAAAATATATTATCAGCCATTAGACTTAGATCTCCATACCAAAGTAAGCAATCATTAACTGAAAATCCAGCAAGCAAAACAAAGAGGGAGAAGGGCAGAGAAGGGAAATAATGATAAAGCTACCCAGCTAAGCAAAGCAGCACTGAAAAAAAGATAAAAGAACTCTGATGTTTCTATCCACACAAATTTGCTAATTTTACCTTGCTGGCTTCTCCAGGGGTTTGGGCAGAAGATTTGAATTCTAGACCCGATAGAGAAAATCTGCCTCAAAAACCCTTTTTTGGTTTAAGAATCTATACTCAATGTTGATTGAAGACAACAAAATGCTCTGTCCGCTGAATCCCAGTGCCCGTCTCTCACTGAAAGGTAATAAGTGTTTTACAGGTATAAAACACTTACAACTACTAGCTAATCCATAGACCCTCCATTTAAGGCTCCCATAGACGGATTGCCAAAATTTAGACAAGCATTAGCTAGCATGGGGGGGAACCCCCAAAAGTCTAATGGACATCTGGAATTTTGCAGCTCAGATATCATAGTCCTACTGTCACTCCATTATAGTGCTAAGTGAAAAGTCAGCTAGCATATGCATTAGCCCACACAAGGTATTGCATAAAATAGCTTATTGAATAAAACATAATTGACTGGGAATACAGATGCGCTAAACAAAATCCAAACATCTCTGGTGAGCCTAATCATCTTTCTCTCCTTTTGCAGACAAGATTCCCCCTCAGCAGGTAAGGAAAAGCACTTGAGTGAACTTTGGCAGAATTGAGAGATGGATTTAAAATGTCAGCATAAATCAACAGGAATGGCAGCACTTTATACTATCCTGTGAAAGTCACTGATGCAGAAGTGTGACCTTTGATAATAGCAACATGAGATCACAGTCATTCCTACTTTATATTAATCTAAGAATTGTTCTCTGATCTCTGGAATCAAAATTGAAATCTCTGGACAGACGTAAAGTTGCACAATCAAGTTCTTAGATAAAAACACAACACGCAAAACTGGCTCTAAAAATTACATATTAAGAGTGTGTTTCATATACAGAATAATTACCTTGTGTCACATATGTTATAAATCATGTGAAATTACACTCTCATAAGAAGGGTTGGCAAGCCTTCAGTAATATTATAATATTAGCTAAGAACAAAGAAGACAAAAGAACTACATAATTAATCTTTTGCTAAGAAAGCTCAATGTTGTAATGAAAAAAGCCACAACTTTTTGAATGATAAATTATTGTTCTTGTAGTCTTCCCAGGCATACTAGTGCATCTCACAGTTATTCTGCATTTGTATGGAATGATGTTTAACATACAGTTAAGGAGGGTATGAATTGACATTTTTATTATTTGAATGGACTTGTCCAAATCTATTCCTGGATACAATTTCTCATTACTCTAGTATTTCTTCTTCAGAGGGTTTGTATCATGGGAAAAACAAATAATCTTATCAGTATTATCCAGAATTCTAGTTTCTTTGTGAACTCTTTTATTTACAGTTTTACAAGATGCTTTCTGGAAAGAGGAGCAAAATAAGCTCTAAATTTAAAGTCCAAAGTCAGTTTCCTATAGTGACTGTTTGACCACCCAAACAGCTCTGCAAGATTCACCAGCTGGACAACTTGCCATTTGCAAAAACACGTGAAAGGACTCCTCTTCTGAATGCAGATTAAATCTTTCATACAATTCTGCCATGCTTGAATTTACCTTATTTTAGAACATATGGCTCTCCACTATTTATTTCCTACAATTGCCAAAATTGCCATGAGTTCCTCTTTTTCTCTTCCTGATAACTAGTTACGGTATATAGCCTTTCATTTTATTGTTCAAGGAAGATACAAATGTGATATCTTTATCAAAGTTCAGCTTATCTATGCTAGTTCTCTTTTTTATTTATTCCTTCATTTTTTTAAAAAAAGTTTTAGTTTTTATTTATCAAATTAATATACCGGTAGCTGTCCATATCACAAAACAAGTAACTCTGGACATCATACAACTTGTCTTCCATTCACCTGTCCCTCAATCTCTTCTCCTTCTCAAAATGCCTTTCTGTTATATTCAACATGATTTGCAATTGTATATAGAGTCTAGTGGGTTATGCAGTTTGCAAGACCTTTATCTACCTACATGTCTCTTCCATACATAGGCTTAATATGATTGCAGAGCTTTTCTTTTTCCTTTGGACAGATGCATCTGTAAGCAAGGCAGCAGGCACTGGCGCTCTTTAATTTCACTTTTTGGCTGCCTGTCTCTCTGTTATGGAGAAGGTAATCACACAGAAGAGCTGAATCAGGACAAGCAGCATCCAGAACTTGCAATTAGAAGTTGTCAACTGTTGTCCATATTTATTCAATAAATACTTGAATCACAGAGGGAGGGGTTCCTCTGACCGAGTTATGCCCTCCAGGTTTCCGTGTGCTATACCAGCCACGGGCTCAGGGCAGGGGTGGTGGGGTGGCGGTGGTTGTCCGGGAGACTTTATGCCTGTGGGAGACCACCATTGTCCAGATGGCCAGGAGTGAGTCCCTCCTCCTGAGATGTGGCCCTCGGGCTCAGTTGGGCTTGTTGCTCGCATACCTGGCGCCCAGCTGTGTGGCAACAGCCCTGCCCGAGCTGCTCGACACCCTCTCAGGGTTGGCGGTGGAGTTCTCCAGGCTTATAGTTCTGGGTGACTTCAACCTGCCCTCACTGGGAGGGCCGTCTGAGTTAGCTTGGGAGTTCATGGCTTCCATGATGGCCATGGGCCTGACCCAAGTAATTCAGGGCCCGACTCATGTGGGGGGTCACACTCTCGACCTGGTGTTCCTGTCTGGACTGTGGTTGGAAGATCTGGGAGGGGGTTCACCAACCATTGTCCCCGTCATGGTCAGATCATCATCTCCTGCGGCTGGTCTTCTGTTACGCCACCCCCCACCGCTGGGCTGCGGAACCGACCAGGTGGTTCCGTCCCAGGCGCCTAATGGACCCGGAACGGTTCCAGATGGCGCTTGGTTCTATACCCATCACCCTCACCCACAGCCCAGTCGATGCCTTGGTGGATGCCTGGGAAAAGGCGGCCGCCAGGGCACTTGACTGTGTTGTACCCTTGCAACCTCTGACCCAGCACAGATCCCACTGGGCTCCATGGTTTTATGCGGAGCTTCGGGAGATGAAGCATCGGAGACAGGGTCTAGAGAGCGGTTGGAGGTCCAGCCGATCCGAATCTGACCGATTGCAGCTAAGAACCTTTATAAGGTCTTATCTTGCGGCGATGAGGATGGCGAAGTCTAATTACTTCGCTGCCCTCATCGCGTCTGCAGATAATCGCCCGGCCGCCCTGTTTAGGGTGACTCGCTCCCTCCTTAACCAGGAGGTGAGGGAGGATCCCTTACAGGGATGGGCCAAGGAGTTTAGTCATCATCTGGCGGACAAAATCGCTCAGATCCGGGCCGGTCTGGACTCTGACAGGGCGGAGTCTGATGTGGAGGAATTGGACGGTCTTGAGCATGTTATCTGGACTGAGTTCGATCCTGTTTCCCTGATGATGTGGACAGGATCATGGGGAGGGTGAGCTCCACCACCTGTTTGTTGGATCCGTGCCCCTCCTGGCTGGTTTATGCGGCCCGGGAGGAGACACGAGGCTGGTTCCAGGCAGTAATAACTGCTTCTTTGAAGGAGGGTGTCTTCTCCGCCGCCTTGAAGGAGGCGGTGGTGAGACCCCTCCTCAAAAAGCCTGTCCTGGACCCAGCTGTTTTAAATAATTATCGTCCAATCTCCAACCTTTGCTTTTTGGCAAAGGTTGTTGAGTGTGGTGGCGCATCAGCTTCCTCTGTTCCTGGAGGAAACTAATTATCTGGACCCATACCAATTGGGTTTCAGGCCCGGGCACAGCACAAAGACGGCATTGGTCGTGCTGGTGAATGATCTCTGGTGGGCTCGGGACAGGGGTTGTTCCTCTGCCCTAGTCCTATTAGATCTCTCAGCGGCTTTCGATACCATCGACCATGATATCCTACTGCAGCGTCTCAGGGGGTTGGGAGTGGGAAGCACCGTTTTACAGTGGTTCTCCTCCTATCTCCTGGGCCGCTCGCAGTCGGTGTTGACGGGAGGGCAGAGGTCCACCCTGAGGCCTCTTGTTTGTGGATTCTCTCGCCCCTCCTGTTCAACATCTACATGAAGCCGCTGGGTGAGATCATTCGTGGTTTTGGGGTGGGGTATCATCAGTACGCTGATGATACCCAACTTTTTCTTTCCACCCCGAACCAACCCAGCGATGCCCTCGCCGTGATGTCCCATTGCCTGGAGGCGGTCCAGGTCTGGATGGGGAGAAACAGGCTTCGTCTCAATCCTGCCAAGACTGAGTGGCTGTGCATATCGGCATCTCGGGTTAACCAGACCATTCCACCTTTAACGATGGGGGGCGAGGTGTTACCCCCCATTGATAGGGCTCGCAACTTGGGCATCCTCCTTGACTCCCAGCTCAATTTTGAAGACCATATAGGAGCCGTGACCAAGGGGGTTTTGCCCAGGTTCGCCTGATGCGCCAGTTGCGACCCTACCTGGACCAAGATGCCCTACGCACAGTCACTCATGCGCTCATGACCTCCCGGTTAGACTACTGCAATGCTCTCTACATGGGGCTGCCCTTGAGGACCACTTGGAGGCTTCAGCTGGTGCAGAATGTGGCCGCGCGAGTTGTGATGGGGGTTTCCCGATACTCCCATGTAACACCTCTACTCCGCGAGCTGCATTGGCTCCCAGTTGCCCTCCGGGTGAGATTCAAGGTGCTGGTGATGACCTATAAAGCCTTAAATGGCTTGGGTCCGGGATATATAAGGGAACACCTGCTGCCAGCATCAAGTTCCCTTCGTCCAGTGTGCTCCCACAGGGAGGGTCTGCTCAGGGTGCCGCCGGTAAAAGATTGCTGGCGGATAACACCCAGGGGGAGAGCCTTCTCAGTGGGGGCGCCTGCCCTCTGGAACCAGCTGCCCGTGGAGCTCAGGACTGCCCCCAACCTCCGTTCATTCCGTCGGGACCTGAAGACCTGGCTCTTCGAGCTCTCTGGCCCAGGCTGAGAATTTTAATTTTAATTTTAATTGGAGTTTTTACTTTTCAGGGATTGATGTAATTTTTTAATTGTTTTTAACTTTTGTATTTCTTGTTTTAAATACCCTGTAAACCGCCCTGAGTCCTTCGGGAAAGGGCGGTATATAAATCTAATAAAATAAAATAAATAAAATAAAAATTATTATTATTATTATTATTATTATTATTATTATTATTATTATTATTATTATTATTACTATTATTTATTATTATTATCATCTCATCTCACTGTCCAGAATGTTTCTGAATGGCTTACATAATAAAAATGACAATATAGAAACCAATTTATTTATTTATTTATTTATTGATGGGATTTATATCCCGCCCTATCTCCCGAAGGACTCAGGGCGGCTAACAACAAAAACATATAATGAGTACAGAAATCAAGATAAAAAATAAAATTGAGAACATCTGTGCAATAAATTAAAATTAGAGAATTTAAAAAAAATAAAAATTCTAAATATAAATTAATTAAAATGTCTATCAGTCCAGGTCAGCCTGGTGGAACAGGAGTGTTTTGAGGCCGCGGCGAAAGGATTGGAGGTTTTGGGCCATCCGAAGCTCAGGGGGGAGCTGATTCCATAGGGCTGGTGCTCCCACAGAGAAGGCCCTCCCCCTGGGGGTCGCCAACCGACATTGCCTAGCTGACGGTACCCTGAGGAGGCCTTCTCTGTGAGAGCGTACTGGACGATGGGGATTTGTTCCCGGCAGCAGATGGTCCTGCAAGTATCCCGGACCTAAGCCATGTAGGGCTTTAAAGGTAAGTACCAGCACCTTAAATCTCACCCGGAGGGCAACTGGTAGCCAATGCAGCTCACGCAGGAGGGGTGTAATATGGGAGTATCGGGGAGCTCCCATCACAACCCGTGCAGCTGCATTCTGCACCAGCTGAAGCCTCCGGGTGGTCTTCAAGGGCAGCCTCATGTAGAGAGCATTACAGTAATCAATACGGGAGGTAACGAGTGTGTGGGTGACTGTACGTAGGGCATCTCGGTCCAAAAAGGGGCGCAATTGGTATATAAGACGAATCTGTGCAAATGCCCCCCTAGCCACAGCTCCAATATGATCTTCAAAACTGAGTCGTGAATCTAGGAGGACGCCCAGATTGCGTGCTCTATCAATGGGAGGTAACATCTCTCCTCCTATAGTCAGAGATGGAACCTCTTGGACTAAACGAGATGACGGTATGTACAGCCACTCAGTCTTGGCCAGGTTGAGTCGAAGCCTGTTTTCTCCCATCCAAATTTGTACCGCTTCCAGGCAACGGGACATCACATCGAGGGCATCACTGGGTTGGTTCGGGGTGGAGATGAATAGCTGGGTATCATCAGCATATTGATATTTCACCCCGAAGCTACAGATGATCTCTCCCAGCGGCTTCATATAGATGTTGAACAGGAGGGGCGAGAGCACAGACCCCTGAGGCACTCCACAATTAAGAGGCCTAGGGCTTGACCTCTGCCCTCCTGCCAACACCGTCTGCGAATGGTCCGAGAGGTAGGAGGAGAACCACCGCAGAACGGTGCCTCCCACTCCCAGTCCCTCAAGACGACGCAGTAAGATACCATGGTCGATGGTATCAAAGGCCGCTGATAGATCTAATAGGACCAGGACATAGGAATAACCTCTATCTCGGGCCTGCCAGAGATCATTCACCAGTGCGACCAATACCGTCTCCGTGCTGTGCCCGGGTCTGAAACCCGATTGGTACGGATCTAGATATTCAGCTTCCTCCAGGTTCAAAGGGAGCTGTCGTGCCACCACGCTCTCAACGACCTTTGCAAGGAAGCGAAGGTTGGAGACAGGACGGAAGTTGTTTAAAACAGCTGGGTCCAGTGCCGGTTTCTTGAGGAGGGGCCTTACCACCACCTCTTTCAAGGCGGCAGGGAAGTACCCCTCACTCAGTGAGGCATTGATAACTGCTAGGAGCCAGCCCCGTGTAACCTCCCGAGATGCATAGACTAGCCAGGAGGGACACGGGTCCAACAAACATGTGGCGGCACTTTGTTTCCCCATGATCTTGTCCACTTCATCCGGAGTCACAGGATCGAACTCTTCCCAAATGTACTCGGCCAACTTCATCATTTTCCTCTCGTTAGATACTGCCCAGTCAGAGTCCAGACCAGCCCGAATCTGAGCAATTTTGTCCACCAGATATTTACTAAATTCCTCAGCCCGTCCATGTAGGGGGTCCTCTCCCGTCTCTTGACTTAAAAGGGAGCGGACCACTCTAAATAGGGCGGCCGGGCGATTAACTGCGGACGCAATGAGGGTGGTGAAGTAGGCGCGCTTTGCCACCCTCATTGCCACAAGATAAGATCTGGAAAATATGGGAACAATTAAAATTACAAAATAATTAAAAATAGGTTAAAAACCACACATTCAAATGGGAAGGGGGTGCTGCACCAACACTAACCATCTTCAGTCTAAAACAGGGGTGTCAAATTGCCGGCCCACAGGACGGATGGTCATGGCGAAACTGCGCCCATCCCATTGCCAGGAATGGAAAAAAAGTCACGATGCGTCGCAACGTTACATGATGTTGCAAGTTGGACACCCCTGGTCTAAAACGTCTACATCGGGGCCCAGGTCTTAAGGCTGTTAGGCTACGACCGTCTTCCTTTCAATTGATCATATGAATTATTACAAGAGGTTCCAGATGAACACAAAAAGATTCTTTTTTAAAAAAATTATTGAGATATCACTTCATGTTAAACAAGAGTCTTCACAAAATCCTTAGTTCCAACCTGTGAATACTTATTTGTGATTAAGCCCTATTTTAGTTATGTATAGAATATGTACATATATATGGTTCTATTTCATTTTTGTTTTTATTTTGCTTTGCATGGTTCATTAGGCACATAGGTTTACAAAAATAATAAAATATTGTTTCTTTCTTGGTAAGTAGCATATTTGGTTTCCACAAACATGTGATGGAGAATTATATATTAGATGCACACATCTGCAACTAAATTCCACTTCTTTATTGTGCTTTTAACTACAGAAAAGGCAGACTGAAGTCTGGATTAAGCGCTAAAATTAAAAGGCTCTTCTGGATGTCTACTTTTCATAATATAGGCCACAAGTGGATGCATAAAAGCTGTCTCTATTTGGCACCATGAGGTAGCATAATTATACTGGCACAGGAGTGTTTAGCAGTGGTTATGATACTGGCAAATCTCCTAAACCTCTGAAACACATTAGAATCTGTAAACTTTTGGTAAACTTGCTGGTGTAACTACATTTTGCAAATTTCCACATGGCAAGTTTTAATTAATTTTTCCTTCCCCCCCCCTTTTTTTTGAATCTTGGATTTTATGTCACACTTGGTCTTTGAGTTTGTGACTGAATATTCAGAGAGAACATGTATTACAAATTTTATCTCCAGAATACTTTTCTTCTTTTAGAGAGGATTAATAAAGCTCAGATTAGGGTAAAACAGTCCAAAGACACTGTTGAACTCTGAAGAGCATCACAGGATTGCTTACTTCTGGAGATTACTTTCTTCACTGGTAATTATGGTTGGGGGGTTTTTTTGAGGACAGAAATCTAGGCAAAACAACGACTGATTTCTTCTTCTGAAATCAGCATCAAGTTACACATAAATAAATCTCTAGTAGCAAAAAATACTGTTTTACACACTTATTTCATAAAGGAAAAGCAAGACTAAACAGAAATTTAAATTACCACAGAATTATACATTTTAACATGACAAAACAAGAAAATTATTAAATTAGCTTTAATAATTGTTCTGTTATGTGATATTGAAATCTTTAATTTTCAGGAATTTTCTGGAGGTCACACTCCAGGGTTTGGATTACATGTTACAAAACATTACATTGAGAGGAAAAAAAATATTCATGAAGCCTCTCACCTTTTAGATATCAGATTGATAGGCAATAAGCAATAAAAATGTATCTATTGCTTAGCTGGCAATAAAGAAATATATGCAAAATATCCAGTTTCTGAGGGAAACCAAGAAGCTCTTTGAGGTGCTAGTTTGGTGCCATATTTTCTTCTCTGTGATTTGTGGATGTGATTTGTTAAGGACAAGGTTTTCTGACTTCATGTCTCTAGTAGTAGTATGTCTAATTTTGAACTAGTTTCTACAACAGATGAAAATATTCACAAGTAAACATATATACATGGGACAAATGTATCTGCCATAAATCAGAAGGGTACTGATTATGCATTATAATAACCTGTGTAAGTCAGAAAAGGTGATACCAAGTTTTTGGGTTTTTTCCACCATAGGCTGACATGGCTCTCCTGTTACTGACAATGTAATCCTGAGATGGCAGAAATTTTAAAATTTCCTGCATTTTAACCACCTGAACTGGTTCAAAATAATCCTGGGCTATATAAACAGAGGCATAGAATCAAGATCATGCGAAGTATTAGTACCGCTTTATAAAACCCTAGTGAGACCACACCTGGAATACTGCATACTACAAAAAAAGATGTTGAGACCTTGGAAAAAGTTCAGAGAAGAGCAACTAAAATAATCCAAGTCCTGGAGACTAAAACATATGAAGAACGGTGACATGGTAATAGTATTCCAGTATTTGAGAGGCTGCCACAAAGAAGAAGGGGTCAAATTATTCTCCAAAGCTCCAGAGGGCAGGACAAGAAACAATGATTAGAAACTGATCAAAGAGAGAACCAACCTGGAATTAAGGACAAACTTCCTAACGGTGAGGACAATTAACCAGTGGAACAGCTTGCCTTCAGAAATCATGGGCACTCCATCACTGGAGGTTTTTAAGAAGAGACTGGACAGTCACTTGTCTGAGATGGTATAGGTCAGGGGTAGGCAACCTCGGCTCTTTTATGACTCGTGGACTTCAACTCCCAGAATTCCTGAGCCAGCATAGCTGGCTCAGGAATTCTAGGAGTTGAAGTCCACGAGTCATAAAAGAGCCGAGGTTGCCGACCCCTGGTATAGGTTCTCCTGATTGAGGGGGGGGCTGGACTAGAAGACCTCCCAAGTCCCTTCCTATCCTATCCTATCCTATCCTATCCTATCCTATCCTATCCTATCCTATCCTATCCTATCCTATCCTATCCTTCTACATGCATGATGCAATTCCCCTGACGGGGCGTGCATCCAGCGTATCAAGGACTGCTTGCAGAGTAACCTTGAATAATGCAGCTTCGCAGGTAATGACACAGGAAGAGCAAAGGTTGACACAATAGGAAAACGTGACTGAAAAGAAGACTCTAGACTAGAGGTTGTGGTACCGGTGGCTACCGAAGTGTATGTGAGTGTTGGCACGCACCACTCCTCCTTTTGGGGAGGTAGTTTCCAGAGAAGGCAAGGCAGAGTGATCACACACAGTCCCGGAGATCAAGGTGTGATGGTGGGCACGTCTTCTCTCCATTAAGGTTCCAGCGGGGCTAAAGAGGGGGGAAAAAAGGTTCCTCCTTCGGTCACGTTAATCCGTCGGCCGGGCCCCCCTTCCCCTCGCCTGGCACACGTGAGCGTCAGAGAGGGCACTGCTAGCCACGGCGCGAGCCAGGTGACAAGCTTTACGGGTTAAATCCGGGCTACCCGAGGCAGGCGGGCGACAGTTTGAGGCACCTTCGCGCGAGGGGGCGAGCAACTTCAGAGACGCGGCGGGCTCGTCCGCGTCCACTTCCGACCGACTCGCCGCACTTTTTCCCCCTTTGGAGGCGCAGACACACCAACGCGCCCGGCGCAGGGCAAGGCGAAGCGCGCGCCTCTCCCCCCCTCCCCCCCCGCCGCCGCTCCTACCACCCCCCACCACCACCACCACTTTCGCCGGGGGACGGGTCCGCACCGCAACCGGCCACCTTCTCGGCTCCCAGCGGCAGGCGGCTGAACCGAGGCGGGGTCACATGCTGGCCTTGTGGGTGGCCAGGCGCCGCCCAAACGACGACGACGACGCGCTCCTCTCGGTTCTCGCACGAAATCGGGGCGACCTGCCTTCCTCGCCGAGGGGAACCATTCGCCGCCGCCGCCGCCGCCGCGGCTGACGGCCTTGAGGGGGGGTGCGCGCGCGCGCGCGCGTGTGTGTGTTTGGGGCGGGGGGGGGGTCAACGTTCCCCTTCGCTCGCGCCAGCGGAGCCCAAGGCCGAGCTGCCCGGATTGGCCGGGGAGGGCCGCGAGCTCCGCCCGCTGTAGCCGTGCTTGCCTGGCTTGGAGGGAGGGGAGAAGAGCGGGGCTGCGCTCCCTGCGCTGCCTAGTCTGGAGCGGGAGCCTGGCAGCGGCAGGAGCGGCGGCAGCCGCCGGAGCCTGCTGGTCTGAGGAATCAGCCCCGTTGCCTTCCGCTCCGGGTGCGCGAGGCGAGGAGGGGGCCCGTCTCCACCGATCCATGACCATGGGCGACAAGAAGAGCCCGACCAGGTGAGAAGGGAAAGAAGTCGGGGCGCTCGGCGGAGCGGGCTAAAAAAAAAAAAGAGAGAGGGCTTCTCCTAAGATGGAGGGAATGTGGAAAGGGAATAGAAAGGAGTATGCGCGGGTGCCACCAGCTAGAGCACCCACCTCCGCCTTATGCTCTGGGGAGGCGCTGTGTGTGGGGACTAGGCCACAGAGTGGTAGTAGTGGTGGTGGTGGTGGTGGTGGTGGTGGTAATAGTAGTGGCAGAGGAGGGGGCTTTTAAGATGGAGGAAGTGGGTAAGGGAGAGAGCTTATTTGTTTGCCTGCCTGCCTCCCTTCCAGCCAGGTACAGAAAACTCCTTTTTCAATGGTGTTGGGTGGAGAGGAGGAGAAGCTGGAGCTCCTTGTGTGGTAAGACGTGGGGGGGAGGGGAGGGAGGCTACATTCTGTGCCCAGGGTGGCTCTTAAGATGGAGGGAGTGTGTAAAAGCAAAGCGGAGAGCAAATGTTTGTGTTCCTCTCTGTGTATGTGTGTGTGTCTGTGCCAGGGCTAATCTGGTGTTAGAGCAGCTATGGCGGCTCCTCACTCTCTTTCACACACATACATCTCCTCACACTGACTTCTTCCAGACAAAGGGAGATTTAACAAGGTAAAAGAGACAGACAGACAGACAGAGGGGGCGCATGGAGGGACACGCCTACAATCCTTTAAAGTACAATTAAGCTCCCCCTCCCCACAAAAAAGAGGGAGGGTTTCAAGCCCTCTCAGATGCCTTTCACCATCCTTCCTTTTTTTCCCTTCCCTTCTAGATTCACTGGCACTCCGTGTTGAGTGAAAATCGATTGTCTTGGAATTGAAGATTGAGAGGAAATGTTATCCTTTCCTCTCTCACTCAGGGGTATAGTAATGGGGGAAGGCAGAATATGTATCTGGTGAGAGTGAAGCACGGGGTGGTTCAGGTTTATAAATGTTTTGCACCTCTTCCTGCTTCCCCTCCCTTTTACCTCTTTCCAAAAATGTGATTACTTTTTTAGCCAGAGGAAAAGAAAAGAAGCAGGCAAGTAGAATGCAACATGAAATAGCCTTGGTTTATTATCTTGTTTCTGAGACGTTTTATTTCTTCTCTCCTTCTTTATCCTTCTTCGTATATGCACTTCTCAAGACCCAAAAGGCAAGCTAAACCTGTAGCTGATGAAGGTTTTTGGGATTGTAGTGTTTGCACCTTTAGAAACAGCGCTGAAGCCTTCAAATGCAGCATATGTGATGTCAGGAAAGGCACCTCTACAAGGTACATTGTCATATTGAAATATGAATATCTTTGTTCTTAATTGTAATAAAGTTGACTTGTTGATTTACCGTAGTGGTAGCAATGTGAAATAACTGGAAGAGAGAGTTTAAACTTGGCATTTTGTGTTGTGACCTTTCAGTAAAATTGAATATTTGTAAAGGTATAATGTTTGATTGTTAATATGGCCCATTTATAAATAAAAACTTACTGAGTATTTCTTGGATCATTTAGATATAATTGGAAGCTTGGGTTTTTCTGTGCCATTTTGGTTTCAGAGATGCTTCTGAATAAAATAAGAGGTGGTAAGAGAAAAGGGCATTAACATCAATTTATCAATATATTTGGATGTGGAATTACATAATCCAGTAAGAAGAGTGTAAACAATCAGATTTGTGTATGTGTTTTAAGTATACGGGATGCTTACCCTGTATCTTCCAGAATAGTATAAAGTATAAATATTAGATATAAAATATGATATTTACAACAGTGCTGTAGAAATAACAATAGATTTATGAGAACTTGGGTGTCTTTTCTCTTATTCTGATTGTTATCCAGATTGTTGGAAATTCTTTCAAAAGACTAAAGCTGTTATTGGTATTTCTTTCAGATAGTTAAGTTTAGAAGTTACCTATTCTGTATCTTCATAGTTTTTTTTAATGATGAAAGTATTGTCATATGTTTTTGCAGACGTTTGTTAATTATTTTCTATAGAAATAGTTATTTGAAATTTTAACTTGTAGGCAGTAGGTTATTTGGGGAGTTAAGTGACTTGGAACAGTTCAGAATATGTTCACAGTATTTGGATATTTACTTTAATCAAAATCCTACATGAGTGAAAACTTTCTGTGACATGAGGCCTTTTCTGGTGTCTTCTGAATACATTCCTGTAGATAATGTATTTATCTTTTATACTTTTCTAAACAGTACTGATTTAACCTTGTGAAAATAAGTATTGTAAAGAGACTTTAGTACTGTCACCGAATCCACCTGTAGCTCTTGTTTTCAAACCTGTTGATATTCATTTGTTTCTTTATTAGAATATTTTTAAGATTAGCATTTTAGACTGCATTTTTAGGGATAGACAACCAGCAGCTTTTGGATGGATATAGTCTGTGTTTATGTTTACACTGCATGATTGAGACAGCTTTACTCAATCAAGTAAATCAACTTTGTATGCTGGTACCACATGTCACAAGTTGTCTGGATCTCTTTCTTTTAGCTTTAGCTGCTATGAAGGAGGCTGGAAGGCTATTACTTTCAAATACAATTATTTTCTTATTCTCTACTCCCACCCTGCTTTGGACAATTGTTTCAGTTATGGTATGATATTATCTGGTTCTTCATGGTAGATTCTTATCCACCCTCACCTCTTTCTGCCTCTTTCATACATTCCTTGCAGGGCTGTGGAAGAGCCCACTGAAGAGATGGACAGGAGTTTTCCTAAGTTCTGTCTGGTTGGTCTTTGTCTCAGGAATAAAAAAGTTCAGCTAATTCCCCAGTAATTAGGTGTTTTTTATCAATAGAATAGTTGACTGGGGAATGAATATGTATTTTTTTTACAAATTTATATAGCTGCCCATCTCACACAGAGGATTCTGGATGACAAACAACAATAAAATGAAATAAAACAATATATAAAAATTAAAATACGATTCTTAATCATTTTTAAAAATGCAAACCATCAGATATAGGAAAGATAATAAATGAATAAAAGGGCCATCTAAAAATATCCCTCCTCCCCTGGGACCTCCAGCCTGATGACAAAGGCAGGTCTTGAGGGACTTGTGGAACATTAGCAGGATGAAGCTAACCTCATTTTGGGAGTGGGGGGGGCGGGGTGAGAGAAGATTTCAAAAGCAGACCCTACAACAGAGAAGGCTCGCCTTCTGGGACCACCAAATGTAATTTCCTAGCAGATGGGACACAAAACATGCCCTCTCTGCCAAGTCTAGTGGGACAAGCAGATGTAATTGGGGAGAGTCAGTTCCTCAAGTAACCCAGATAAATATAACTCAGATAAATATAGTCCATAATAAGATTGTATCTGTTAGGGGCAATATCTAACATCCTTTGGGTTAGTTAAATGAGTCATTTGTGCAGGGTACAGAATTCATGTGAAATACCCTTTCATTCCACGATTTATTCTGTGTGCTTTGGATATAGGACTACTGTGCTAACTTTCTCCATAGTTTTTTTTTAGGAACGTTATAAGTACTGTCTTAATTTATTTTAATGTTGGTAATCAGTTGTGATTTCTCTGTATATTAGATATACAGTGTTTGAGATTAATAATTGTAAGCCCTTTCTATAGGGCTGTGCAGACTTTATTATGGAGATTTCATTCCCATGAGCAATGGCATTTATAAAGTAAAACAAACTTCAAGCCCTCCCATATTATAGCTGATGAAATGTTTCCGTGAGATGCAGAAGTTGATCACCTCATCTGTATAACTACAGGACCTCTGTGTGTCTTTATTAGTATAATGCATTTACTATGTTTTTTGAAATAAAACAAATTTAAAGTAACATTATTTACAATGATATTCATGTTCTATATAATTCTAACTATCATAGAGTGAAACTGAATATGGCAAACAGTTTAAATAACAGTATGTATCTGAGCTTAAGATATGAGTTTTAAGTTGTGGCTTGGAATTATGAGTTACTGTATATGACGTAAGTTGTTTTCTAGGGGAATTTTATTTTTTTTTAATAGATACTTGAAGTACAAAATGCCACACTGGTTGGCTATTACTCAGAATATTTACATCTAATGCGACAGTTGGTTTGCATGTTTTCATACAGAAAACTTTCCTGATAAGATTATTTAAATCTAATTCAGCCTCTTTGTATTAATAGCAGTCTTTAACAAATTGAGTGATATTGATTGAGAGATAGGAAATTTAGACTTGTGAAATTGGATTGATGGAAACAGACTTTTCTATTCCTTTCCTCCAAAATTATTCAGAGAAGTTAACGTGACTTAATGTGTTTGATTAGGGACCCGCCTTTCTTACAGGCACCTCAAATAGTATGCATAGAATTCCCTTCTTGCACCTGTGCCTCCCTCCCCCCCCCCACTTGTTGATTATGCTGGAATTTTAAAAATCCCTGAAGATGGGGTAGTGATATTGTCCATTAATTGAGCTCTTTAGAAGAGATGCCTTGTATAGCATTGTGTAAATCATGTGTAGCATTTAGAAGAATGGGGATGTGTTGCGAATAAGTGGTGGACAAATGGCTTGTAGTTAAATCTGAATTGAACTTAGAGTTACTATTTGTATCTGGTAGTAACAGCAGCAGGAGATATGAATTAGAGCAGTCAGCTGTTCTAAAGAGTACATTAAACTACTTCTTATCCCATGTAATAATTTGTTGTGTTTTTACACTCCTTTAACAATAAGGAGGAATTAATGCAGGCTATGTATTGTAGACCAGGTCAGTTCAGTGTTGGTTTGCTATAGTTTTATATAATTTTGTATGCTTGCTTATAGATTTTGAACTGAGTTATGAGAGTTGTTAGCTTTTTCTACTACATTTTTGGTATGTTGATAAATTGATAAGTTGATAAATTGGTATTTATGACTAAATGTGAAAGTATTGCTTGTTTTTTTTTACTTAGGAAATTCTGCAGTGTTCTAATAAGTATTAGATAAAATAATGGTTTAAAATAAGGATTTGTTGTATTGATATGGGAAGGGAATATAATCATAATTTACAACTTTACAAGTTTCTGATCATCTTAGGCACTTTAAATATCAAACTTATTTAAATACTTCCATTCAAATATGTAAACGTGTTATTAATCTGAAACCAAAGATGAATTTTACATTTTCATTGTATTTTTAAAATACACAGTACAACAGCAGTGATACGTTAAAATGATAGCGATTGTCCTTATGAGAATAATTGTGAGTGGAATTCCTTTCACTAAGTGATGTAATTATAAAGCACAATGTCACATGACTACATTGCTTAGTGATGGCAATCCCAGACTCTCTGTTGTTATTATTACGCAAATTCTGTCAGTTGTTAGCTAAGGACCAACCCCAATATAAACCATTTTGAGCTTCGTTTTCTCCCCCCCCCCACGCCCCAAGCCTTGATAAGTAAGGGACTGCTTTCTCTTCAACTCGCCCATCTATCACCTACCCCCCTATCAACTCCCTCCCTCTGTCTGTTTGGCCATCTTGCATTCTGCCTTATGCCACAGCAAAGCCACGTGCACCCCTGGAAGCCTCATGTACCCTAGCCCACACCAGCCACATCACACAAAGTCCTAGTGGTGGCGCAGTGGTTAGAATACAGTACTGCAAGCTATTTCTGCTGATTGCAGTTTAGCTGTTCAAATTTCACCGGCTCAAAGTTGTTGACTCAGTCTTCCATTTTTCTGAGATCAGTAAAATGAGGACCCAGATTGTTAGGGGCAATAGGCTGACTCTGTAAACCGCTTAGAGAAGGCTGTAAACCATTGTGAAGAGGTATATAAGTCTAGGTGCTTTTGCTATAGTAGGAAGCTCTAGTAGTGCAGTGCGAAGCTGCTGAACCCTAGAAAGCCTCCACAGCATGGTGCAAACCTGCAACAACCTGGGAATCCCCAATAGCACAGCACAAAGATGTAATGCCCTTGGAAGCCCTAGTCCAGTACTAGCTGCAGTCGCCCTTGCCATCCTGAACACTAAGGTCTCTGCTGCCCTGGGCTTCACTGCTCCAACTGACTGACCTTTGATATCTTCTTACTCCTGCAGCTTGATGAGCCATGCCTTCCTTGGCCCAGGTCTTGCAAAGAAACCACCAGGCTCAACCTTCAGAAAGCCTCATATGAAGAGAGCCTTCTTTTATGCACCTTCTAGCCAGGTCCTTATTTCATGCCAGCATATGAAGCCTTCTTTTGCGCACCTGCCTTTTTAAAGGAAGGCACATGAAAGAAGACTCTTACCTGTGCCAGTGCAAAAGAAAGATTCTTCTAAGACAGGGGTGTCAAACTGCCGGCTCACGGGCCGGATACATCATAGCAAAACCGCACCCACCCCATTGCCGGCAATGGCAAAAATGTCGATAGGTCGTGACATGTCATGTGGCGTTGCGAGTTTGACACCCCTGTTCTAAGACAAACCTTGCTTTCACACTGGGGCGGCTGGGGCCTTCTTTTGTGCACCTGCTTTCCAAAGCTTCATGAGAAGGCTACATGCAATTTAAATAAGGCCACTTGCAATTTAGGAAAGGGCTCGGCACAGTTTTGGGAAGAAGGCCTGGGAAGCCAGCAGCTGCTTCACAAAGAAGCAGGCCAGGCATGTCTTGTCAGTAGTGGCAGGAAGAAAATGGTAAAGGACAGCTGGGAGTAGCAAGGCCTGCAAGGGCCACAGAGCCCATGAATGCAGAACAGCAAGGCTTCCAGAATCGGGAAGCACAGGGCAGCCAATGGGGCATATGTGTGGGGAGAGATAGGAAGGTGGGAAGAGTTAATTTTAATTTAATTTAATTTAATAACATTTATATACCGCCCTTCTCCCTGAGGACTCAGGGCGGTTCACAGGGCAGAATAAAATAGTGAATACAAACATTAAAAAAGATTAAACAAATTGCCCTAATTAAAACAGTATAAATACAACACTAAGTACCCCTGCCCCAGATTTTCGCCACTTAATAGCTGTAACTTCAGGTACATACTGCAAATTCTTCTGTTCAGAGCTGCCATAACTTCAAATGGTCTTTGAATGAATGGTCATAAGTAGAGGATTTCCTGTTAACAAGAGGAAAAAAAAAGAAAGCACCCGTGTTTCATAACTATTTTAAGTAATATTACAGGAACAGCTATATAAGTTAGGAACTACTTTGGATTTTGAAACTTCCAACAACAATTTTTAAAGCCCTTTCTATTTTTAAAAAATACTATGTAATGCTGAACGATCCAGGTTCACACGTTTGAATAATAGGAGCAAAGAATGTGGCTTGTGCAAGGAACAGCTCTTACTTCTGCTGTTAATGTTGTTTGGCACATGAGTGGATAACAGTAACATTTTTATTATGAAAACTGGTCTTTTGTTTATCTCTTTCAACAGTTTGTATCATTCAGTGTTCTTAACTAACATCAACTATGTCTAGAGAGATAAAACTGCTTGGAGAATGAGGAGAGGTGACTAATATTAAATGACCAGGCAACTGGGAAAATACGAAAGAGTGTGTGTGTGAAACAAACTTTTTATACATTTCCCCTATGACTTCATAATTATAGTTTCTGGATTCCCCTTCCATCTGGTGAACCATATTGTAATGCTAGACATTTCACCCTGCAAATTAACGTTGAATTAACAATACTTATATTTATGTTGGCTGGATTTAGTTATTGTTTGTAAATAATATTTTTCTGTTATGCTACTACAACTAGGAAAGATTTTTTGCTTTGTACTTATATATTTGTTTATACACAAAGAGACATATACAAAACTTAATAGCAGTTTGTTTTGAATAAATTGATTTAATGCAGTATTTTTATGCTTGTATTGTATTATGCTTGGAAAATGGTAACCTTGAGCATAAGCAGTATAATATAGTGAATGAATTAAGATCATTATTAGCACTGATTACAACTTTCCTAGAGACGTGTGAAAAGTCTATATTTTTAATGGATTGTTGCATAGTATTTTGACAAGTCCCATATGCTGGTTTCAAAGTACAAGATAAAATTAATAATCCTACTCATTTAGATAGTTTCATCATTATATAGTATAAGAAACAATGGGGAGACTTCTCTAGAACCTTAGAGGACAAATTCATTAATTGAGATCAGGCTAGAAACAAAAGGAAACACTGAATGGCTATTTGTTAGTCACATGCCTCCTTCTTGTTCTCTGAATCTTGAAGGCAGAGTGCTTCCCAACAGATGCTTTAGCTTCAGGAGTTAAGAAACTATCCACATGAAGCTATTCAGCTAATCTCCACTGATAATTCAGAAAGCAGAAGCTGATGGCATTGTTCAAAATTGAAACATCAACTCAGTATGTGTCACAGGAATTGCTGTAAAATTATCTAAAATTTATTATAGAGGAAAACAATTTAGTTTAAGGAAAGTTTATTTTACAGGTGGTGGATAAATTGAGTAGTGTTGTTTATAAGTAAAAAAAAGTTTGGGAAAGATGGAAGAAATAATTTAATAGTATATAAATTGGAGTTTTTTCCATATTGGGCATCATTCCATTTTTTGATTGTGGTCTTCAGTTTGTCATACAAAAACCAGTATGTCCTTAACACCAAGCAAACTTTCATACTCTATCTTTAAGTGGACTTATCACTTTTGGATTTAGTTATAGACTAAGTATTTATACAGGATCACATGATCCCCTTTTGTGACCTTCTGACAAGAAAAGTCAATGGGAAAGCCCAATTCACTTGACAAACGATGTTACTAACTTAACAACTGCAGTGATTCACTTAGCAACTGTGGCAAGCAAAGTTGTAACATGAGGCTAAACTCACTTAACAAATGTCTCATTAAACAACAGAAATTTTGGGCTCAGTTGTAAGTTGAGGACCACCTGTATTTAGTGAAGCAATCATGAAAATAAAAGTTCAGTGGACTTAAAATTAGCATAATGGAGAAGCATGTGAATTAAAATATAAAGTCTGTGCATTTTTTAAGAAGTAAACTTTAGTCAAGAATTTGTCAGGCACAAAGGATTAAGACCATACAAGTTAAGTTGACATTCAAAAGATTTATTGCTTTAAGCCTGTACACAAGAATCTAGCCAACTTAAAGTTCAGTACTAAATTGGCTGCAGATAAGGGCCAACAGAATTCAAGAGGTTGAACTTGGAACACTTGCAGCAACATAAGAATTCTAAGCTGATGGCGTGCTTAGAGCTCTGCCTGCTCTTCTACAGAATTAAATCTATGTTGAATTCTTTGCAGATTTAATTTTTTATGTTTTTTTTAAAAAAAACAACTAAACTAAATGTAAGCACATTTTCTTCATGTTTCTTTCACATGAAACATGTTTCCACAACTTAAATAAACATATATCTCCTATCTCCTGGATGCTATCTCTATGTCTTCATCATAAAGTGCTTCTTTATATAAGAAAGATATTTATGGGAACATTTGGAAGAGGAAGAAAAAATACAATTTTTGCTGATTTTTATAACATCTAAAAGGACTGCACCGCTGTGCCCTAAAGATTAATAGACTAGAATGTATTAAAACCTACACAACGCTCTTAATAGTAAAAGTGTTGCTTTGAAAATGTCCCCTTCAGATTACGCTAAAAGTATTTCAAAATGTTCCCAGGAGTTGTTCTGTGCTTATATTTACTCTGAATTTATGCATAGGTACATATCTATTATGCCATTCCTTTTTGGAATAAGCAGCATTATATAAAGTGGAGAAGAAGAGTAACTAATAAGAAAAAGGAAATTAAAGGCAGAAAATAACAGAAAAGGGAATAAATTTAATTTGAGTTTATACCTCCCAATATCTTTTCATCCTGGCTTCCACCACATCTGTTCGTACCCAGACATTGTCTTTTATACTTGAAACTTCTTCTCTTTGTCTTTCTTTTTGAGGATGTAATTAACTCCATCCAATCATACCTTTTTCAATCTTCCCCTTTTTTCTCAATCCACTTCCCCCCCATGTTTTTGGTATATAAATGTTGTCTATCTGTACGTTACTGTATCTTTGGGGAATCTAAATAGAATTTCATGTGATTTCTTTATAGGAAGAAGAAACTAGCCAGGTGATCTTAAAGCAGTAGTCTTAGACTGGGTCATTTGATTGGGAAACTGTTTTCTTTAGGCTTAGTTGTACGTCTCTTTTTCTTTATAGGAAGAAGAAATCAGCCAAGTGACCTGAAAGTAGTAGTCTTAGACTGGGTCGTTTGATTGGAAAGCTATTTATTTTTATTTAGACTTAGTTTTTGTAAGTCTGTTTTTTTCAGCTAAAAGATGATGAAACTCAGCAATCTACTTCATGGGCTTGTAAGTGATTCCGTATGTCATTGGGTCTCTTGAAAAATGTAGGTCATTTGGAAAAGTGTATATTTCTTCCATAATGAGGAACTTTTGACCTATGATAAAATGTCATAAGTTAGGTATGCAGGTTCCATTCATTCTAAATAACAGTTTTGTAATATATAACAAATAAAAACAATTTCATTTTTAAAAGAAGGCATATTTTAGAAAACAATTGGTTTGAATTTTGCTGAATAATAAACAAAAATATCAATTTAACGTTTACCAGAATAGCTGAGAAAAAAAATGATGTGGCTATAAGATTGTAATATAGAAACTTGATTATATGATTGTGTGCTTGCTATATTATCACAAATTTGTTTAGCAAATAAATTCATTTATAATGTGTGATATTTCAAAGCAAGTTTCTAAGAAGATATAAAATAATCAAAATGGTATTAAAATAGAAGCAAAAATTCTGATATCAACAAAGCCTCCCTCCTAGAAAGTTGTTCAGAAAGCATTCTTTTGAATGTTACAAAACAGTTCATTTGTGCAAATATTTTTGTTATATAAAGTACCCAGAGTTATCTGAAGTTGAACATTCTTTAAATCTATGCAAATAAATCAATAAAGATGGCAGTAGGCAAAAACTCTTCAGTCATGGCCCTCACCTGCCTATCCAGCAATACCCATGAGTCTAGGAAGATCTTTGTTGTCTCAGGAAAAATGTTACCCCTTGGTGTACAAATAACTTGATCTTGCTTGGGTTCAGTTTCAGCCTGTTTCTTCGCAACCAGATCCTAAAAGTCTCCACACCTGGTACAAGTTTTTGACTGTATCTATTGCATCCTGGGGTCATGATGCAGCATTTTGATGATGCTATACCCTGAACCTAGAGATGTCCTCTCCCAGAGCCTATATGAAGATGTTTTAACACAGAGGGAAGAGAATTAACTACGGAGAAACCAGTGGTGGGATTCAAATACGAGAACAACTGGTTCTCTGTGTGGATGCCGCTTCTGGAAGTCCATTCTGGGCCTGGGCAACAAAAAATTAGCTACCGTTTCTACCAAAGTGGTGTGAACCGGCTGAATCCCACCACTGGGAGAAACATATTGAAGGCCATTGAACTACCTTTCCTGTTCCCAAGCATAGTACCCCAATCCCCAACCTCTGCAAGTGACATAGAAGAATTCCATGTTTGAGAATAACAAAGGCTACCAAGACTTCTGAAAAGAATAAAATGGGCATATTTCTCCCCTCCATGTCTTAACAAACAATTTATTATCATGAAGCCACATCTGTTTCATGCACAAACCTGAACCCTGATTAAAAAGTATTCAGATAACCCATTTTCTTTAGGATACTTTGTAGTTGTCTTCTGTATCTTTGACTTACGATCATTCACTTAACGGTTTGAATGAAAAGGTGCTTGTCTGTTTGTAAAGCACTTCTGATCATTACAGAATGTTGGACGCACATCCCCAACAGTCATGTAATTGTGATCGAGGTGCTTGTTGATACTTTTAACCAATTGCCAAATGACCCTCAGTCATATGATTGCCATTTGTGTTCTTCTTTGCCAGCTTTCCAAAACATCAGTGGAGAAGCTGACATGGAAAGCTGCAGAGTGCTGCCACCTGCTGAGGGGACTCCTATCTGGGCACTGATTGATGATTGATACACTTCCCTACCAAAGGATTTTAGCTCTGTTCCTATTTGCATGGAACTGAAATCCTTCATGTCTAATTGCACAGAATTGGAATCCTTTGGCAGGGAGCTCTTTCAGCCAGCCTTCAGAGACCAAAGGGATTCCCTCTTGGATTTTGTCAGGAAGAACTTTCAGCTCCTGAGTGGGGAGGCAGTAGAGTAAGGCAAAGAATATGGGATGCCTTTGCAGGCAGCATCTGAGTGTCACTTTGTTCAGGGGCTGAAAATCTGCTTGGATTATGGCGGGAAGGATTTTCAGCTCCTGAGGAGAAAGGTGCTATTGTGTGGCTTGTGCCAGTCCTCCGAGTGTCTTCCCTACCCCACTAAGGCACTCCATATTCCTTATCTGGGTTTTTATCTGCTTAACAACCTGTGAGATCACTTAACAACCACAACTGGGAGTTCCAAGATTGCAGTCACATGATGTCTTGCCCAATCACTCATGAGCTGTGGTTGTAAGTCAAGGATTATTTGTATTCCTTTAACAAGGGAAGGTTGTTGACAGAGTAATATTTGTCTAACACAGCAGGGTCCAGGAATGTCTTTTTAAGGAGCAGACATAATAACAACCTCTTTCAGAGCAGCACCCCCATCCATGGTAACACATTGATTATTTACTCAGTCCCGCTGACTGTACCAGATACAATTTTCCACAGAGGAGCATAGATATTGTTCACAAGTGCTGGGAGACACAATAGCAAGCACCCTATTGCTTCATGAGTCTGCTGGTCAGAAGAAACTCCATATAACATAACAAAATATTGTCCCAATTTCCCTACCTATGAAGAGTTGGACACTGATGAATCTCAGTGGCTTACTCATCAAAGTTCTGTGCAAAATGGTTGAAACTGCCAGGGAGTAAATCTACCAATAACCCTGCCCCACATAAGCAGGTTATAACTCTAAACAAGCCAGTTAAAAACCTTCTGATGCAATAAGGGGGAAAATGTAAGAGCATTTTACTTTTCTTACTGCCACAATGTAGGCTGAAACTTAAGTTTACTGCAAGTCGTCTTCTAGCAGTGATCCAGGCATCACTTTTGCCACTTCCCAAAGTTCTCAGTGAATCGAGGATTAAACTAGGATAAATGAATAGAGAAAGCCAGGATGTAGGATAACAAGGTGATTTGGAAAAATATAAGAGTTATTGCTTATTCCAAGGGCTAGGCTTAAAAAAATAGGATATGTATATTATCAGGACTGAGTTGTGCTTCTCTCTTGAGTAATAAATTCCCAGCTTGTTGGTGCTGGTTTCAGCATTGACTTTGGGCAGCATTACATAAATGACAGGAAGGGCATTTTATTAGCTTTGATTGATAAATCAGATGGTCCTCATTTTCTGGAAGCAGAGACTTAGTGTTTGTGAAGTTTCTACTTGCAATCCTAAGAATAGAATACTGCAATTATTATTCATGTGGTAGCTCTTGAAGACACAGTTTGTTAATAGAAACGATACAGAGTGGAGATACCACATTAGCCTTTGTTGTAACAGTAGCACTGGTTACTGGCTGCTTTCTAACACCACAGCTCAAATGAACTGATTTTTTTCCTGTCTTGCTTTTTTAAGATTCAGCATTCACAACCATAGGTAGATGCAGGGAACACAACAGAGTGGACTAACCTACGTTTGGTTGCCAGGCTGATGTCCTTGCTTTTCCATATTCGGCTCATATTTATCATTGCTGTGCAACCCAGTACAATCTGACATTTTATTTCTGGGCTGCATTCACTGTCAATTTCTATTTTGATGTTTCCATTCCTTGCAGTAGTCATGAGCTTAGTCTTTTTAATGTTCAGAAAGAGATCAAAGTTTTCTCTTTCTTCTTTGATTTTCTTGATCAGATATTCTAGGTTTTCCTTGGTATTCTGAGAGGAGAGTTGCATCATCAGAAGTTGTTGATTTATGTCCTCCCTTTTATTCAGGAGTTCAAAGTAGCATCTTCAGTTCTCTCTTCTATTTTTTTCTTCACATAAACTTATGAGATAGTTTGAGTTGAGAGAGAGAAAATCATTGTATTAAGTCACACAGTGTTGAAGGTAGACTAGAACTTTTCTACTAATAATTGTTCTGATATTAATCAATGCTTTACTATATAAGAACTTTGTCTACTTATTTGTAATCTGAACATTTTGTGGGCAAGAAAACCAATGTCAAGGGCTAGGCCTAGAACAGTTTGCCATTGGAGTTCAAGCTGTATATTTCAGATAATAGTTTAAGGAAAGTTAAACTGTTATTCTTTCTCAAGCTATTTAGAATTTTTAAAAAGTGTTTAGTATCTCTTAATCGTACTTTAATAGCTTGTTACTTGTATCAATATTTGTAAGTCATTCAGAGTGATAAAGGTAGGTTGCAGTCAATACTGCAACGATCCTGGCTGAAGCCATTTTTGCTTCATTTTCGGTTGCCACAATACTGGGAGGTGGGGAGAGTGGTTTTAAGATTAGACTAAACAGAAGATGGTAGAGGACAGGAAGGCCTGGAGGAACGTTGTCCATAGGGTCACGATGGGTCGGACACAACTGCGCAGCTAACAACAAAACAATAAGTTGTCCCGTGGGAACCAAGGTCATTGCTGCCTGACTTTTGGCAGGCTGAGCCTTCCGTTACAATGTCTGCCAAAGTATTCTATTGGGGAATGTGGTTAATGACATTGTGCTGGGGTGGGAAGTTCAACTTTGTAACATTGTAACACTTGGGAGGGAATTCCAGACTTGGTTTCACTTTTGACTCTGCCAATACTTTGTAGCCAATAAATACGTTCTTTAAGGAAACCTATTGCTTTAGAGTTCTGCTTTTACTGGTCTCATCTATTGGAACCATGACATTAAACCAAGTCTCTTTAAAATTTTAAAACTTGGAGTCCTGAGCCCCAGTTTCCTACCTAACCCTTTTAGGAGGATGACAAAGACTCAGGGAAGATAACAAGATAGAGAAGAAGGGGGAGTCGGCCACTAGCCTTGGCACGACATCAGCTGATGGAATGCAGGCTACAGCCCAGGCGGAGAGTGCAGCCCCTGCAGCTGGAGCAAAGCCGAAAGCCCGGGCGATCCCATCGGAGAGGCTGACGCAGCAAGAAGGAGTACTGACCCTCAGAGGGAATTGGCAATCGGATGCTGCTCTGCAGCAGAAAAGCATCTTTAAGGCTTTGGAGGCTGAATTCCCATTGATCTTATCCCACGGCTTCATTCATCTATGTTGAGGGCGAAGTGGCCAGCTGGATGGGATAAATCAGGGGAGTGGAGGTATCTGATTGCCATCCACAGTCTTTCTGTCAGAATGCCTGAGGGCGATGTTTAACCGATTCAAGAAGGGAGAAGTGGAGCCAGTTGCCCGCCAGGTGATTTCCAGTGGATGAGGTGACAGGCGGTCCCATAGCGATGGCTCGTTCTGCCTCCCCGCTGCCTAGACTAGCCTTAATATCGAGCCCAGTGTACTGGTGGAGCCCCAAGCAAGACCGACGCCCTGCCAGCCCAAGGGCCCAGCCAAGGGGTTTCCAGGGATGGGCCCTTCCATGACCCCAGCGGCCAGGCATACAGCAAGCTTACTGGGGGCAATGGCCTATGGACCCGCCCCCCATCAAACCCATGTTTTATGGGGACCCCGAGAAGCTGTCTTCCTGAATGAGGTGTGGACTCACCTGAATCATTATGCACATGCTTACCCGGACGGGGCCAGAATGGTTGATGCCATAGCAGTGAACCTGGAAGGGGAAGCTGCCAAATGGGTGACCAGCCTACACGATAAGCAGGCACCAGAACTGTGGGACATCAATCTGTTTATGGGCGAACTGAAAGTCAGATTCGAAGACGAATCACAAGCCCTGCAAGCTGAAAAGGACATCCATAATTTGAAGCAGAAGGGCCGGCCAGCGAAACAGTATATAAGGGAATTCCGAAAGGTGGCTGGACAAATCAGGCAGTGGTCTGAGCAATCACTGATTGACACTTCAAGGCAGACTTACACTGTGAATTATTCCATGCATGGACCTACAGGGGGATACCTGACCAGTTCTTTGAATGGTACCGCCTGGCTATAACCTTAGACATAAAGCTGGACCGTTACCAAAGACCACAGCATTAGGATCCAGACCAAGGCAAACCCAAGAAAGATGTCAGGTGTCCCAATGCTCCTCACCTGCCACAGCCTCTGGCTTTTCTTGATCAGGGATCCAGTAGGTACTCTAGAAAAGCCAGCTTGATGTCTAAGGTTATAGCCAGGCGGTACCATTCGCGGAGCTGGTCAGGGACACCAAGCAGCTGATTATCCAGTCCCATTTCCTTCAACTAAGAGCGTGCCTACTGCCTCCACAAAACCCCAAAGAAAACCTCAGACACTGCAAGAGAAGTCAAATTGGGCTAGCCAGGAGCAAGCTGCACAAGTTACTTCTCCTCCCCAGGGGAAACATGAGACCCTGGCTGAACACTTGTCTACGCCTGCCCCTTATGATAGCAGTGATGAGAAGATGACCCAATGGTGAATCAGCCTGTGCCACCTTTTGCCAACTCTGTGAAGCTCTTAGTCCCTAAAACAGGAGCCCAGATGGACTTGCATGTTTTAATTGACTCAGGCTGCACCAGATACCTAATCAACCTCCCCAGAGTGCTTAAGCTAGGCATTTGTGCCAAATTATTGCTCGTAGCTATGAGGTTTGAACAAGCAGATGGATCTCTTATAAGGGGAGCTCCTGCCACTCATCTAACCAAACCAATGTGCCTGGAGATAGGAGAACATTGGCAACTCATCCGTTTCATAGTGGTCCCAAAAATGACCGAGGCTGTAATTTTGGGATTAGCTTGGCTTGATAAGTGGCAGCTTATGATGTGGTGGGAAAATGGAGAAAGGACCTTAAAATTGGCTTAAGGGACCTTTGCCTCCCACCCCAGTCAGCAGCACCCAT
Organism: Vipera ursinii; assembly: GCF_947247035.1. NCBI lineage: Eukaryota > Metazoa > Chordata > Lepidosauria > Squamata > Viperidae > Vipera > Vipera ursinii. The sequence continues at coordinate 40,241,441 of NC_139513.1, read as the reverse complement.
GGGGCTACAACAAATGAGGACCACGGGCAGTCCCTTGAGACCCTGAAATCCGTCATAGACTCCCTGCCTGGGATACAGCTCATCCCAAGCGAATATTGAGACTTAGCTGAGCATTCAGCGAGAAGGAATGTGACATCTTCCTCCCCCCTTAACCCCGAATGTCTGACTGCGCCATTGAGGTTTTGCCGGGAGCCAAACTTCCCAAGACCAAAATGTACTCTATGACCCCCGGGAGTAGAAAGAGCTGAGAGAATGAATACATTGATACGAACTTAGCCAGGGGATTCATTCAGCCAGCTAAATCCCATATAGCTGCCCTTGTGCTCTTCAAAGAGAAGAAAGATGAATCACTGAGGCTGTGTGTGGATTTTAAAGGGTTAAATGCTGTCAGCGTGGAGAGCCATTTTTGCTTCATTTTCAGTTGCCACAGTACTGGTGGGGAGGTGTGAGCAGTTTTAAGGTTAGACTAAACCAGGGGTCAGCAACCCAAAACAGCAAAAGAGCCACTCGGAACCGGTTCCGTCATACATACAAAAAAGTTGGAGCCGCAAAATGTGCGCGCGCATGTGGGCACGCATGCGCATACGCAGAACAAGCAAAAATACACCACCCATACGCCCGCACCGCATCCTGAGCTGCACGCACCTGTCACTACCCAGTGCCGCCAGCTTACGCGGGGGGGAGGGACGGACTCGCAGGCGACGGGCACTGGGTTGCGGCGGCGCCTTCAGCCAGGGCACCGCCGGAGCCACCCGAGCGCCCTCCCCCTCTCCCGGTACCTCCAAACCTCTGCGTTCGATGAATGCAGCAGCTCTTCAAACGTGGAGGCGGAGGTTTGGGGAGCTGCGCAGCTCTCCAAACCGCCGCCGCCCTGTTTGCAGAGCTGCTGCATTCCTCCGCGTTTGAAAGAAACACGGACGAATGCAGCAGCTGTGCAAAGAGGACGGTAGCAGTTTCGAGAGTGCGTGCGCGCCTCTCCAAACTGCCGCCGTCCCATTTGGAGACCTGCCACGTTCGTTCATGTTTGACGAGCGCGGCAGACCTCCAAATGGGACAGTGGCGGTTTGGAGAGGTGCGCGCGCACCTCTCGGAACGGGTAGTGCCACTCCATTTGGAGAGGTGCGTGCGCACCACTGCCCGTTCGAAGAGGTGCGCACGCAACGGGCGACTGGGAGCTACAGGAGATGGGTCAAAGAGCCGCATGCGGCTCCGGAGCCGCGGGTTGCCGACCTGTGGACTAAACAATGAATTGTCCCATTATTGCTGCCTAGGGTGCTGGGGTGGGAAGTTCAACTTTGTAACTTTATAAAGCTTGGGAGGGAACTCCAGGCTTGGTTTCACTTTTGACTGTGCCAATACTTTGTAGCCAATAAATACGTTCTTTAAGGAAACCTATTGCTTTGGAGTTCTGCTTTTACCGGTCTCATCTATCGGAACCATGACAGTAGATATGTCATAATTTTAAGTGAATAAATGGCACAGCAAGAAAGCTTCAGGCTAGATGTGAGCATGTTCCATATCTTAAAATCACTTTCCTGGATAGGTAAATACAAGATTTGATGTACCCAAAGCAATTTTTAACATAATTGTGTTCTGAGGCTATCATGCTTGATGATTTTATTAAAAGAATCTATTGCTTATTTTGAAAGGCATATGTATATGATATGTCACAGTGCTTAATTTAACATGTAACATTCTGTAAATTGACTAATGCCTCTTGAATGTTGTGTAAATAGGGAACCCAATACTGCCAGAAGTGTTGTCCTCAGGCCTTATTTGGAAATACATTTGGATGTATTGAGATTTTAATTTTCATGGCTATGTCTCTAGAATAGGGATTTGACTCTTGTTCGATAGAAATGTCCAAAATAGCTTGCAGTCTTGCATGAATAATAAAATTTCTTTCTGTTGTTGCTTGTATGATAACACCCAATTCAAATGAAATTTCCTGACAGAACAATTAATCAGTGGAACAACCTGCCTCCAGAAGCTGTGAATGCTCCAACACTGGAAGTTTTTAAGAAAAGACTGGACAGCCATTTGTCTGAAATGGTATAAGGTTTCCTGCCTGAGCAGGCGGTTGGACTAGATGACCTCCAAGGTCCCTTCCAACTTTTTTTTTTATTATTATTATTATTATTATTATTATTATTATTATTATTATTATTATTATTATTATTATACACACACAGTTATAAACTTACCTAATGTAAATATTCAAGTATATAGATATTAATTTCTAATAATTTATAAAGCTATTCTTTTTATCTGTTGTATTTTATATAAATAAATGCCATATTTCATTATACTTGTCCATACAAAACCTATATAGAAAATCTGTTCATAGGTGGCAAGTGTGATCAGGTTTTCAATCCACTGAATGAACAGGTCCAAACATTTTATCTTTCCAATGTTGCAATATCACGTTTTTTAGCCTTAGTAAGAGCGCAGAGAATCCATTTACATTGTCTAGTTTCAAATTCCATGTAATATATATATAATCCAAAAGAATATTGTCCTCTAAAAAAATTATCTTTTGTCCAGCAGACATCTTTATATCCACAAAATTCTGTAGGATTTTTTTCCCAGGTAAAATTTTTGTAAGGTCCTGCCTCAGCTAGTGCTCCCAAGAAGGTAGAACTCTTGAAACAGGTATTGTTTCAAACAGGAACTTTTATTGAGAGTCAGTGAAAGCAGAAAGAAAAGGCAAGATCTAAAGAATTCCCACGCAGAACGCCACATTAACACATCCCTTTTAAAGCCCTTCCCTAGAGGCCAACTATCCAGTTCGTTTCCAGCCAATCCACAGGTGCAAAGTTGTTACGGGAACCAGAGCGATAAGAGACGGTTCCCAGGCATAACCTTGCCTTTACAACAGAGTGGAGATAAGATAGATGGCCCCTGGCCCATTCCTTCCACTTCTTCACACCAAAAGGATACATCAAAGACAGAATAAAGTAAAGGAAATGCATCCGCTAGCCCCCTCCCAAACAGGTGAAACCTCCCCTCTCCCACTAGAATGGCAGAGTCCTCCCTGAAAAGGTGAAACAGAGGGAATCTGACAATTGCTGTAAACTTGGAATGTGGGTTAGTAGAGAATCTTAAGAATTCAGTGTCTATTTCCTGTTGATTGTATCCTTAAAAATATATTCAGGTGGAACCTATAGCTGTAATTTAGTTGGAGTTCAACAAATTTAAGTTCCACTAGAGCCATAAGTTGAGGCTAAAGGTAAAGGTTCCTCATGTCCAGTCATGTCTGACTCTAGGGGATGGTGCTTATTTATCTCCGTTTCTTAGCTGAGGGAGCCAACATTCGTAGACACTTCCATGGTCATGTGGCCAGTGTGACTATACACCAAGGCGCATGGAATGCTGTTACCTTCCCAACCAAGTGGTACATATTTATCCACTTATTTTAGAACTGCTAGGTAGGCAGGAGCTGGGGCAAGGATGGGAGATCACCCCATGTGATTAGTCAAATGTTTCTAGACTAATTTTATTTTTTTTTAAAAAAAACTCCTTAATAAATTGTGGAAATGTTTTGTCATGCACCTTATGACATATTTATTAGCCAGCTAGTTAAATATTGGAAGGCATGATATTTAGGTGGATATTATAGAAAGCTATGTAGATAGCTTTGAGAGAAATACTCAGAACCTATTCCAAAAAACCCAAAAGAACAGAACTATATTGCTTGGGCCTTGAGAAAATAGGTAATATTATGAAGAGACTCAGGCTGGGTCCTTCATACACCTTACCGATGTATAAGAGAAATGCAAAAACATAGATTTGCAAGATTATGTTAATATAAACCTCAGTTTGGGTCTTCTTGGGGGACTGTTTCTTGATCAAATCTTGAAAGACTGACAAGTACCTAGCAAATTTGAAAAGTATCCAAAAAGTGGTAATCAGTGGCTCCTCATGAAAATAATGAGGGTTATAAAGAGGGGTGCCAAAATGATTGGTATTAGATCAATTGCTCTTCAATGCTCTCGTTAATGATTTGGATGAAGAGGTGGAGGGAATGTTTAGTAAATACTCATAGTTTAAAAATACAATCAAATGCCTAGTACTTTAGAAGGTAAAAAAAGATGAAGACAGAAGTAAAAGTGATACTGAATAATGAGTTAATACTACCAGTAAGAAATTTAACAAAGACAAAAACTGAATTCTTCACTTAGGGAACAAAAGTCAAATGCACAGATATAAAATAAGGATATAGTATTACAGTCTTGAAATAGTAACTGATTTAAAATTGAATACAAGTGGTCCTTAGTTAACAACTACTCTTTTAGTAACCATTCAAACTTGGTGTTAAACAAGTGGTAGTTGTGAATGATGCTGGAAGTTCTGGTCATTGCAGAACTCTTGCAACCACATGACAATGTTTTGGATGCTTGGCAATGGCCCTAGATGTCTGATCATCACAGCATCCCATGGAAACATGATCGCAATTTGCAACCTTTCCTGCCAGCTTCCCACAACCAAAGTCCCTGGGCTGGCAGACAGAGTTGCAGTCATGTAAGGTTCTTTCTTGATGACCTGCTTAACAAAGAAATATTTAAAGAAGATGTTCAGAGTATTGAGCCCTGTGGAAAAAAGATTTAAAAGAGTTTATATATATATATATGAAGAGCTTCTTAATATTTTTCCTAGAGGTTAAAAAGCCCAAGTATTAATAGTAAGATCATTTGATCATTCTAGGACAGGGGTAGGCAACCTTGGCTCTTTTATGACTTGTGGACTTGAACTCCCAGAATTCCTGAGCCATTGTGAAGTTCAAAGAAACTTCTATAAAGTGTTTTAAAAAGATCAAAATTATTTGTGGAACTCCTTGCAATGTTTTACTTGTTTCTTGTGTTGTTTTGTCTGGACTTATGTGGGGGTTTTTCATATTATGTATTCTTTTAAAATTATAAACTCTCTTTTTGGAATCAAGCAACCTCAAAAACTAATAAATAAATAAGAATTATCTAGGGCTACTTTGCAGCTCTGGAAAAAAAATGTAAGTGCACCTGACTTTGTTACAGTCTTTTTCCACAAGTAACCAAATACTAGGTAAACTAAAGTTTGACTTGTATTTGTTCTATTATGGATTTTCTGGGAATAAAATTTTTGTCTCAGTCAGCTCAGTAGCCAAATTCTTTTAATTCCTATATTTCAGTGCTTTCCCTTTCTGGTTTCCTGGTATATTCTCAGCAGAAATTAAAGGGACTGATGAGAAAGAATAGGGAAATAGTAAAGAGAGAGAGAGAGAGAGAGAGAGAGAGAGAGAGAGAGAGAGAGAGAGAGAGAGAGAGAGAGAGAGAGAGAATATGAATATAGAAAGGATAAAATTAAGGATTTTCTAAAATGTAATTCTGTTCATATCTATTAGTATCTGAACATCTTTGTAAATGCTCCTTTTAAAAATATTCCAGTAGATTAAAATATAGTAAGCCTGTGAAGTACTTATTCAAATTAGGAATATAAAGAGAGAACTTTATGGAAAACTGAAATGTTTAATTCTTCCTCTGCTTTCCTAATATACTGGCAGCTGTTCCACATATGGTTTGGTGCTTAACTGAAAACAAATCTTCAGGAAATGTTAAGAGATTTATGATGTTCTAGGTCCCCTATGCTAGGAGAGTTCTTCAAAATGTGAATTTCTTAATGTATTGAAATTATGAGAGAGGAATTTGTTCTGGAATCTATACTGATTAACCCCAGTTAAAGGGAGAGGTTATACTAATAGGTGCATTAAAAACTGAGTTTTGTCTTCTACCCCAAGACATTTTCCAAACCCAGCCATGTGATTTCTATTAAAAAGTTTTCCCTATGTATATCATTTAATTATATTTGCTAAGGTAATAAATATTCTTTTGAGACGTAGAAAAGCTTCAAAAACAGGCTTACTCATGACATGAACAAAAGATGTGGTTTGCTAAATTATTACCTGTTTTATGAGGAAATATGATGCTGCTGCACAGGAGAAAAAGAAATCATTACTTTCTACCTTTCATTACAGTAGCTTTTCCTAAACTCCTAATCTCATATTTTCTTCTGATTCATGGGAAGTATACGTTGACTATTAAGATACAGGATCCTGATTGAATCTTTACTGACATCGGATAGTATTTTAAATGGTAGGAGTCCATTAGTTGTTACATTCACACTGGTGATTATCAATATATCTAAGCCATCTTTGAGTCTGCCTTAACCTACCCCAGCTACTGCATGTAAGCAAGTTGAATATCTGTATATTGCCAAATCAGTTTGAAGCTAGTCTTCTTACAGCAAGATGACACCAAACATAGTTATAAAACATATGTAGTTATTATCTCTGCATTCTGACAACCAACCACATTCTAACAAATTAGGGTACCTTTATTATGGTGGGCCTTATGTCAGTTCTCTATAAAGTCACATGTTGTATGGATCTAGCTCTCTTAAGAACTGTCTGACATAGTATACTCTGACCTGCACTGGACTGCTTCCATTTTTGTAATGCAGTGCTTGAGGTTCCCTCTCTTTTGGATCATATGTTTGTATACTTGAGGACACTTCCTCATGATTTTAGCAACTTGAGCCAATTCTGTGGGTGGCAGTGTAGGTTGGTAGGGAGGCTAGATTGTTGTCAGTCTCTTTTTCCTTAAAATAAATTTTGGGGTAGTCTGGAGTGAGTTAGCAGCTTTCATCTAAATACTGTAGGTAAGATAATACTTCATTATTATTTAATAAATTAGTTTTTATATCAGAGTCTGGTGGAGATGAGACATGTTCTTGCCTTTGAAGAATATACCACTTTAGTTATTGGAGCCTGTTGTATGTCTTAGCCTACAGGAGTAATTTTCCCCTCTTGGTACTATATTGAACAAGTTGATAAATTATAAAGGGAGTCTTTGACTTACGACCACAATTGAGCCCAAATCTTCTGTTGCTAAGCAAGACAGGTGTTAAATGAGGGTTGCCCCATTTTGCAACCTTCCTTACCACACTTGTTAAGTGAATCATTGCTGTTGTTAAATTAGTAACCAGGTGTTAAGTGAATCTGATTCCTGGCACACAGTCTATTTAAAGGGATAGACAGCAGAGTTTAGTTCTTTTGAAGCACTCTAGCTATACACTTAATAGAAGATCTTGCATTGTTAGATGTTATGGGATGGCAACTTCTAATACCAGGAGTTGTTTCAGCTTGAATAATCAAGTTTATCAAGTTTAGACTGGATGTTTTATGGAATCTGTAAGTAGATCATTGTCTCCTAATGTTTTTAGAATGGTCTCAGAGGAGTGATTATTCTTGGTCCTTCCTTTCTAATTCCATTCATTATTTTATGGCTGATGGAAACTCGGAGTACAACAAATGTTGAATGACGTGGAGATGGGTTCCGCTTTAAGCAGTGGAACAGGTTGCCTCCTGGAGTTGTGGGTGCTCCATCATTGGAAATTTTCAGGTAAAGATTGGTGATCCATTTGAGATGGTATGAGGACTCCTGCTTTAATCAGGTAGTTGGACTAGAATAGGGATGGGCAACTATGGCCCTTTTATGACTTGTAGACTCCCAGAATTCCTGAGCCAGCCATGTCAGAATAGAAGATCAAGCCCTCTGATACTATGAACCTACTTTGGAGAAAAAATAGAACCTTCTTTCTCTAGGTATCAAGCTTATTACTAAATAAAGGAATTGTCTGAGAAGTGTGGTATGATAAGAAAGGGACATTTTTTGTTGTTGTTTCCCTACCTTATTTTGTTCCCACATTTTTCCTCACAATCAAACACAAGGCCTGTGGGCCAAATCCGGCTCGTGATTGGCTGGTATTTGGCCCACAGGGATGCCCCGGAGATGGCGAGGGACTGGCCCCCACCACCCTGGCCCTGCACAGCCCAGTAGCCCCCAAGGTGTGTGCACAGGAACCATTGAGCATGCAGGGGCCGACGTCCGGCACGAGGGGTTGCATAGCCTGCTGTGAATATCGGGCCGGCCCTCCAGCAGCAGCACTGCGGTAGCACCGGCAGCATGTGGAATTGGGGGGCACATGATACAAACCACCAGACATGCTCCTCTGTTCCATCTTTTTGGTTGGAGAGCAGGTCGCCACTGGACATCTCATCCCCCTTGCAGGTATTGCTCTTGGCCAGCAGGTGGAGCACATTCCCCTCGCACACCTCAGTACCCACCGTAGCCGTGGCCACCAGCCGCTTACCCAGGTCCATTGGGCCACCACCCAGAGCTGCAGGCCCGCACAGCATGAAGGAGGCAAAGCTCTCGGCTAGGAAGCCCTAAGTAGAGGTGGTAGAGCACGCCCAGAGCCAGCAGGCAAAAGGCCACGTCGAATAGGGAAAGCTGGATCCCCATCGGCCATGGCCGCCTAGGCCCAGCAGAGATGGGGGGAGGCACGCAATCCTGGCTGGGACTGGGCAGCCATGGTGCCGATGGGGATCCAGCTTTCCCTGCTTGGGGTGGCCTTTTGCTTGCTGGCTCTGGGCATGCTCTACCACCTCTACTTAAGCTTCCTAGCTGGCCGCTTTACCTCCTTTGTGCTGGGCGGGCCTGCACCTCCAGGCAGCGGTGGCCCAAGGCGGGGCCAAGGTGCGAGGGAAACAGGCTCCACACACGGGCCAAGGGCAAGGTCTGGGAGGGGGATGAGGAGATGACCAGCAGTGACCTGCCCTCCAACCGCAACCAAAAACAGATGGGATTAGGCATGCCCGGCGGTCTGCATCACATGCCCCCTCCCCTAGTCTGCCTGCTGCTGGACGGCTGGCCCGGTATGCACAGCAGGATGTGGAACACCAGAGTGCTCCGGTTGAGGGGCTGGCAGGCTGTGGCTGCTGACAGACACCGTCGGCCCCATGTGCTCGCTGGCCACAAAATGGTTTAATATCTTCATAAATGATGTAGATGAGGGGGGAACTTATCAAATTTGCAGATGATACTAAATTGGCAGGAATAGCTAATACCCTAGAGCAGGCATGTCAAATTGCAGGCCTGCGGGCCGGATGCGTCATGCCAAAACCATGCCCACTCCATTGCCGGCAATGCGGAAAAAGTCGTGATATGCCATGCAACATCACATGACATTGGAAGTTTGATATGCCTGCCCTAGAGGATAGGTTCAAGATCTAGATGGATCTTGATGGACTTGAACACTGGTCCCTATCTAACAAAATGAAATGGTTCTGAGATGACATCGGCCAGCTCCTTCAGAACTAATAAGGTAGTCCTCATTTAGTGACTGCTTGTAGCAACTGTTCATAGACTGTGATGAAGAATCTTTGTAGATCAGTAAAACAAAGAAAGTAAGCAAGATCATAAGCAGAGTTAGTTTCACTTAGTGACCACTTCCCCTAATGTGGTTGTCCCAATTGTGGTTGCTATACAAGGACTAGCTGAAGTTCAATTTCTTGGGAAGTGTTTTTCCCCCCACCTGGAGTTAAAAGTATCAGCTTGTTATTAGTAATATAAAAATAACTGGGCAAATGGAAAACCTTTGCCAATATATAAAGATGTATCCCATCAATCCTCACATAAAGAATTGTGATTTCATAGCTTTTTAATAATTTGTTCTAATATCCATTATTACTCTAAAACAGTAGTTTTCATTCTTTAAAATCTCACAGCACACTAAAATTATCAAGACACTATCATTTTTTTCAGGATGACTTATTTTTAAAGAAGTAGTATTAAGATTGTGTTTAACATTCAGTAACTAAACTTTTAATCATGTTATTAAAAAAAACAATGGTGGGAAATCTGTGGTTGTTCTTGCATGATGTTGCTTATTTGAGGGTGGCTTCGTTGACAAGCACACCCTCAAGTTCTCTTTCAGTATTTGAAGGTGTGAATTGTTGTTGTTGCTGCTTATTGTGTTCATAGCAGAATAACCAGCCTCAAGCAGATAAGATGTTGAGAAAGGAAGTACTTTAATTGCCACCCTTGTGATAATGGGGTATTCCTCTTAGAGAGTCAACCAGAATGAAGCTATATCTGTTGATGAGTATTTCAGTTTCAGTGAAATACTGAAAATGATAGATATCATTTCTGATATCTATCAGCTCATCATCTTCTGCAGCACTTAATTCTGCTAACTCTCAGGCATAATTGGATTTCTCATCCAATCCAAAGAAGTTACATCAAGTGAGGGGAACATTTGTAGAATTAAATCAATGCAAGTTTAGCAACCTTTTCTCATTTGAAAAATTTATTCCCATTTTTTTTATTCTTGTTCCCCACAATGTTATTTTTTTTCTTTAAAAGAGATAACTTTTCAGTACAAGTGAGTTTTCCCGCATACATATGTTAAGAATGTTGCAAAACTTGCATTGATTTAATTCTGCAAATATTCTCACTGGGACATGTCACTTCTTAAGATGAAATGAATCCGAAGGTCAAATAGTCTTCATTATACTGGCATAATGGTTTTAAAACTAATACTGATAGTACTATGTGTATTACTACCTGAACTAGTGCCAGCCACTGATGATTCATTGTCATCAGTGATTGTATATTATTTAATCAAAAATCCATCCATGTCTAATGAACCCTGGGGGGGGGAGAAACATAATTAGAAACTAAATTCAGAAATAACAGCATAACTCTTGATTAAACCAAATTAATTCAAGTTGCCAGTTGCTGCTAACCTGTTGGGCTTGCTACCAGGCAATTGTGTGCAGGGGAAAGTGGATGGGGATAGTCCCTTCCCATCTTCCCTTGCACTAAACCTAAGATTCAGCTACTGAAAAATATATAAGGACCTGACCTGACATTTGAAGCTCTAGAATGGCATTTGAAGCTGGCCTGACATTTGAAGCCTCTAAACAAAGGCATTGGCATTGGCATTGGCTAAGAAAATATATTAAGGAGATATACTAGGTCTGATTAGTGACATATTTTATTTCCCTGGGCTCCAAGATCATTGGAGAAGAGCCTAATGCTGGGAAAGGTTGAGGACAAGAGAAGGGGATGACAGAATGAGGTGGCTGGATGGAGTCACTGAAGCAGTAGGCGTGAGCCTAAATGGACTCCAGAAGATGGTAGAGGACAGGAAGGCCTAAAAGAACATTGTCCATGGAGTCGCGATGGGTTGGACACGACTTTGCAACTAACAACAACACTAGGTCTGATAAGTAAGGTCTGATGAGTGCAAAGCCACTGTCCTGCATGAAAGCCAGTGCATCCAGGAGTACTTCAAAAAGATGGTACCCATAGATAACATTAAGAAAACCAAGATCATGGCGTCCGGCCCTCTCAGTTCCTGGCAAATAGATAGGGAAGAAATGGAGGTAGTGACAGATTTTATTTTCCTGGGCTCCAAGATCACCGCAGACGGGGACTGCAGCCAAGAAATTAAAAGACGCTTGCTCCTGAGGAGGAAAGCCATGGCAAATCTAGACAGCACACTTAAAAGCAGAGATATCACCCTGCCAACAAAAGTGCGTATAGTCAAGGCTATGGTCTTCCCAGTTGCTATGTATGGCTGTGAAAGTTGGATCATAAGAGAGGCTGAGTGCCAAAGAATTGAGGCCTTTGAACTATGGTGCTGGAGAAGACTCCTGCGAGTCCCTTGGACTACAAGGCGATCAAGCCGGTCAGTCCTAGAGGAGATCAACCCTGACTGCTCTTTAGAAGGCCAGATCCTGAAGTTGAAACTCAAATACTTTGGCCACCTAATGAGAAGGAAGGACTCACTGGAGAAGAGCCTAATGCTGGGAAAGGTTGAGGGTAAGAGAAGAGGGGGACGACAGAGAATGAGGTGGCTGGATAGAGTCACTGAAGCAGTGAGCGTAAATAGACTCCAGAAGATGGTAGAGGACAGAAAGGCCTGGAGGAACGTTGTCCATGGGGTTCACGATGGGTCGGACACGACTTTGCAACTAACAACAATAGATAAGTTACTGAGGGAAAGAGAGAGGGGGGGGATGTCTAAGGTGGCAGCAGAGATGAGAGAAAGATCAAGCAGAGGAAGTACCATGGCAAGATAAGAACCTGCATGGGTTGTAGCATCAACAGATAACTGAGATGGCAGACATTGGGAAATCCTACCAGTGCTGGAAAGGACTGGATTAAAAGACAGCACTGAGACACTGATCATAGCAGTACAAGAACAGGCACTAAGCACCAGATCCATGGAAGAGGGTGCAGATTGTGCATAGGGACAGCATACACTGGATGGCACCAACCTAAGGAACTGGCATTGCGTACAGGAACATCTCCACAATGCTTGGGCTATACCAGGGGTAGGCAACCTTGGCTCTTTTGTGACTCATGGACTTGCAACTCCCAGAATTCCTGAGCCAGCCATGCTGGCTCAGGAATTCTGGGAGTTGAAGTCCATGAGTCATAAAAGAGCCGAGGTTGCGTACCCCTGGGCTATACCCTCCCAAAGCTAGATAGAAGATTCCTAACAATGCTAAGATCCCATGGGACTTTCAGATCCAGACAGATAAGCAGCTACTGGTCAAACAACTAAATCAGCGGCTCCCAACCTTTTCTATACCCCGCACACCTAGAAAGCTTCTGATATATTCTCGCACCCCTTATAAAAGTTTGAAATAACGGCAACGAATTATGCATATACACTATAATTTTGAAAAGCCAAGTTTTCACACCCCCTGGAATATCATCCCGCACCCCCGGTTAGGAACCCCTGAACTACAGGTGAAACTCGAAAAATTAGAATATCGTGCAAAAGTTCATTTATTTCAGTAATACAACTTAAAAGGGAAAATTAATATATGAGATAGACTCATTACATGCAAAACAAGATAGTTCAAGCCATGATTTGTCATAATTGTGATGATTATGGCGTACAGCTCATGAAAACCCCAAATCTACATTCTCAGAAAATTAGAATATTACATGCAATCAATAAAACGAGTGTACATAGAACAATATCGGACCTCTGAAAAGTATAAGCATGCATATGTACTCAGTACTTGGTTTGGGCCCCTTTGGCAGCAATTACTGCCTCAATGAGGCATGGCATGGAAGCTATCAGCCTGTGGCACTGCTGAGGTGTTATGGAAGACCAGGATGCTTCAATAGCAGCCTTCAGCTCTTCTGCATTGTTCGGTCTCACGTCTCTCATCTTTCTCTTGGCAATGCCCCATAGATTCTCTATGGGGTTCAGGTCAGGCGAGTTTGCTGGCTAATCAAGCACAGTAATCCCATGGTCATTGAACCAGGTTTTGGTGCTTTTGGCAGTGTGGGCAGGTGCCAAGTCCTGCTGGAAAATGAAGTCAGCATCCCCATAAAGGTCGTCTGCGGAAGGAAGCATGAAGTGCTCCAAAATCTCCTGGTAGACGGCTGCGTTGACCCTGGACTTAATGAAGCATGGTGGACCAACACCAGCAGATGACATGGCTCCCCAAATCAACACAGACTGTGGAAACTTCACACTGGACTTCAAGCATCTTGCAGTGTGTGCCTCTCCATTCTTCCTCCAGACTCTGGGTCCTTAGTTTCCAAATGAGATGCAAAAGTTGCTCTCATCAGAAAAGAGGACTTTGGACCATTGAGCAACAGACCAGGTCTGTTTTTCTTTAGCCCAGGTAAGACGCTTCTGACATTGTTTGTTGTTCAGGAGTGGCTTGACAAAAGGAATACGACATTTGAAGCCCATGTCCAGGATCCGTCTGTGTGTGGTGGCTCTTGATGCACTGACTCCAGCCTCAGTCCACTCCTTGTGAAAGTCCCCAACACTTTTGAATGGCCTTTTCCTGACAATCCTCTCCAGGCTGCTGTCATCCCTGCTGCTTGTGCACCTTTTTCTTCTACACTTTTCCCTTCCACATAACTTTCTATTAATGTGCTTTGATATAGCACTTGGGGAACATCCGACTTCTTTTGCAATTACCTTTTGAGGTTTTCCCTCCTTATGGAGGGTGTCAACGATGGTTTTCTGCACAACTGCCAGGTCAGCAGTCTTCCCCATGATTGTGATTCCTACTGAACCAGACTGAGAGACCATTTAAAGGCTCAGGAACCCTTTGCAGGTGTTATGGCTTAATTAGCTGATTAGAATGGGACACTTTGAGCCTAGAATATTGCACCTTTTCACAATATTCTAATTTACTGAGATTGTGGATTTGGCGTTTTCATGAGCTGTAAGCCATAATCATCACAATTATGACATATCACGGCTTGAACTATCTTGCTTTGCATGTTATGAGTCTATCTCATATATTAGTTTCCCCTTTTAAGTTGCATTACTGAAACAAATGAACTTTTGCACGATATTCTAATTTTTCGAGTTTCACCTGTAGAGTTTGGGCTGGTAGTCAAGGACCAGAAGACAGCAGTAGTGATAGAATTACTAATGTCAAGTGATAGCAACACTAGGAGGAAGGATTGTGAGAAGCTGGAAAAGTACCAAGGCCTGCAGAAAGAACTAATGAGGATGTTGAAAGTAAAGGCCAAACTGATCCCAGTAGTGGTAGACATACTCAGGCCTTCTAAGCTGGGGGAAGTGGCTTCAACAGATCCCAGGAATAACATCAAAACTCTATCCAGAAGAGTGCGACGCTACAAACAGCTAAGATATTGCACAGAACTCTCAAACTCCCAGGCCTCTGATAGAAGTTCTAAGATTGAGGAAAGTACATACCACCTGTAGGAGTGAGAAGAAATATGTATAATTTTATGGTTTTGTATTTGCAGGTATATTTGTCTTTATGTGCTTTTATATTATTTTTTAATGTTCATGTGTAGAATTTTAATAAAGTTGATGTATATATATATATATATATATATATATATATATATATATATATATATATATATATATATATATATATATATATATATATATATATATATATATATATATATAATTTGTTTCTTGGAGTCAGGATGAACAGTACCTTAGAGAAGTAAAGTAGGGTTTAATTCTGCAAAGACATTGGCAAATGGATAAGTATATGTGACAAGATTGACTGAACGTAACAGATTCTGTTAAGCTTAAAGTAATAATTTTGAATCTTAAACCTTTCTTCAGAAATGAAGAATGAATCTGACTAGTTAGTTAATTGGATATATTCCAGGTACATGTTTTTAAAAGGAGTAAGTTAAAAGAAGGCAGTTTAGGATTCACGGATTCATGAAGATTTTGTCCTGGTTATGGTTTTTGCTTAAACAGGCTAACAAAGGCTGTTAGCCTGGGGTATTGCATTCTTTCTCCTGCTTAATTAACCTTTGGCAACAATGAAATAAAACAGTTTTTATGGCAATTCAGTTTAAGAGGATGTACCATTGAACCATTGTCCTTTTTCACCTTCTTAATATAGACCTTCAAAAGTTACTTCTTGGGTAGGGTTCTCCTATGTTTGTAATATTTCATTAAGTGAGAGTCAGCTTGGTGTAGTGATTTAAGGCACAAGCTCTAAAAAGTGGAAAACTCCTGCCTTAGGTACAAATCGAGCAGGGTGACTTTGGGCCAGTCACTCTAGGAAGAAGGCAGTGGCAAACCACTGAACATCTTGCCAAGAAAACTGCAGATACAAGTCTAGGCAGATGCTAAGTGTCAAGACAGAATTGAAGCCCCTGACATCTAAATCATTAAGCACTTCTATGAGAAAGACATTCAAAGTACTGTTCCTCAGAATAATGAATTTGAGGAGCAAAAAGTTGAGAAGAAAGATAAGTACCTTCTTTAGAAGATACCATCTTGTCCTGTTCTAGATGGCAATATTCTGCTTTTTCCCCCCTTCTTGTTTCTTATGTTTATACTGCCCTAGATCTTAAACAGTCACTTCCTGTGCTGCTGCAGAGAACTGGCAGTGTTTGTGTCGGCGGTAGTTTGGGCAGGGTTGCCTGTGTTGTGATGACTGTGATGAATGCTGAGGGAGCAGAGGGAAGAAGCTTGGCAGGCTGCTGTCAGAGCCTGCTGTGCACATGCACGATCGGCTGTATTAAAGCAGCTGTGAATTCATGGAGAGAAGCCAGACAGCTTGGAAACAGCTATTCACCACTTAACCCGTAGCCATGGGAGTTCATTTACAGAAATGATAAATAAGACAAGATGCTACTATCCCTGAACCCACCCCCTCCTTCCTGCTTTAAACTTTCTTCCTAGCCACTCTTGGTCCTTGAGAGCCTCTTAAGAATACATGGTCACACTCAGTGCTTTTTTTGTAAGAGAAAAAGGTCCCGGAACTCACACATGTCATACAACCTGCCTTGCCTACCCTACAAGTTTCCATCCAAAAAAGGTGCCGGAACTCCGTTCTGAGCGTTCTATGAGAAAAAAAGCCCTGGTCACACTGTTGAAGAAACCTAAGGCACCATATTGTAATTTGTAAATGGGAATTCTTCAGCATGAATGACTGAAGTTTTTTTTAACAAAACTCCAGAACCTGCAAGATACACATGATATCATGAATATACAACGCTGTAGCTCCTATAACTCTTATCTTTTAACTTGAGCTGTTCCAGAAAATATTCTAACGTGCAGAAATAATGTTTTTTTAAAAAAATTTGGGAACAAAAATGTTAAGAAACCTATAAGCACGCATATAAGATGATCTACACCAGAATTATGTAGAACTTTTAGAAGGGCTAAATAGAACCTTAATTGTTTTTTATCTATTAGACCTCTCAACGGCTTTCGATACCATCGAACATGGTATCCTACTGCGGCGCCTCAGGGGGTTGGGAGTGGGTGGCACAGTTCTTCAGTGGTTCTCCTCCTACCTTCTGGGGCGTTCACAGTCGGTGTTGGCAGGAGGGCAGAGGTCGACCTTGAGGCCCCTTGTTTGTGGAGTTCCTCAGGGATCGGTCCTCTCGCCTCTCCTGTTCAACATCTACATGAAGCCTCTGGGTGAGATCATTCGTGGTTTTGGAGTTGGTTATCATCAGTACGCTGATGATACCCAGCTTTTTATTTCAACCCCAAACCACCCCAGTGATGCCCTCGACGTGATGTCCCGTTGCCTGGAGGCGGTTCGGGTCTGGATGGGGAGGAACAGGCTTCGACTCAACCCTGACAAGACTGAGTGGCTGTACGTGCCGGCATCTCAGGATATTCAGAATATTCCATCTCCTTCTATGGGGGGGTGTGAGCTATTACCCCCGTAGATAGGGCTCGCAACTTGGGGGTCCCTTCTAGATTCACAGCTCTCCTTAGAAGATCATATAGGAGCTGTGACTAGGGGGGCCTTTGCCCAGGTTCGCCTGATGTGCCAGTTCCGGCCCTATCTAGACCGGGATGCCTTGCGTACAGTCACTCATGCGCTCGTGACCTCTCGTTTGGACTACTGCAACGCTCTCTACATGGGGCTGCCCTTGAGGACCACCCGGAGGCTTCAACTGGTGCAGAATGCAGCCGCGCAAGTTGTGTTGGAGGTCTCCCGATACTCCCATGTTACACCTCTGCTCCGTGAGCTGCATTGGCTGCCAGTTGCCCTCCGGGTGAGATTCAACGTGCTGGTTATGACCTACAAAGCCCTACATGGCATGGGTCCGGAATACCTCAGGGAGCACCTGCTGCCGGCATCAACTTCCCTCCGTCCAGTGCGCTCCCACAGAGTGGGCCTCCTCAGGGTGCCTCCGATCAGAGAATGTCGATTGGTGGCCCCCAGGGGGAGGGCGTTCTCTGTGGGCGCGCCAGACCTGTGGAACCGCTTGCCGGTTGAGCTCCGGATGGCCCCAGACCTTCACTCCTTCCGGCGCGATTTAAAAACTTATTTATTTGAACAATCTGGCCTGGTCTGATGGGTTTGGGGTTGGATTTAGTTTTAACACACTTTTATTATTGTATTATATTGGGCATAATTATTTAATTCTTTTTAACTCTTTTTTAACTTTTGTATTTACATTTTGATATTTATTGCCCTGTATACCGCCCTGAGTCCTTCGGGAGAAGGGCGGTATAAAAATTTAAATAATAATAATAATAATAATAATAATAATAATAATAATAATAATAATAATAATAATAATAATAATAATAATATATCTTACATAGTTTTCCCAGGGTCCTTCAATTAAGATTATATTCATGTAAATTTGAAGGCTGTTGACTGTGCTATCTATTATCTGATTTTCTTGTTAAATGTTGATGTAGCAATATTAACAGTAACCCTAGTATGTAGATAATAGAGGATGTTACGTTTTATTATTTATCCTGCACAGGTATTTGATATTAGTGTATCAATTGACATTTTGGATGTACATTCAGAAAAAATAAGATCCTGTATTAGTGATCTCAGATATGAAAATATCATTTGATATAGTAATAGTAATAATGATGATGATGTTGGAAGGGACCTTGGAGGTCTTCTAGTCCAAGCCCCTGCTCAGGCAGGAAATGCTATACCATTTCAGACAAATGGTACAGTAGTCATTTTTGAAACATATTTGTCTAAATATGAATATATATCTAGGTTTGCATAATATGTATTTCATACAAAATTAATGATATTGTTCAACAATTTATTAATTTATATGTTATTAATTAGGGCAAGCATCATATGCTATCTGTAAGCTATAATGTTTCTATGACAGTCCATAAAAATGGCATTTTATTTCTTTAAACAGTTCAAATAAAAGGAGTGCGGTGTGGCTCACAAGGTTAGGATACTGCACTGATGATTGGCTGGCTCACATTTGAGACCTGGTTGCTGCGGCTCCAGCTCCTGCCGACCTAACAGTTTGAAAGTGGGCAACTACAAGTAGATAAATGGGTACCATTTCAGTGGACGACTTAATGGGGGAAAGAAAGGAAAAGGGACTGGGCGTCCCCCTGAGTAATGGTGATATCATCGATCAATCCTTTTAACCCGGAAGCACTTTGATGCTGCTGACACAACTGTAGTAGCAGTAGTAACAGTTTAAATAAGTTGGTATAATGAAACCAAGGAAACTGTCTTTATTTTGGGGTGGAAATATATTGACTTTTTTATTTCAGATTAAAAATGAACATAAATTGATGGTTAGAAATCCTATCTGGTTTGTGGGGAAAAGTAAATATTAAAATGAATACCATTTTCAGATAGATGTATTGACTTAAAAGAATTTGTATGCTCATAACTAAGTTATTTTTTAGAAGATTGCTATTTAAAAAATGTGAAAAACAGCATGCTAGGTTTTCTTCTTCCAAATTGTGATTATCATATGATGGGGTGGGGTGGTAACTTTCTGACTTTCAGTTTTATCACTAACATGTACTTTGACTTCAGTTTCTCTGTAGAAACAAGAAACAAAGTCACAAATCACTAGGAGCGGAATTACTGCTTAGGCATAATGGCAGGGACTTGATTTCATTTTTACTGTTTGCAGCTATTGGGATGAAAATATAATTTCAGTCATTATTCATATGAGTTATACCTTGGGATAATTCATATTTGAAAATTGCAGTAAATCTTTCTGATTGATTGTAGTCAGAGGCAGATTGACATTAAAATATTAGATCAGTCTAATTACCAAGCATTTAGTTATTACAAAAGGAATTTGGATTGCCTATCATTGCAACGTGGCAGTGTATTCATTTAAATATATCTTGGTTTTACAGATGGCCCAGGTGCCAACGTCCTAAATTATTTGTTTTAAAATTGGTTTGGATTATTCCAACTATAGTGCATTTTTAATAAAGCAAAGAGTACATTGTATGATTTTTATGATCTTAAGATAAAACTTAGTCAACTGATTTTTTTCCACATTTATTGGGCATGCAAAAAGAATTTGTAGTCAATTTTGTTTTGTTGGAAATTTAAAATGGGTAAGATATAGACTTGTAAAGACCATCTCACACACTTCTCACTGTATCAGGGCACCCACAAGCTATAGAATAATATGCATGATGCAAGCCACCCATTTCATATGTGTACAATGTATAAGTGTTAAAAAGGGTTAGGCTTATTGCCAGGTTGCACAATCCATTTTGATGCCAGTGACTTTAGATCCTTCTGTACTATATCAGGAATTGTAAACAAGGGACAGCACAGTTAACTTTTAACTCTTGGAAAGACAATGTGGCTGATGGATTGTCAAAATATGTTTGCTGTCTGTCAAATTATTCAAATTGTTCTAATGGTTGGTTTTAACATCGTACCCCACCTATATTAATTAATGGAAACACTGATCATGAAAGTTTAATGATATACCAATAGAATAAAGAACATAGAACATCAGAGTTGGAAGGGACCTTAGAAGGATATATTTGTAGCAGAGAGTTGAACTGTGGGGTCCTTGATGCTCTCTGAGTTTCATTATTTGCTGCATTTCATTACCCTACTAGGTAACATTAAAAAGGAGTAGAGCTTATTTATTTATATACAAGTGTCTTCCCTGATGATTAGGTTGTTGTTTGCTATTTGATTGTTTATCTGAGAAAACTCCAGTCCTTTCTAGCACTGACATTGTTATCTAGTTGAGCAATGAAATTCTGCAAGTAAACAACCAAGGTCCCCACAGTTTAATTATGTATTTAAAACTTGTTCTGTTGTTTTAAAAAGACAGAAATACAAAGATGTTTCCATTTTTGTATTTCAAAATTTCTGTTACTTTTTCTTTTGTATATTGAAGCAATAAAAGTCTCAAAAATTCTTGTACTCTCGTGCTTATGATATTATGCCATGTACATTTTCTTTCTTTTAATTTAGATAGCATTCCTAAGTGTATTAATTCACTTAAAATTGTGACTCTGATATTTTGGATATAAATACAATAATACTGCAAAATGTTATATATCTAATTCTTAGCTTATACAGGTACTTCTCACTGTACAACCAGTTGAGCCCAAAATTTCTGTTGCTAAGCGAAACACTTCTTAAGTGAGTTTTGTCCCATTTTACAAACTTTCTTGCCACAGTTGTTAAGTGAATCATTGCAGTTTGTAAGTTGGTAACATGGTTGTTTTAGTGAATCTGGCATCCCCAATTGACTGCTTGTCAGAAGGTTACAAAAGATGATCATATGACCCTGGAACCCTGCAACTGTCATAAATATGAGACAGTTGCCAAGTGTCTGAATTTTGATCACGTGACCGACCATGAGGATACTACAAAAGTCAAAAGTGTGAAAAATGGTCATAACTCTCTTTTTTCAGTGCCATTGTAACCTCGAACAGGCACTAAATGTCAAGGACTACCTGTAATTGCACAATTTGTGAAGTTCTATTGAAGACATCTGTATTTTACTTACTTGAACTATGAAGTCTTTGGCCATGATTGATGGACTTAAGGCACAAAATGTTTATTTGCTCAGCATATGAAACAGTTTGCAGTTCAGTTTTTGTGAAGGAAAACAAAGTTCTTATTTTGTCCTATCAATGTGATTTAATTCAAGACAAAGATCCTGATTGTTCTAAAGCAGTGGGATAGGGGACCCATTGAAGGAAATTAAATTAGCATGAAGAATAGGAATAGTTTGAAGAAGATATTTGGAGGATGAAGCATCGGGAAGAGAACAAATGTGGGCTAGGTATTTTCTCAACAATATTCTTACCAATTTAAGGCAAAGTAAGAAGCTTAAAAAGTGAAAGTGCCATTTCATCTTGCCCAATTAGGAATTCAATTTAAAGCAGCACCTATATTTATTTGAATTTATCTTTAGTCAGGTGCCATTAACATAACATCAGTGTAGAGTGGGCAACACTTGAACTGCATGGTATGACCGCTCAAAGGGTGATCATGTCATGGGCAACAATCATTGGAAGTTTTAATCCAGGTAGTAAGTACACCCTGCTGTAGGTCTCTCAGAACTTCAAACGGTGACTGAGTGACTGGTCGTAAGTCAAGAAAGACTGCCTGTAGTTGGTTAACAGGTCTTTAATTCATTTTACAAAAAAATATCGGTGTAAGGAATTGTTTTGAATATGAATTGGGATTTCTGTTAGCAGTAAGCCCTTCTACCAGATGTATTCTGATTTAACAGTAAATGTGAGTTCTGTGTGCCTCAGTGTATAGTCATTCTGGCCACATGACTACGAAGGTGTCTTCGGACAACGCTGTTTTCTCTGGCTAAGAAACATAAATGAGCTCTGCCCCATAGAATCAGACACAACTGGACAGAGAAACCTTTACCTTTATGGAAAGTATATGGGTATCCTTGTAGGCCACAAATTAAACAAGTCAGTAGTGTAATGCAGTTGTTAAAGGCAAGTATTAGAGTGCAACAACAGGAGCAGAGGGTCCAAATCACAGGAAGTAAGTATTGCATTCTATCCTGGTTAGATTCTGTTTGAAGTACCGTGTCCAATTCTGGACACATTCTCACCACATTCAAAAATGACAATAACATTGGAGCAGTACTAATGTAGACACTAAGAAGGATGATGTTGCAGAGATAAGCTGTCTGTGTTGGTAAGGCAATGGGGCTACAAAGTTGCTGTAGACATCCTGTGGGGTTGATTTCATGGTCTGGTATATCTAGTGGAGCTGAAAACTAATAAGATAGTGAAAGATTTGAAACCTAGCCCTGTGTGGAATGATTAAAAGATCTAGGTATTTTTAGCCCACAGAAGAGAAAGTTGATACAATAGTAATCTTAAAATATTTGAAGAGCTGTCACACAGGAGAGGAAATTAACTTATTCCCTATTGCTCCAGAGATTAATAGATTGGGTTAAAACTAAAGGAAAGTCTTCCAGGTAGATATCAGGAGGAGCATTCTGTCTGTACAAACTGCCAATGAGGGAACATGCTGTTTGTTACATGAGGTGGCAAGTTTTCCTTCATTACAGATCTTCAAGAAGTCACGTGTGATTGTATACACCTCAGTAACATCTCATGTCAAACTAAAATGTTCCAAATGGTATTTTCCCAAAAGGAAGATTTTTGAGCCTTTAGTCATTTTTGTAGAACACTTCTGCACTTTTCCAGTTCTGTCATATCCTTAAAAATCTGGTGATCAGAAGATAGCCAAGAAATGAACCATAACCTGAATCAAAGACTTTTTTATTATTATTTTTTCCTACTCTTGGATTATAGGTTTCTTAGCTGCCACATAGTGGTTACTTCTTAGTGATGATGACTGGCCAATGTTATGTCTTTTGTTTGCAGAAATTCTAAAAAAAGTCTTTGCAAATTGTAGTTTTCTAGTTGCTCTCAGCTTTAAGTGTCAGTCTGTTATAATAATTACAGAAAGTACTGTTCAGAATCAGTACCAGTTGGAGGCTGGTAGAGACATGACTTCTAATTATGACACTCTGAATGTATTGTTTATTTTTAACTTTGATCTGATTGACAGACTCTAAGCTGTGATTGTCAGTCTTTTAAATTTAAGGAAGATGGATTTACTCTGATGAATTATAGTTAAATGAGACATGACTAACTCTATTTTTAGTTGTTTAACAAAATAGCAATGTTCATGTAACGAAATAATGAAATGACTTTGAAAAGTTCATGATGTACAGAGTATGGTTTCTTGGCTTTCAGTGGCCCACAGAGTACAACTTCATACTAGTACATCTTAAATGAAATTATTACATTCATATATTTTTGAAAAACGTATGAGTGTTCTTCAAAACAAGCATGGGCTAGAATTCTATTTTAGTCTAAGGGATGTTCAATGTTTTGGTGAATGCAGTGTTTTAAAATTTTAGACCTTACACTTTTGCTAGTTAAGATTAAGCATTGCTTACTTGGAAAAACACTTCTTTTATTGATATTTTTTTCACCAGTTGCCCGTTTGTTTTAATAAAGTCACTGATAATGAGTATTTCTTTTTTATTTCCCCTTATCTTATAGGAAACCTAGGATAAATTCTCAGCTTGTAGCACAACAAGTTGCTCAGCAATATGCTACCCCACCACCTCCTAAAAAGGAAAAGAAAGAAAAAGTGGAAAAGCAAGAAGAGAAAAAAACAGACAAAGAAAAAGAAGTTAGTCAAAGTGTTATAAAGAAGAATACCAACAAGAAGACTAAGTATGTTTCTGGATCAACCAGTAAAAGTTATGCAGACAAACGTATTTGTATCTGTAGCTCTTATACATGTGCATACCTGTTCTCCCAGCTTTGAAATTCCAGACAGCCTGATATTTTTGACAAATTCTTAATCCTAATTTACAGTGGTTTCTAAATTGTGATCAAACAGTAATTCTCTCCTTCCTTATATTATCTCTACCACTTAATTCAAGTTACATGACTTTTTCCTGGATGCTGCCCTCCTTTCATAGTTAAATTTTAAATTTTCCCATAGTAGGAAGAAACATAATTCTTATTAAAACCGTCAGCATGAATTTCTTTTCTTTTCTTGTCCATATGACTTTATTGAGTTATTCTCATTTCTTCTTAGATGAGTAATGCATAAAACCTCCATTCATTATATAATAATGTATGAATATATATATTTACATGAAAGTTTACCTCCAGGTGACTATTTCTCCCAGTTTCAGGAATGATATTCCCAGAATACCAGTATATTTATAATGTGTTAACTTTTCATCTGGCATTCTTTCTTTCAGGCCAAAGTCAGATATTGTGAAAGATCCTCCTAGTGAAGCAAACAGTATAAAGTCTGGAAATACAACAAAGACCAGTGACTCAAATCACACCTCAAGGTAACTTTTTAAGATAAAGAATTGCCTGATTATAATAAGGTTATGGAAATAAAGGAACTTCTCTTTAGTTTTTTCCCCCCTGAAGTTCATCCTTTAATTTATGTCTTTGAGGCTTGTGACAATATTTGTGATAATTCTTTAAATCTTATCAGTGTTTCTGTTTCATTCTGTTTCATTCATTCACACAGAATATATAGTAAATTAAAATGTGAAATATTAACTTGTGCTAAATCATAAGTGAGCATTTTGTAACTATTGCCTAATCATCAGGGATGACCTGAACTTTCAATTGTAATATACCAGATTACCTTTTATAGTTTATAGTTTATAGTTTATTTGATTTATATACCGCCCTTCTCCTTGGTAGGGACTCAGGGCGGTTCACAGGGCATATATAAAAAGAAAGACAATACAAAAATTAAAAAAGGATTAAACCCATGCCCAATTAAAAACAGTAATACAAATTTAAAAAACAATTAAAAACCCATAATCCCCCATCAGGCCAGACCAGCTAATTCGAACAGGTGGGTCTTCAGGCCCCGACGGAAAGTTTGGAGGTCTGGTGCCATCCGGAGCTCCACCGGCAGTTGATTCCATAATGCCGGAGCACCCACAGAGAAGGCCCTCCCCCTGGGGGCCACCAGTCGACATTCCTTGACTGGCGGCACCCTGAGGAGGCCCTCTCTGTGGGAACGCACAGGGCGGAGGGGAGTCGATGCCGGCAGCAGGTGGTCCCTGAGGTATCCCAGACCCATGCCATGTAGGGCCTTAAAGATCGTAACCAACACCTTGAACCTCACCCGAAAGACAACTGGGGTGAGGTTCTGGATGGGGAGGAACAGACTGGAGGCGGTTCGGGTCTGGATGGGGAGGAACAGACTCCAACTCAACCCCGACAAGACTGAGTGGCTTTGCATACCTTCATCCCGGGTTTATTCGGACATTCCACCTCTGGCTATGGGGGGTGAACTATTACCCCCCGTAGATAGGGCTCGCAACCTGGGGGTCCTCCTAGATTCACGGCTCACCTTGGAAGACCATATAGGAGCTGTGACTAGGGGGGCCTTCGCACAGGTTCGCCTGGTGCGTCAGTTGCGGCCCTATCTTAGCCGGGATGATCTATGCACGGTCACTCATGCGCTCGTGTCCTCTCGTCTGGACTACTGCAACGCTCTCTACATGGGGCTGCCCTTGAGGACCACCCGGAAGCTCCAACTGGTACAGAATGCAGCCGCGAGAGTGGTGTTGGGAGTTTCCCGATACTCCCACGTTACACCTCTGCTCCGTGAGCTGCATTGGTTGCCAGTTGTCTTCCGGGTGAGATTCAAGGTACTGGTAACGGTGTTCAAAGCACTCCATGGCATGGGGCCGGAGTACCTCAGGGAACATCTGCTGCCGGCATCAAGCTCCCTGCGCCCTGTGCGTTCCCACAGAGAGGGCCTCCTCAGGGTGCCACCGATCAGAGAATGTCGATTGGTGGCCCCCAGGGGGAGATCCTTCTCTGTGGGCGCTCCGGAGCTGTGGAATCAGCTACCAGTAGAGCTCCGGATGGCGCCCGATCTTCGCTCCTTTCGTCGCGATCTTAAGACATTTCTGTTTGTACAAGCTGGCCTAGCCTGATGGGGATTGCTGGGGTTGTTTTATCTTTGGTCTTTTAATTTTTCTTGGGGTTTTTAGCGCTGTATTTCCATTGTTTTTAACTAGGGCAATTGTTTAATCTTTTTTTAATGTTTGTATTTGCTATTTTATTCTGCCCTGTGAACCGCCCTGAGTCCTCAGGGAGAAGGGCGGTATATAAATGTTATTAAATTAAATTAAATTAAACTGGTAACCAATGCAGCTCGCGGAGCAAAGGTGTAACATGGGAGTACCGGGAAACTCCCAAGACAACTCTCGCGGCCGCATTCTGCACCAGTTGGAGCCTCCGAGTGGTCTTCAAGGGAAGCCCCACGTAGAGAGCATTACAGTAGTCAAGGCGAGAGGTCACGAGCGCATGAGTGACCGTACACAGGGCATCCCGGTTCAGATAGGGCCGCAACTGGCGCACCAGGCGAACCTGGGCGAAAGCCCCCCTAGTCACGGCCACTATATGATCTTCCAGGGTAAGCCGTGAATCTAGGAGGACTCCCAAGTTGCGAGCCCTATCCACGGGGGGTAAGAGCTCACCCCCCATAGAAAGAGATGGAACATTTTGAATGTCCCGGGATGCCGGAATGCACAGCCACTCAGTCTTGTCAGGGTTGAGTTGAAGTCTCAACTCTTAGAGCAGACATGTCAAACCTCCGACATCATGTGACGTTGCGTGACGTATTGGAGCTTTTTTCCCATTGCTGGCAATGGGGTGGGCGTGGTTTCTTGGTGATGCGTCCGGCCCACGGGTCGGCAGTTTGACACCCCTGTTTTAGAGTATAAATTGGATAATCTGTCCAAGTTAACATTGTTGGTCCACATCAAAGTCTAGGTTAATACCTAATTTGTATTTCCTGGGATTTAGAGATTGCTAGCCAGTTTAATAATGCCTTTGCTACTACAAGATCAGCCAACCTATAGATGTTTTATGAGTTCTTTGATACCTATCCGACTGGGTATTATTGGCTTCTTACTATAATGAGAAAAGGTCCCTATATTTTGAATTTGGGCTGAATGCCTTTATATAAACAAGGTATGCAAATAAAGTTCATTTATTTATTTAATTCCATTCCATTCTTCAGTAACTTAGAGTAGGAGCTACTCCACTGTAGGCTGTGGAGGCTAAAGGTTCTTATTCTAATATTACATCTTTGATAAGGAAACAAAATCATTATTCACTGTGATACAGGTAGTCCTCAACTTACAACACTTCATATGGTGACTGTTTAAAGATACAAAAGCACTGAAAAAAGTGACTTACAATTGTTTTTCACACTTACGACCATTGCAGCATCCCCATGGTCACATGATCAAAATTCAGATACAGAAAACTCAATGCAGAAACCAGATTCACTTACGGTAACAACTGTGATACTAACTCAACAATTGCAATATTCACTTAACAACTGTGGCAAGAAAGGTGGGGCAAAACTCACTTAACAACAGAAATTTTGGTCTCAATTGTAAGCCGGTATAAATATAAAACATTATTTTTGCTTACTATAAAAAAGGAACAGTGCAATCATTTTCTTATTTGTTCTTATATAGAAAATAAAGAAACAAAATAAAGGCAATTGCATCATAATTTAATTTGGAAGAGAAGCTACAAACTACTTGTTACAAAGTAGTATGAAATAGCTATTAGTGTATGAAATAGCTATTAGTGTCATTTAAATGCTATCTAAATTCATTATGAAACAAGTACATAGTGTGCCCACCAAAAATGGTAACATCTTGCTTAATTTAAAGCAGGGGTCTTCAAACCTGGCCCTTTTATGACTTTTGGACTTCAACTCCCAGAATTCCTCAGCCAGGCATGCTAGCTTAGGAATTCTGGGAGTTGAAGTCCACAAGTCATAAAACTGCCAAGTTTGAAGACCCCTGATTTAAAGGCTTCTTTCAGTTGATAAACTAAATTTTCCAGTACTTTATTTCTTCAGGAGAAACTGCCATTGCAGTTTGCCTTTCATGAGATGCTGGCAATTAAACAGTCACAGAATGAAAATACTTTAGCATTATGCAGCACTGGAAGTTCCTTTTGTTTATAATCTTTTGATACAGTTCTATGCAAATAATAACTAATAGTAGTAGTAGTAGTAGTAGTAGTGGTGGTGGTGTTGGAAGGCACCTTGGAAGTCATCTAGTCCAACCCTTTGTTCAGGCAGGAAACCCTATACCATTTCAGACAAATGGCTGTCTCTTCTTAAAAACTTCCAGTGTTGGAGCATTCACAGCTTCTGGAGGCAGGTTGTTCCACAGGTTAATTGTTCTCACTGTCAGGAAATTTCTCCTTAGTTCTAGGTTGCTTCTCTCTTTGGTTGGTTGCTTCTTGTCCTACCTTCAGGTGATTTGGAGAATAGCTTGACTCTCTCTTCTTTGTGGCAGCCCCTGAGATATTGGAACACTGCTATCATGTCCCCCCCTAGACCTTCTATTCATTAAATAATAATAATAATAATAATAATAATAATAATAATAATAATAATAAGAAGAAGAAGAAGAAGAAGAAGAAGAAGAAGAAGAAGAAGAAGAAGAAGAAGAAGAAGAAGAAGAAGAAGAAGAAGAAGTAGTTGGAAGGGACCTTGGAGGTCATCTAGTCCAACCCCCTGCTCGGGCAGGAAACCCTATACCATTTCGGACAAATGGCTGTCCAGTCTCTTCTTGAAAACTTCCAGTGTTGGAGCATTCACAGCTTCTGGAGGCAGGTTGTTCCACTGGTTAATTGTTGTAACTGTCAGGAAGTTTCTCCTTAATTCTAGGTTGCTTCTCTGTTTGATTAGTTTCCATCCGTTGCGTCTTGTCCTGCCTTCAGGCGCTTTGGAGAATAGCTTGACTCCCTCTTCTTTGTGGCAGCCCCTGAGATATTGGAACACTGCCCTATGTTGCCCTATGATGTACCATTTTATCCATTTAAAAATCATGACAACAGAAATTTATAGATAGGCTTGGGATGGCTTTAGATTATTTATTTATTTATTATTTTAACTTATATACCGCCCTATTCCCGTAGGACTCAGGGCGGTTTACAGGGCAATTAAAATCATACCATACAAAAGTTAAAAGATTTAAAACAGTTAATTAAAACAGTTAATTAAATTTAGAGCCCAAAATTTAAAAAGTTAAAACATTAAAACCCCTCAGTCTAGGCCCGACAGCTCAAAGAGCCAAGTTTTCAGGTCCCGGCGGAATGAGCGGAGGTCGGAGGCAGTCCTAAGTTCCATCAGAAGTTGGTTCCATAGGGCAGGCGCACCCACAGAGAAGGCCCTCTCTCTGGGAGTTACCCGCCGGCAATCCTTCACCGGCGGTACCCTAAGAAGGCCCTCCCTGTGGGAGCGCACAGGACGATGGGAAGTTGATGCCGGCAGCAGGTGTTCCCTCAGATAATCCGGACCCAAGCCATTTAGGGCTCTATAGGTCATCACCAGCACCTTGAATCTCACTCGGAGATTCAACTTCTAGTCTGCTGTTTATATATGGAGAAATTGGTTAATTTGAAATGTTTTGTTTGAGAACTGAGTGAATAATTTGGGAAGAACTATTTAATTATATTCACTTAGGTATTACTGCTCAGTAGAGCAAGATGGGATTTGGCAGGCGAACCCTTTGAACCAAATCATCAGTTGCCTCCAATTAATCACAGACCTTTATAGCACTTAGACATATATGCCTCTTCACAGTGCTTTACAGTGGTTTACAGAGTCATCATATGCCCACCCCAGCAATACGGGTCCTCATTTTACCAACTTTGGAAAGATGGAAATCTGAATCAACCAGTGAGCTAGTGAAAATTGAACTTTGTCCTGGTGAGATTTAGATTGGCAGCTGTCAACCCAATTTATTTTGATTTGATTTGATTTGATTTAAATTAATTTGTTAATTCCAAAACAAAGCTAGTTTAGTATAACAGTTAAGATCCTGGCATAGAAAACATGAGGTCTAGTCCTGCCTTAAACAGTCACTTCCTCTCAACTTAACCCACCTCACCGGATTGTTGTTGTAAGAGTATTATGTATGAGAACTGGAACTGCGGTTGTAAATCAATGCAGTCATAACTTGAGTCACCACATGATTAAATCTGATTTTATGACTATTTTTATGATGACCATTAAGCAAAGCATGTGGTCGTTAAGCAAATCCAACTTCAATGAACAATCACAAATAGCAATTACTTGATCACAGAACACTGCAACCATAGTTAATACAAGCTGATTGCTAAGACTCTGGGTTGCGATAACATGACCATGGGGATGATGCCAGTAAAGATTGTAAGCAGTTCTTCCAAGATGGTCATATAAGCAAACTATTGTTAAATGAACGGTTCTAGCTGAAGGTTATGTAATATGGCTATCATTGACTAATCTTTGTTATTTTTTTCATTTTATGTAGATAGAAACAATATTTGTCCTTCTCCAGTGCTTAGCCTGATCTCCATGATTATTCAAAAATCACAAAAAGAGGGTTCTGAGATGACTCTCAGATGTAATTAATCTTGTCTAGACATTTAATCTTCTTCTTAGTGGCCATGTATTCCCTGAGAAATCATATTTCTCTAGCTTGTTAAATTAGCTGTCTGAAATCTACTGTGCACAAACAGCTGTCTTCCAATTTCTCTTTCTATAGTATCTTAAACCTTAAGATGTTGCTATCACTTCTTCTCAAAGTGACTTCTTCTCAAACTGTTTTTATTTTTCAACCAGCTCTTCCCTATTGATTACAAACAGGACTAGAAAAATCTTGTCTCTTCTTTAGCTTTCTGGAACATGAAACGGTCAGCAAGATACAGAGTAATTTCAAGATCTTCCTCTTCTTGACCCAGTTGTTTTTCTAACCGATTATTGGGTAGTTGAAATTTCCCATTATTACTTTGTCACTCCTTTTGAGATTCTGTAACCCAGGACACGTCACGACGAAACCGCGCCCACCCCATTGCCGGCAATGGGGAAAAAGCTCCGATACGTCGCGCGACGTCACGTTACGTCACACGACATCACATTACATCACACGACATCACGTTACGTCACACGACGTCACGTGACGTCGCGAGTTTGACATGCCTGCTGTAACCTGTCCCAGGTTTGTGTAATCCTGATGTTCCTCCTTGATAGTCTGTAGCACACCATCACAATAATACTTTTTGTTTCCCCTTCCTTCTGTTAACCCAAATGCTTTTGTCAAGAACCTCATGTTCCAATTCCTGGCTCTCATCAATCAATACATGTGTGCATTTCTTTCATATATAATGTCGCTCCTACTCTCCTTTTGTTTGACCCATTGCTGTTGAGTAAGTTTTATTTCTACTTATGAGTATTACCCCAGTTTCAGAATTCTCTCTTTTCCTGAATTATACTATATTGTTGTTTCATCCTCCTGGACAGTTTATCATAGTGCCTTGGAGGTGATCTTTGCAAATAGACATTTAACGAGAGGCAATTTGTTCAGTGGCTCCAGAAAGTCATAGAATCATTAAGCATCATGTTAATAAGCCTCTGCTTAAGTAATGAATGCCTCCCTTACAAGGAGCCCTTTTTATACTGTCTATACCTTATGTAGAAATATTTCTAAATATATTTAAAATTATAACATCCTCTCATGCGTTAATATTGTAATTGAGTATTATGAATGTGGTTTGGGCCTCTGCTTTGGCTATAAGAATGGAACTGCATTTGTTCACAGTGGCCTCTGAATCCCTCTTTGTTTTCAAGTGCTTTTCTTTCTGGTGAGATCCAGGTTATGTGACAGAATGATTGGTGGAATATAAACCTCTTTAAATCTAGATTGAAGGCTGATTTTAAACAATGAAACAACCTGTTTACTTCTGTCAAGAAAGGCACTGTAGGAGTTTGATTTCTATGATTATCTTTGTTTTTGCAGCAGCATACAGAATTCTCATATTTCATTAAATAATTGGTGAATGTTTTGCCATGGCTTGGATTAAGATTCCCCTGATATAAATCCCTCATGGTTCTGTGTATTCCCAAGATTTACCTTTGTTGGTTCATTAATATTGGGTGTATTGGACTAATAGTCAATAGACCTGCACAAAAGTTTTTTGAATCATAGTTTGAAATGTTATCTTGCATATTTGATGACAGTATTTATTTATTTATTTATTTTATTACATTTATATACCACCCTTTTCCGGAGGACTCAGGGCGGTTTACAGGATAATTAAAAACCAAAAATACAAAAGTTAAAAACCAACTTTAAAAAGATTAAATTTATCTCTGTATAAATAAAACCCCAATTAAAATAAATTAATCCTCAGCCTGGGCCAGAGAGCTCGAAGAGCCAGGTCTTCAGGCCCCGGCGGAATGAACGGAGGTCGGGGGCAGTTCTCAGCTCCACTGGCAGCTGGTTCCAAAGGACAGGCGCCCCCACTGAGAAGGCCCTATCCCTGGGTGTTACCCGCCAGCAATCTCTTACCGGTGGCACCCTGAGAAGACCCTCCCTGTGGGAGCGCACTGGACGAAGGGAACTTGATGCTGGCAGCAGGTGTTCCCTCAGATATCCCGGACCCAAGCCATGTAGGGCTTTATGGGTCATCACCAGCACCTTGAATTTCACCCGGAGGGCAACCGGAAGCCAATGCAGCTTGCGGAGTAGAGGTGTTACGTTGGAGTATCGGGAGACCCCCATCACAACTCGCACGGCTGCATTCTGCACCAGTTGAAGCCTCCGAGTGGTCTTCAGGGGCAGCCCCATGTAGAGAGCATATAAAGAATAGATCCAAATCAGGCTCCATAGACAATTTATTATATAAATAGTTCAAAATGGTTCCCAGTTTTTTCTAAACATTTATTTACTTGCTTAACTTGTAACCTTTGAACATTTCAAATTAGAGTAACTTCTATGGAAAAAAAATAAAACATTGTGATTGGCCTGTGCAACTAACATTTGTTGCAGTCTGTATAGAAAAACAACCTTTCTTCTAGGTTTTCCAGTCATCCCATTTGTTACACTATAAAATAGCAATAAGCAGTGAAAGAAGCTGCAGTATCAAAAATATAGAGCCTTGGCGGAGCAGTGGGCTAATGCCTCCTTAAGTAACACCAGCTGCCTGCAATTAGTGCAGGTTCAAGTCCCACCAGGCTCAAGGTTGACTCAGCCTTCCATCCTTCCGACGTAGGTAAAATGAGGACCCAGATTGTTGGGGGCAATTAAGCTGACTTTGTAATAATGCCGCTGAGGGGGGGCGAAAGCCCTAATAAGCAGGCATATACATAGAATGAAGGCTACTGCTAAGCACATTGATTTGTGCTTTAGATTGTAAGCTGCCCTGAGTCTTCGGAGAAGGGCGGGATATAAATGGGATTAAAAAAAAATCATCTGATAGTTGACAGTGCTGGTTTTCACCTCCAACTTCAGTGCCTACCAAATTATTTCAGGTGCTACTTCATTAATGTGGGTAATAAGAACTAATGTCTACAATGTTTTCTGGCAAAAGAATATTGAGCTTGGCTGTTTGCCAGCTCAAGTGGATCATGAGTTGTATCTCACTTTGGCAACTCTAAAAATACTTTTCCTACTGTCTGAATAAATAATAGTTACTTTGAGCATTTTAACTTTTAAAGCTTTGTTTCTCAAATAAACCTATACTGTCTATTAAAGTAACTATTTTGGCTGTTAAAAGGAGCTATTCATGTTTGCTCAAAACCTTCCTTGTTTTTTTCTTTCTGACATGATAACAGAGATCTTGTTTAGTTTCCCAAATAATGAACAATATCACTTTGCGTTTCTATTAAAGTTATGAACTGAACATTTTACCATATGTGAATGTGGCCCAGTGCTTTATTAATTGGTCTGATTACTTAATATCATGGCATAAATCTAAGATTATAGTAAGACTTACACTGTTCTAAGACCTTTTTAAAATTG
This sequence comes from Vipera ursinii, assembly GCF_947247035.1. Lineage (NCBI taxonomy): Eukaryota > Metazoa > Chordata > Lepidosauria > Squamata > Viperidae > Vipera > Vipera ursinii. The sequence continues at coordinate 40,207,461 of NC_139513.1, read as the reverse complement.
TGCAGTTCTGTTGGCCAGTATTTATATTCCCATAGCTTGTGTTCAGCAGTGCATTCAGAAAAGACTTTGTAAGCCATTTCTATAAGGTTATGTGGGGGTTTTCTCCTATGCATTCCGGCAGTTGGGAAATATGCCAAATTTTACTTGCATTTATAGGTTTGCAACAGTTGAGATCCTGACCCTTTACACTGTCACATGCAGGTGCTTTTTTTTTGTCTTACAAAATTGCAGCTTTCAAGAGCTTAAGAGGCTGAAGGATTCCAAGCACAGAACGTTTGTATTCCAAAAGGGACTCTCAAAAGCTTTCTTTATATCTTTGTATTTTTAGCATATTACTATACTTCTGGCTGGATGCAACAGAGAATAATTTTCTACAACTCCAGAGCTCCAAAATTGATTCCCAAACTACATTTCCCATTGGGAATTGAAAATGCTGCTATCCCGGCCTGTTTAGACTAAGCATTTAAAGACAGCAAATGATCAGATGCTGCAGGGGCTGGGTGGGGAAAACAGTGTTTCTTTCTTCTCTTGTTTTAATGTAGAACATCTGCAGTTTTTAGAATTCTTCTGTATAAGCTGAATAAAAGTGTCTTAGCAGAAGGCTCATCCATTATTTTATATTCTGTGTTGCTGTTGTTACCATTGTTGCTGCCGCTATTACTACTCTTCTCTGTTCTTGTTGTTGTTGTAGGCCCAGACTGAAAAATGTGGACAGAAGTACCGCTCAGCAGCTGGCAGTCACAGTAGGGAATGTCACAGTAATTATCACAGACTTTAAAGAAAAGACTCGCTCTTCCTCCACATCTTCGTCCACAGTGACCTCCAGTGCTGGATCTGAACAGCAAAATCAGAGTAGCTCGGGCTCCGAGAGCACAGACAAGGGCTCATCCCGCTCTTCTACGCCAAAGGGCGACATGTCAGCAGTCAACGATGAATCTTTCTGAGAATTGCACATGGAATTGTGGGAAACTTATGAAATCAGGGTATGAAATTCAAATGTTCCACCTGTCCACTGGGACAACCTGAGAAAGCTGCCAGTGCCACCACTTCTTCCTTTTCTCCTTGTGCTTCAACATGCTTCTTGGATATCCTTCCCTTAATTGATGACAGCGGGACGCTTTGGTCTGACTGTGGGCATCTGGCTAACAAGGAATTTCGCACCCTGAGAATTACTTTCTGATGTTTATGTATTCCATTGTTTTATATGATTTTCCTAACAATCATTTATAATTGGATGTGCTCCTGACTCTACTTTTTTATAAATCTGCTGTGCACAGTTTTTCCATGAATCTTACCACCAATTTTAGTTTTGTTTTGGGTGAGGGAATGTGATGTAAGGGGAAGGGCGGGCTTATAGGAGGGTTTTTATTTATTGTATTCACAAACTCTCTTGGTTTTTTTTCAAGCATATTTTTTGAGTTCAAATCTCCCTCTTCCAGTTATACTGTGTACTATCAGTTTTGATATAAATTATATATATATATATATAAATATATAAATATATATATATAAATAAAGTATATATAGGGTTATTTGAAACCAATACATGGAAACGCTGGTGCTTGAAACACTGTGAAGCTAAGCAATTTTAAGATCTGGGACAGTGAGTGCCATTTGGCGAGTGCTGAAACCGGACTGGAACCAGTCTTAGATCAACAAAGTGTTCCCAGAGGTTCTAACAGAAACAGGACCTGGTTTTTCTCTTGTGCTTTGGCTGAAGAGTACTGGACAAAAATAGATATCTATTTTCTTATTTTCTGTTCTTTTTGAAATCCAAGAGGGTGCTCCAAGTCATAGCATTTCCAGTTAGAGTATCGGAAAACAATAAATTTCTAGCCCTTTCCTACCACGGTGTACAAATTTTTAAAAAACAATAACATCAATTTCAAAATGCTTATTAGTATTAATGTACCTTGTGGCTGCACATTAACACTGCCTATTTTGAATAACAAATCTCATTCTCTTATTGTCCAGATTTATATTGGTGATGGGAAAGATTTTTGAATATTCTATTACAGCTTTTGTAATAGAAGGCAGTCCCAAGCCTTAATAAGTGCTCCCCTATTAATAACATGAACCGAGATCTATTGTCACATAACTTGTTTTCAGTGCAAATTTTCTATATATGACTCTGCTTTTTTGTTAGTAATTTAATTCATTTAATTCCATTTCCTTAGGATCATCAGTTCTTAGACATATCTCTTTAACATAACTTGGTGTGAGAGCTAAAGTTGTGAAGACATTTTATAACTAATAAGGGAGCATCAGAATGGCAAATGGACTTCAATTCCTGCTTCGAAAGCTATTCGGAGAATGTTTACTTACAAATCCAAACTCTGTTAACAGTTTTATCTAGCCGATATGTTTTTCTGCATAAAACACTAAAAAGAAGACGGAACACTTAAAAAATACCTTCAAACTCTTATTGTGTGCTTTTTAGGCGACCCAGAGTGCTTTGCTATAATTTCAGTAACCATTTTTAGTTTTATCAGAATGATTACCATGTAGGTGTTCTCAAAGGCCACTTGGCAGAACTTGGTGCTAGACAATTGCTGTACTCATTTCTTCTTTGAATAATATAAATTATTTCTGTTCTAGAGAGGCATGAAATGGTTGTGTTTTATCACTTTAAAGCCGCAAACATAAACTTCTTTTTCAGTCAGAAAATTTTAACCTATGCTTAACTGAATAAAGTAATTCTGCTCAAAGAGGTAGAGTAGCAGAGCAGTGCCTTTGCAGCTGCATCCATTTTGATGGGCTTCTCATTCAGTTGTTCTTATATCTATTCTTTTCCTTTTTTGAAAACTTATTTTTAACGTATTTATTGAAAAATAAAAAGAACCAAAGGAAAAACGGATGTTTCTTAAGCTCTGATAATACAATATTATCGTAGTTTTTAATAGTCCACATCAATCCACGTTTTAACATTGGTAAACATTCCTTTTACAAGTTTGACTATTCCTTTCAAGGATCTCAGGGAGGGTAAATTGGTCAGCCATAATTTATTTTTGGAGAAAAAAATAATTTTTAGAGATGTTTTCAACTTAGTCCCAGATGAGTGTGATTTGCACAGATTTTTTTAAAAAGAAACTTACATCTGAATGAATTAGGCCTGTATGCATTTAGCTCCTTCCCACCAAAGACCCAATTTCTGAGCACGTCTGCTGGAAGTTCACCAGTATATACAAATGGTGTGTTTCCTTCTGTGGCTTGCTAGAATACAGCCTTGGGTGGGGTGGAGGAAGCAGTGTGCATGTTGAGAAGACCAGTTACACCGAATATCACCTTCCAATTATTGCTGCTCCATTCATTCCTAAGGTGGCTTCTTCTGGGCTGTCATTCCAATGGGTAAGCAGCAGGAGTTGGTGGGTGAAACCTGTCCCTTAGGTTAGGGAATAAAAGCTTTAACCGTAAAGAGCTGCTCATTGGCTTACCAATTCAGTGAAATCCTCTTTGGGTTTTCTTTTTCCTTTTTTTCTCCCCCTATGTGTGCCTCTGTGCTATAGTAGCTTGTTAGAATAAAGTATGCAAATCCATCTTTGGCACAAGTGGAGTGATTGAAACTGCATTTGGCTGAAATTGTCAGCTAAGCATTCAAACTTTCTTGGGCCGCATTTCTTATCGTCGTGTCGTAACCAAGCAAACACCTTTTTTTAAAAAGCATGAGATTAAAAAATTGGATTATCTTAACTTCCTGCATTTCATTTAACTATTCAGTAGTTGGAGAGCATGCTTTAAAATATTAGTGTATAAGAAGGGCCAGAAACGCTTCGTAGCCAGTGGCACAGAAAGCAGGTAAGGAAAAAGCACAGTGTTACATTTTCAGAGTTAAATTTTTACACTTATACACACCCATGCACACAACAGCTTGCTTGACTTCCTCTTTTGAATATTTTAAATATGTCATGCGAAGAGAACAATGAAAGGCAAAAAAAAATGTTTAAGATGGGCAGTTTTAATTGAAAGCATTTTGCTTATTCAATTTCAGTTTCTATTTTAAAATTGGGCAGTGGCTATATTCATAGAAATACATCTGCCTTACCAGTACCATTTCCAGTCTACTTTTTAAAAACTGTTACCATAAATTATTGAAGTTATTACTTGCTGACTATATAACCTTTGCTTGTATGTAACTGAAAAAAATGATTTGAGAGCCAACATTTACCATATGACAATGGAGCTGAACAGTTTTTAATGCGCAAGCAGTTCTGTTCTTGTGTACGACTTGTAACCTTAATTTACTGTGTAAAGATGGTTACATTATTTCTTTAGCTTTGTTTGTTTGGAAACAAATAGAGAATGCTTGTTTAAGTATGTCAAAACATAATTTTATCTTGTGAATTTTTATGTTAATGTATTATACGAGCTATATTTTTCATTTGCCCAGAAAGACAGCTTGTATAACGCTTTGGAAGTTTTCTGCTCTGTAAAGTCTTTAGAGCTGACAGTCCTGTTAGGTTTGTTTTTAATCTTCATGCTAAAAGTGTCAATGGTGATTTTGTGAACTGGTCAGAAAAATTCACAGGTCTTAAATGTTTTCGGGAAATTTATATTGGACACTGCTCTTTGTCTAGCAAATAAAAGATGTTAATATATTCCTGTTACCGGCATGTGCACGACTGTTATTAGAAGCCACTTTATCATTTTCTTGCTTTAAATAGAAATGTCTATTTATGAATTCTGCTTGTAGTTTTTTCACAAATAAAATAGTAACATTTAATTAAATCTGATTTTCTATTCTTTGGTGTTGAGGAAAGGACCAAGTCAGTTTGCTGTGCTAGTATCTTTCTAGGTAAACTTTTGATTTTGTTCTGCATGTTTAACATGACATTTATGTATGAAAATTTTGCATGATTTTGGGTACTGATGATCCAGATAAGCCATTTATATTAACACTTTTGCTTCTTGTACTTGATCATATCAATGATGTGCCAAGCTTGGAAATGCGTACTTTTTCATTCTTTCCAGCAAAAGCATATACATTAGTAATACTGATATGTTGGGGACATGTGTTAACAGAATTTTCTTCCACATGCTCCTTGTTGGATCCAATGCTCTATCAGATTAGTAATAGGCATAAGTTTCTATTGAAGTGGATATCCTCTTCAAGTTGTACAGAAAAAAATCATTACTGTAAAAGATTTGTGAAAACCTGTACCTAAAATGAAAAGGTCATGAGGCAACTTATATGTTCAAATTTTGAAATATACTTAATGAACACTGTGATAAATTTAATTTTTTGTTCTCTGAAACATTATTTTTTGGCCATGTTGTATCTAGTTAGTTCAAACAGTAGGGACTATAAGAATAAAGCTACAGACAATCTAGATTGATTTGATGGTTGCTTCTATATCCTGTCACAGCTGCCAATTCAGACTTTCAACTGTCAGAATTACCCCTTTTACAGAGGCAAGAATTGTATAAAATATAAATCATTAAATCCAATGAGTATGTCATGTAGATGCTATCATTGGGGATCTGAAGTTTATTTCTGTTGAGCTGTTCTAATGTGCATGATGGTTTTCAGCTATAAAGTAATTTGTGGAAATCTATGTAATCCTGAGCTTGGTTGTTTCCTTTATCTGACATCTTGAGTGCCAGAAAGGAGTGGGCTTTGTTTCTACTTATAAATAGTAGCTTACCCTAACATTGTTGGTGGCGGTGTTGCTTCCTCCTTGGTAGTTCCTTGATTAGACTGTTGTTTACTGCTTGATTAAGTTGGTTGTTCCTCGATTAGGATATTGTTTACTGCTTGTTTATCTGGTGTTAATCCCTGTTTATCTTGATGTTGATAACTGGAGAGGAGGCATTCTGGTGTGTTTGTTTTCTTTTTAATTTCTCTTTTTTTTAGTGCATTGAATAAAGGATAAAGATGGTTTATCCCTATTTCCCTATTGATGGCTGATTTGTCTCAGTGTCAAGCTTTCAGGAATTCCCTAATGTTTTTTTGCTTGGGTGCTCACAGCTTCCTTGTTGAAATTAAGGTTAAGTCCGTCCATGTGTTGCAAAATTAAGGTTTCCATTGAGTCTTCTGACTGCTAGTTGGTGTTCCTGGATGCAGTCTGCCTGTCCTGCATAGTGGCTGTTACAGCCCTTATACTGTATGTTGTAGATGACTCCTGTTTTGTTTTTTTCTTGGTCTTCTTGGTCTTTTGGTTTACTTAAGACATTCTAGAAGTTTTTAGCTGGTCTATGTGTTGAGGTGATGCTATATATGGTTTATGTGCTGCTGTGATGCTGTGTGGTTTGGTTGTTTCTGAGATATTTTTGATGTATGGTAGTGTTTATTTATTTATCAAATTGATATGCCACCCATCTCTTTGACAAGCTGACTCTGAGTGGCTTACAAAGAGTGAAAAGAATACAATATGAAAGCAACTAAAAATTTAAAAGCTATATAAAAACTAGTGCCAAGGAAATGGACAGCTTGGGGATGAGATCTTATCCAGTCAGCCACCTCCAACAGTGAACACCCCCTTTGGGACTCCTAATGTTGTTTTTTATAACTTACATTGATTGTGCTACAGTGGTTGACTGGTCAGCTTTTTATATATATAAAGTTGTGGGTATTCATTTTGACATTGTATAGGTGCTTGTTTCCTGGGTTACTGCAATGCATTTATGCTCACCTTAATTTCATAACACATGGAAAGACTTAATCATAGTTTTAACTAAATAGTGTAGGAAAAAAGATGACTGTAGTGTAAGTAATTCTCAAGTGTAAGTGAAAAGAATGAAAAAGCAGGAACGTAAACTTATTTTTTTAAAAATAAACACATTCACTGATGGTGTGAAAAAGTATGAGTGAAAAAACAAGGTGACACAAGCATGAGTATAAGTATGGGGAAGGGAAACATAAGTTGTTTCCATCTAAAGTGCCATTTAATAACAAAAATTTTAAAATGGATAGAAAATACATTTTATCAGAGACCAGTGAATATAGGTTTTCTGCTAGATCCAATTTCCCTTGAGCAACCACTACCAAAGAAAAGATGGTATAGTAATGAATGAGACTCATAGGAGTGCTCTAAGTTTTAATCCTGAATGGATAGTATGGGGTTGTTCCTTATAGGGCAATAAAAGAATCCTTGGTTGAAAAGAGCAGCAAACTCATAATGCTTATCATAAAAAAATTACGAAAACTATGAAACGGGTCTTCCAGGGAAGCAACGGCAAACTGAAGATGGCTCTTTCCCAGAACTAACGACTGGTGGAAAAATGAGCCAGTGAATGGACTGATTCTTTGGAGCTCCTCTACAGATTAAGGAGCCCACTAGGATTATCCACAGGTTTGCTCAGAGGCTACTGATAAAACAGCAATCTCCAACTGTTTTGACAGCTCTCGATCCAGCGGAAATTCATCCCATTCAGCGCCTTCACCGATTTCACTTAGGAATTGCTGGATTCTTTGGATGTTGTGAACATCCTGAAAAGCAAATATCTCACTTTTCCTTCCACCCTGGATGAAAGAAGTTTCATGTAAGCTTTATTTAAAAAAGAGAGAGAGTTTTATCTTTGGAAATTAGAAAAGGAGAATTGAACGCTGATTTTGGAAAGCTAAGCGGCCAGCTGGAATTGCAAGAATAATTCCTGTGGGTTGTTTAAAATTTTATAAAACTATATGTGAATATTTTAAAATTAACTATTAAGAATTTTTCCCTTGGAAAAGTTTTATTGATTGGAAAATAAATAAACAGACAAGAAGGTACTTTGAAAGTTGACTAGAGGGAACCAGAGACAACCAAGGATTACAATTAAATGAGGAGACACCTGTTAACATAATGGGACAGTATTATTTGGTTGCAGGGGAAATTAAGGCTGCTTGGGAACAATGTACTCAGAAATTACTTTCAAGAATCTCTGACACTATAAGAATGTATTTAACAGAGACTATAGAAGATGAACAGATTTTACTGGATAAAATAGAGACTAAACCACGTGGATTTGAAAATGGATTTTGAAAAGAATGCCAGACTACAAGAGTGACAAGAAAAATGGGTCTCATGGATTTGAAAATGGATTTTAAAATTCTAGACTACCAAAGTGACATTGAAAAAGATGCCACAATGGATTTACAACTAACACCAGGCGGATGCATTCATAACTAAAGGGGACATACAAATAATAAATCACAAGAGTGACTTGGAAAGTTTTCTTATCTTGGATTTACAAGAGGGATGTGTTAAATAACTGAAGCCATCCCTAAAGGAAGCAAAGTGAAAAAAATGTATTAAGAAACCAACTTGTGGGACATTCTTTGATTAGACTGAAGATTAAGCTTTTAAAAAGTAAACAGAAGGAATATCAAATTGACTTATTCAACCAAGGTTAAAATACAACTGTTGTGGGTTCTGATAAGTATTAACATTTTTTTTAAAAAAGGAATGAATGATGAGGTTTTGAAGATTTGCTTATAAATGGGGAAAGAAGACCTCTTTTGCTTTATTTTTCAAAGAAAATGGTAAGTTTGAATACAAAAGAATTTTAAAATTAAAATACCTATGTTGCTCACAAATGAAGGCAAATATACATTTCCCAGGATAATGTTGCAGGATTCAATCTTGGTCAGTCACTGGGACCACAGGTTTTATTTAAAAACTAAACCTCTAGCCCTGGTGACCACTGCAGATTGGATCCTGCAACATACGTTACTATTTCTAGTAATGGTTTTGTGCTGATTAAGACTGAACAATGATTTTTTACAATATGTTTATTGATAAAAAGATGAGATGGGGATTTTTTTTTTACTTTTAATATTAGAGAAGGTGTTAAGTTATAGAAGTTTCCCTTGTGTGACGGGAGGAAGTCAATTTTTTTCCTTTTTTCTTTCATTTTGCACTTTTTCCTCTTTTCTTCTTGTTCTTAATTGATATTAGTGCAGCTGCATTTAATACAGCTTCAAAGTAGAATATTATTTCTGTCTTAAGTATAAAAATATGATTATACATCTCAAGGCTGGTCTGCATTGACATTCTTTTATGAAGTTAATATTTGTTGCTAATAACTTTGGTATTTAATTTTTTCTTTAAGCACAATTGATTGCTTAATTATACCTATACAGAGAGAATTACATTGCTTGGAGCACTTTTTCATTAATTTGGGCCATCTAGATATGTGAAAACTGCAGAATTCTTGGCTGCCAAGATCATTTGCCTTTCTTGGATGGCAATTCTGGGAGTTGAAACCAAACAATAGAAACTTCACAGCTTCTTCCTCTCCTCCCTAGCTTCTTTGCATTTTGTATGGAAAATTCAAATTACCCCATTACATGAGAAAATTAGCCCATTTGGGGATTATGCTATATAAGCATAATCCAGTAGCTAAGTAGCATATACTGTATAGAAATTCAACATGCACTTGGGTGAATGGAGGGTGAGAAGAAGACCATCACCTGGCCTAAAAAGAAAGTGGGGAAACATGCTGTCTCATCTTCACAGAAAACTGCTCCCTTGCAAAATAAGGACTTTGATGATGATTGGAAGAACATTCAAAATGAATGCTTTCCTGAAAAATCCCTAATGAATGGATTACAAAAAATGTCTCTAAGAAATATTTTATTTGTTGTGCTTTAGTTATTCTATATGTATTATGCTTCATCTACTTCATTTTTTAAAAAAATAACCTGCTGCTATTTAAGTGTTAACTACTACTTCTTCTCCCTCCCCTTCCCCTCTTCCTTCTTCCTCCTCCTCCTCCTCCTAGTGTCAATGCTACTAACATCGGATGTTCTTGCTTTGACAACAGATGGAAATGCAGCCATTTTTCCTCTATTGCTTTTAGAGTTAGTTGATGCTGAGAGGGGGAATGTGGATGAGAGTCCAGCTAGTCAGAACAATAATAACTCAGCCGTGGGAACCCAAGGTCATTGGGCCCTGAGTTGATAGAGTTTTGGCGGGCTGGAGAGCTTCAAGCTAATTGGGGAATGTGATTTATGACTGTTTAATGGAGAAGGGAATTGTGCTTTGTTACATCGTACCCAGGGGAGGGGAAATTAGTTTTTGGTTACAACTATATAGTGCCAATACTTTGTTTCTCGAATAAAAGTACTTACTGTACTTATAAGCAGAGACCAAAGAAAAAGATGTAAAAAAATAGGCTGGTGTTGTTTTCCACATTATGAGGCATCTTTACCAGGAAAAGAGAATCTGAACATTTCATTGCTGAAAAACACCTGAAACCGAAGAGCAGGAATAGACAACCCTAACCTTCTTATCATTGTGGATTGATAAATTTGTATAAATTTGAAATTTTAAGAAAATATTGCAGATTCAAGTATAGATTATTATGATTATTACATTCCTCCATTTCTAATGGCACCTAGATCTAAAAGTAAATTAAAAATTACATACTATGGGGGCAGAAATAAAATTGAACTTGTCTGATTTTATATCCTAAAAACATCCCAAGTCTCTTGGACCATCTTTTTCTTTAAAGCAGCTAAAGGCAAAAATCTCTGTTTCTTAGCCAAGGGAGCCAGCATTGTTCGAAGACCTTCCGTGGTCACGTGACCAGTATGACTATACGCCAAGGCGCATGGAACGTTGTTACCTTCCCACTAAAGTGTTACCTATTTATCTACTCGTATGCTTTTGAACTGCTAGGTAGGCAAGAACTGGGGCAAGTAACGAGAGCTCACCCAGTCACATGGTACTCGGGTATCAAACCCAGACTGTCAGCTTTCCATCTGACAAGCTCAGCATCTTTAACCACTGAGCCATTGTGCCCCAATCCTTTAAAGTGATTTTGAAACTTTTCCCTTCATTACCTAAAACCATTTTTATTTTCTGCTCTTTGTGAAGGCAAGAGTAGAAAAATCCTACTTCATGCATGTAGATGGTTGGAAATGGCAATAATTGCATCATGGCTTCCCAGATACCACAGGATTTTCATCATGAATTATTAACCAGAAGGACTTTAAATAGTCTGTCTTTTCTTCGAATAGCATTTTACTTTGACTGCTGGACCAAAGCTCAGTCATTTGCGTTGCAAAGCCATTAATGGATTCCTGCATTGTTACCCAAAGAAAAAAACACTTTTATCCATTTGTCGGTATTTTACCCAGATTTGGGAAGCATTGACTTAAAAACTGCAAATATTGATGTATCCTGTTTGGATTTTGAAGGCCATTCCTTTCTTGCCTGTTTGAAATGGAGCTCTCCTGGGATTTAATAAAACTGTCTCCTCAATGTAACTCTTTAGAACAGAAAATTCTCATCACTGTTTCTTGGCCTTCTAGTAAGCTGATGACTTGGAAGTATCTGAAGCATGTAATGCTGTCAGATTTCACTTAAGTACTGTGAAATTCCCTGCATAATACATATGAATGAGAAGAGTGAATGAATGAGAACCTCCATAGACACTCACTACGTAATACACATTTGTGTGCCGCAGAGCCAATAGCATTAAGAAAGTATGAAGTGGCCATAATTAGTCAGATGGGCTAAATTTTAAAAACAGGAAAGATGCAAGCTTGTGAAATCTGTATTGAGGGACAAGACAAATGTTTCAATATGAAGAAATAAGACATAATAGTCCAGATGAACCCACATGGAAGAGGGGAATTAAAAGAGAAATTATTCAAAATAGCTGCTTCTTTAGGTTTGTGAGCTTCATTATAATTATTCATTATATTCATTTAGTTCTTCATATCTTCTCATGGATGTTCCAGTGTTTCATTAAAAATGGCTAGCAGGGAAAATATATGCTTAAATATGTTTTGGACATCTATCCCTTACTAAAGCTGTCAGCCCCTTTTCTTTATTTGAGTTTAAATAAAAATGCCACGGATTTAGGAAGATTCTTAGTAAAATTGGTGTAACTCTTCAAGCAACTACACTTTTTTTTCAGTTTCATAAAAAGCAGCTCCTTTAACAAGCAGGAGAGAAGTGTGATGTTTCTGGGTGTTGTTTTTTTTTAAGAAGGCTAAACCATTCCTTCTGAATTATTTTCAAGGCTGTCAGCCACCAAAGTTAGAATGTTACTTCTTGTTAAGAAATTCACTACATTTTTGTTTGATTGTAAAACTCCAGGGCAAAGAAGAAGAATGCAGCAGTCATGTAACTTTGATGTTACCTGCACAGCGCCTGTAAATTATGTGATTTTTCAGCTAGTATGAACAGGAAAATGCACAGTTGTGCTATAGTGGGAAATATTGTCCCTGGGGTGGACCACAGCTCAAAATTTCACAATCAACAGCCAGCTGCCCCTTCCAACCTTTTCAACAGAGCAATCGATTTTGACTGTAGTTTTCAAGCTCCTTGTTTGGAAACAAGCCCTGCTGAACTCAAGGAGATATATTTCAGTGAGCTGGTACATGCAAGATTGCACTACTCTGTATGATTACTTTTTACCCACCATTATTATTATCAATATCTTTTTTTTAACCTATGAATGTTTCCCACCTTTCTGAGATTCAAGAGAACCACGGGATAGCCTCCTCTAATCAACTCTCCTACCAAAGTATGTGGGTAAAGGTTAATAAAGACAAGAGTTTTCAATAACTACTAAAATGAAAAAGAAAGAAGCATGTCAAGTAAATTAAGTTCGTGATTTGTCTCCTTTAACAGATTATTCTGAAAACAATCAGCAAATCAGTGAGTTACTACTAGATCTTTCTCTGTGGGCGCTCCGGAGCTTTGGAACCAGCTACCGGTTGAGCTCCGGACGGCGCCGGATCTTCGCTCCTTTCGCCGCGATCTGAAAACATACCTGTTCGAACAAGCCGGCCTGGCCTGAGGGTGGGATTGCAGGGGTTTTTATTATCATTTTATTGGGGGTTTTATTAATCTATTTATTGTTTTTTATGGGCATGTATTTAATAACTTTTTAATTTTTGTAACTTTATGTTTTATTCTTGCCCTGTACACCGCCCTGAGTCCTTCGGGAGAAGGGCGGTATAGAAATATTAATAAACTAAACTAAACTAAACTAAATGAAATCTTTGAGAAGTCCTAGATGACAGGGAAACTGCCAGAGGACTGGACTGGAAAAGAGTTTGTGTGGTTCTGATCTTTAAAGGGGGGAGGGGGGAAATGGATCCAGGAAACTAAAGACCAATCAGCTAGACATCAATACTGGGATATCCTGGAAAAAGTAATTAAACAATAAGTTTGTGAGTACCTAGAAATAAACTAGGTCATTACTAAAAGTCATCGTGGGTGCCAAGGTTCTGACTAATGAACCCAAGCAAGCAAGCACCATTAAGATGATCCAACCTCTTAATGCAAAACTTTATTGAGTACATCATAGTGCAGGTTCGCATCCCACTAGGCTCAAGGTTGACTCAGCCTTCCATCCTTCCAAGGTAGGTAAAATGAGGACCCAGATTGTTGGGGGCAATTAAGCTGACTTTGTAATAATGCTGCTTGGGGGTGTGTGAAAGCCCTAATAAGCAGGCATATACATAGAATGAAGGCTACTGCTAAGCTTGTAAGCCGCCCTGAGTCTTCGGAGAAGGGCGGGATATAAATGGCATTAAAATAAAAAATAAATAAATAAAATTTTTGGCATGAATGAAGCAAAACCAGCTCTAGCTAATTCCTGCACAATTCAATATAGTTAAAATATATAATACTCCCTCCCCCTATTAGTGCAGGTCATATGGTCCAATTGGGTGTCAAAATATTGTTATGAGAAAATGTGTTTGCAAACATCTGCTGAAACGTTCTTGGTTCATGCAGGCTGACTTTGTGTTGTCTGGAGCCTGCATTCCATTTTCTCCTTCCCTCCCTCCCCAGTACTTTAGCAAGTTGAGAAGCAATAATGGTGGCAACATCATACCCATGCTTTGAGCTTGACAATGGGTTTATTAAGAACAGGCTATCCTGTCAAGGTATAAATCACCTTAGTAGAGGGCAAAGGACCGTGCTTCAGATGATGCATGATGTGCATGAAGGAAGAAAATAAAACACGACGCATAATCTTACTAAATACCTTTTAATTACTATATATATATATATATATATATATATATATATATATATATATATATATATATATGCAAATTATTCAAATTGCTAATAAAGAATTTGGGAGGCTAAGATGATCATTTCAAACTCTTTATGTTCTCATCAGTTAGTCATACCCTTTATCTGAGATTCGAACCTGGGCTGATTATATATATCAGGCAGTGTTTTAACGTCCTGAGCCACGGGTTCTTTCTCCCTTTTTTATTAGCTGGAAGGCAAGGCAAATGTATGTTTAAGTATTTGTCAAGGCTTTTTGAATGGACCTTGCTAATTAACTCTTTCATTCCTGTTTTGGCCCGACTCAGGGCTTATCCACAGGAACTAGTCAGCTTATGACAGCTCATTATTTGTGCAAATTATTCAAATTGCTAATAAAGAATTTGGGAGGCTAAGATGATCATTTCGAACTCTTTATGTTCTCATCAGTTAGTCATACCCTTTATCTGAGATTCGAACCTGGGCTGATTATATATATCAGGCAGTGTTTTAACGTCCTGAGCCACGGGTTCTTTCTCCCTTTTTTATTAGCTGGAAGGCAAGGCAAATGTATGTTTAAGTATTTGTCAAGGCTTTTTGAATGGACCTTGCTAATTAACTCTTTCATTCCTGTTTTGGGTATGACTAACTGATGAGAACATAAAGAGTTCGAAATGATCATCTTAGCCTCCCAAATTCTTTATTAGCAATTTGAATAATTTGCACAAATAATGAGCTGTCATAAGCTGACTAGTTCCTGTGGATAAGCCCTGAGTCGGGCCAAAACAGGAATGAAAGAGTTAATTAGCAAGGTACATTCAAAAAGCCTTGACAAATACTTAAACATTATATATATATATATATATATATATATATATATATATATATATATATATATATATATATATATATATAGAGAGAGAGAGAGAGAGAGAGAGAGAGAGAGAGAGAGCGCTAGCTCTTCTCCTGAGGAGGGGGCTTCAAATCCATCTAAACAGCTGATCGGCGCTGTTTACGATGGAAAAACACAGCTGCGGAGCGGGCAGCCCGAAAACGGCTGTCTTTGGCGTCGCCTCGCCACCGGAAGTCCTTGTTGCAATATTTTTCATCAACCCACTTCCCTCAGGTAGCTGGTCATGTACTTTCACTGGGTGGGTCCATCCTGAAACTCTGCTGCAATAAAAACAACAATGAAATGATGGTTTGAAAGTTCCCTGAAAATTAATTTTGTTTTTCAGGTTCTTCAGATTCAGACCTTCCAATTTTATGAGACAGCATTTCAGTTACTACTTGCTTTATTATATAGCCTAACTAAGCACATTGATTTTTGACTACATGCACTGATATAACTGCACTTAATCTCAAACTGGACTGTAGATTTTTAATTTATCACTAAAGTTTGAAGCAACCCTCTATATTAAAAAGCAGAGCAGAGTTAAGCATGACTTATGTGTCTGATGTTGCCCCCTTTAACTCTAGCTAATACGTCTAGGTATACAAGAATCAGACTTGATTAGCCAGGATTGCATATCAAGCTAGAGCATATATATTTCAAGTCTGCAATGTCCAGCTTGATGTTTTGAGGTCAGCTTAGAGATTTGATGTTTTTCTTCAGCTCCAAACAAAATTCAACATTGCATCCCATATTGTTTGAAACTCTAATCCTCATGCAAGCTGGCAGTAGATGAGGGGGGAGTGGGTTGGGAGAGAATATAAGTCAGTTGAGGACATGTTCATTGAGGACAATTTTGGACGCAAGAAAAAGATTGCCTCCTTCTAATAAAAAGATTGCCTCCTTCTAATAAAAAGATTGCCTCCTTCTAATAAAAAGATTTACTGCTGCTTTTAAAGCAGAGTTAGAGTTGTTATAAAGAGTTGTAGTTCTTGTCTGTTCAATGTATATTGTTTGATATATTTTTCAGGCTCTTTGCCAGATACAAAAATTTGCACTGTGTATGGATTATAAGAAAAATAATTAATCCAAGAATCAGAATAATATATCTTTGTTATTTTGTTCATAGGTTGTGTTGAAGTAAATCCATCTGTGTATGCACTGAATACAGCTGTAATTGATTGTGGGAGTTTCATTCTGTAGCTATTTGTGTAGAAAGGCTAGGATATAAGGGATTTTTAAAAAATGAACTTAAAAAATACTGTTAGCCATGGTTTCTGTAGGTTGCCTGTAAGTAGCAGGTGCCTCTAAATAAGCAGTTCTTATATTATTTTTATGTATTTATTAAATTTATATGCTGCTTATCATTACTCAGTAACATCTCTGATCCTGTGATCCACTGTCCACTTGTGCATGGTTCAGATCTATGTGTTTTGTTTTACACATACTACTATGCTGCTGCTCCATTATTATTTTGGAACATTGTTTCATGACTACTAGCCCACAGCTTTTCATTGCTGTTTCACCTGTAGAAGATACTTAAATGGAAATGGGAATATTTCTTACATTTTTGGAATGAATGATCCAGCAGTTTTCTGAAAGCAGTTCTTTTCTTCTTCTTTTTTTAGCCTAAAGAAGAGATTCAACTAATTGACAACGAAGAGAGTAAGAGCTAAATTTTTATGAAAGGAAGGAGTGATTAGAAACAGAGACAAAGGTGGGGAAAAGCCTCATTATTTATTTCTTCCCATTCTACTTATGCATAAATAAAGCAGCATAAGTCTCCTGTGTACTGTCAGTGGAAGCAAATTAAACCTAGTCATGTAGCCCATGGAATTTCTTGTTGCTTGAAAATTGTATGTGGATGTAACAAGATGAACAAAGCTGATTATATAACGTGAGGCAATCAGGCATCAGCAAGAGTCTGAGAGCTCTGCCAAAAAATATAACAAATAACTTAATAAGAATAAACTAGATTACTAGAGTAGATGTTCAAGAAACTCAATCATCAGAATGTTTTTCAGACAAAGACAAGGCTATGAGACTCAAGACTTTTATCATAACACCAAGAGGGTACCTGTACACATTCAGAATAACAACAGCAAAGTGCTTCTAAGGAATATGTATACTCATTCAGTTTATGGAACTAGGATTAGGTATTTACTGGATTAAAAAAAATTACTTACACTCAGAAAACAAAAAGGCCCATTAGAAGAAGGTAAATCCAGAGCTATTTTTTTAGATATACTAGTTTTTTCACAGGAAGGATTGTCATCTTTTAATGTGAGGGGACTATTTAACTAGGTGATTATGGTAAAAGGTCACATTCCTCCCAAATACCTTCTTTAGGCTTACAAATCTTGTTAAATAATAAGGTAACTTGTTTCATATTGGCTTGTGCAATGCCTCAAGTTACTCACTGAGATTTATAAATCATGATTTTGACATAGTGAAAACAGGCTATAGTAGTTATGTTTTATTGTAAACTGCCCAGAGTCAATTAGGCAGGATGGGTGGTGTAAACATGGGGCTGGGGGGAGGGAAGGAGGATCCAACACTTGCTTTTCTGCCCTCTAGATCAGGAGTAGGCAACCTTGGCTCTTTTATGACTCATGGACTTCAACTGAGCCAGCTATGCTGGCTCAGGAATTCTGGGAGTTGAAGTCCATGAGTCATAAAAGAGTCAAAGTTGCCTACCCCTGCTCTAGATCTCTACAATTGTCAAAAAAATGAAACATAAGCTCTAAAGCAGAGGTCTTCAAACTCAGCCCTTTTATGACTCATGGACTTCAACTCCCAGAATTCCTCAGCCAGACACACTGGCTGAGGAATTCTGTGAATTGAAGACCATAGTCATAAAAGGGCCGAGTTTGAAAACCCCTGCTCTAAAGTAAGTTTATTATATTTTAAAAAAATCAAAGAAAACCCCAAAATTTCTACCCCACAGAAAAGAGGGAAATGAAAATCCTGTCCCTGACTAAAGGAAAAGGATTCTCCTGTCTATTTATTTTTTTTTTTGCTTTAATCAGTGTGGCTGTTGTCTTTTACCAGAATTAAAGGTGATCCTCAAGCACTAAAAGATGCTTATTACAGACAGTGGTGCCATGTCCATCCATTCACTCTCCAGACGGATTAGGAATCTATCACTAATGAGGGGGGAAAATAGTTTTCTTCTTAGTACTAACTTGGTCTTTTACATCTTCAGTCTTGAGCATATGGAGACCCATTTCTTAATTTTAACTGCACATTTGTATGAAGTAATGCTCCTTATGTAAGTCATTTTTCATATACAGTATTATGAGCCAGAATTGGATCCCTAACAGTTATTGAAGACCAGTTTTCTTGAGGAGGGATGGTGAACTCAAGCCCAGGTGAGTTATTACAACTCCTAATACTCACAATTGGCTAGGAATAGTGATTTGAGCAATATCAGATTCCTTGCCTCTTGCTACCCTCCAGATGAATGGACTTCAATTCTCAAAAAGTTCAACAATGCCCACGTTGGCTGGGGAATTCTGGGAGTTGTAGTCCTCTTACCTGGAGAGTGCTATTATCTCTTCTCTTTTCTCTTGACTTAATCTCTTGCTTTTCCTTTCCATTTTACACAAGTTTTTCATTAGTTTTTATTGTTTTCACTAATAAAATACGGAAGCTGTTCCAGTTCCATTTATTTCTTTACCCCTCCAACTTTGCTATGAGTTCTATAGCCTACACATATTATCCATATTTTAAATCTAGCTGAACTTTATAAAACACATTTGTTTCCTTATAAAGAGAGGGGAATGAATTGTTTGTGCCTTGTCACAACACTGCTTTTGAACTAACGAAAGGCAAGTAAGATGACTGACTAGTCATTAAAAGGAGACAGTTTATAACAAGTGCTGGAAATCTGGAGGCTTCTATATGTTTTGGGGGATGCAGTGGCTCAGTGGGTTAGGATGCTGAGCTTGTCGATCAGAAGGTCGGCAGTTTGGCGGGTTGAGTCCCGAGTGCCGCTTAACAGAGTGAGCGCCTGTTATTTGTCCCAGCTTCTGCTAACCTAGCAGTTCGAAAGCATGTTAAAATGCAAGTAGAAAAATAGGGGCCACTATGGTTGGAAGGTAACTGTCAAAGGAGTAAATCAAGAAACTCCTTATCAGAGGTCGATGAACCGTGGTTCATTTGACACATGGTGCACAACAGGTAAAAGAAAGAAAACCCAAAACATATTCTACTGTAAAAAAAAACTTTAATCAGAAAAAAAACAAAGAAAGACTCTTAACTGACTACATGCTCTATCTCACCAGACAGCACAGAGAGAAAGAAAAAAAAACTTTTTTTTTTGGACATGCACGCACGGTAGTAGAGCCAGACATGAAACCTAAACATGGTTAAACATGTGACACTCATCATGGTTACAATGATAAGATAACAGCACAGCTGCAGAGCACACTGCAAAGTGCTTAACTGACAAACACATAAAAATGTAGTGACAGTAGCAGCGTTCCATGCGCCTTTGGTGTCTAGTCATGCCGGCCACATGACCACAGAGATGTCCTCGGACAAACTCTGGCTCTTTGGCTTTGAAACGGAGATTAGCACCGGCCCCTAGAGTTGGAAATGACTAGCACGCATGTGCAGGGGAACCTTTACCTTTACCTTTATAAGTTTTGGACTACAGTTTCAACTTCAATCTACCATGTTAGTTATGCTGACTGGGGTTGGTAGAACTTGTAGCCAAAAAAATCTGGAGGCATCCGTTTGCCAAACCCTATGCTATATGAATTATATAACTTTGAAAATATTTGGAAACTAATGCAGCTTCCTGTAAAAAAAAAATCAGGATACAGTACATAACAGTATCTAATAGACCACATGTAGCACTGTTTGCTGCTTTTTTCTATTCATCCCATGGGAACTTTACTTATTAATATGGGATTTGATGGCAGGTATCATGATTAGATCTAAAATGCCTTCTGTATGTAGCAATAACCCTTAGAGTTTTATACCGCTTCACAATGCTTTACAGCCCTCTCTAAGCAGTTCACAGAGTCAGCCTATTGCTCCCAACAATCTGGGTCCTCATATTAGGATGGATTTTAAAAAGAATCATTGAGCAGCACTTATCAATCCAGTAGGGAGTTTCTAAGTAACAGAGATGTCATGTGTGATGGGTGCCTGACAAGCATGTTGTGACAATAACACAATTTGCAGGCATTAGAGTACAAAAATAAAGGAGGGCGCTGCGAAACAATTTTGATAGCAAATTATTTGAAATGTTTGAAACAAATCTTTGGGGGCAAGGCAGATTGGTGACATGACTCCACAGAAAGTTACAAGGTACTTCACATCATGAATATTTTAATTTGTATGTTTTATTATCGTCTTTTACAGTGACAACTTGACTGCTGCTTCGAGAGTCTCACAGAAAGAAATCCATGCATAAACCTCTACCAATTGTTCCTACCTAGAACAGATGTATTCTGTTCACAAAGTGATCCCACTTTGTAGATTTGTTTTTAAACTACAGATTTGCCTTATACACCACAGTGCTTTCTCAAAAGAGCCAAAATCCCGAGTTGATACCTATATGCCTGTTAAATCAATTAATGAAAAAGAGTAATCAAGACTCTTTTTTTAAAAAAATGATCACATATCTGCAAATGAGATGAGTATACTTCAAATAGTAAAATACTGCATATATGCAGTTAAAAACTATTTCTTTTTCTACCTTATTACAACAAAAAGTTGAACCTTACCAGGACACAACAACAGATCAGCCCCTTTAGGGGTCAGTGATTCTGTGAGTTATTGTTTGCTATCCATAAAGTACTATAGTTCTTATAAGTTACTAGGCTCTCTGATTGTATATTATTTTGGCCAAGAGAGAAGAAGAGAGAAAAAATTGAGTAAACTCCCTTCCCTATGTTCAGGTTATGGAAGAAAACAAGAACTCAAGCAAAATCTTGTAAAACTTAAAGGAAAAGGAGAAAATAGGAGAGCTGTCAGTCCCACTCCTTGGAAAATGGAATGAAAAAAGAACAGAGCAAAGATGAGCATATTAGGACTGAAGGATATGAATGATAAATGGTGAGAGTTATATGTAGCCTCCCACAGCACATTATCTCAGCACAAACATGAGCTAAGGATGGCTTGCCATTGTCTTCCAGATGTCCTACAACCATTTCTGATCGGCATCTGCCCATGTGGCATCTCCACTGTATGGCTGTATAACTTTTAATCTTAGTATATAGACCATGACTCAAATAACTAGAAGCTTAGAATGAGATTTGGAGAAAATGAAATGGAAATGTGGTTTAGCCAAACGATATTTTGATTTATGACTTTTCATTACATCCCTTTGTCCTGATTATTTTTTTTACAAAATCAATATAGGCAAAAAAAATGGATTAAATATGTCTTAACCCACTAGGTACCAAAGATAGTGGAACAGTCAATCCTAGCACCCTTTCTGAAAATTACTACTTTGGGGGCCTGTGGGAATTTTTGAAACTTTCAAAACATATCTAGGGGACTTTAACACAATGGCCAAAAAGCACAGATTTATCAGGAGACTGCCATCTCTTTGTTCTCTGCTATCTCTTACTTTTATATTCCTTAGTTTAGGCAAATGACCCATTTGCTAGCAAAATACTGAGCCACAGTCACTTATTATACAGTATCTATCTTCTAAGGAGGTTTCTGGAATCAAACTAGGGCTCAGGTATTCTTAAAAACAACTTGATGCTTGAGGCTAGTGAACTTATAACTTCCCATTTTTTTTAAAAAAATGAAAACAATCAAACTGACGTTTGTTCTACAAGCTTGTGGGTTGGTTTCTGAATGTTTCGTTACCAGGCTAGGTAACATCTTTAGCAGAGTTTAAGGGATTTCAGTGTTGTTCAGTTTACAAGGCCTTCAGGTGTGGGTGTGTCAAGTAAGTGTCTTGTGATGGGTCTTGTGATGGGTCAGGTGTGAGTCATCAGAGAGTCTTGTGATGGCTTTTGTGATGAGGAGGTTACATCAGATTAGTGTCATTGGGAGGTGAACTACTGGTGGGGGGATGGGGGCTTACATGGGTTGGTTGAGCAATGGTGCTGTGTCTGATTGGCTGTGCAATTGATTTAGATTCTGAGGGGTTCATAGGCCGGTTGCAGGTCAATGTGTCTGTTGGGGGAATTGCTTGTTGTCTGGCAGGCTTTGATGAACTCATGAGCATGGCGGGTGGTAGCATGGCCAATGATTTTGTGTTGCTCCAATCAAACTGGTGCTGTTAGGTGTCAGTGTAGGTAGAGATTAAGGGCTTGGGATCGTGGCATTTGACTGCCAGCCAGTGTTCGTGGATCCTAGCTTTTAATTGACATGATGTTTGTCCCATGTAGAATTGGCTGCAATGGTCAAAGTTGATTTTGTAGATTATATTGTTTATTTCTTCCTCTTTTATCTTGTCTTTGGTGCTGGATAATTCCTAGTGGGGTGTTACTGACATAAGGAAACTAGACAATGGAAAACTGGAAACCCATGTCTACTGCAAACCCATGCACATAGACCAGATCCTCAGCTTCACAAGTAACCACCCCACTGTACACAAAAGAAAATGTGTCCAGACTCTCTTCAGAAGGGCCAGGACACACTGCAGCACCACAACACTAAGAAAAGCAGAAGATAAATTGCTGATCAACAGGTATCCAAAATACTTCATATTTTGACATACAGCACCTAAACCACAACACACCACATAGCCAACCACCACACAAAAATTAACCCTACCATACATACAAGGGGTGTCAGAAATGACAACCAGAATTCTTCAACCCCTAGGAATAGCAATAACCAACAAACTCATAGTCACACTCTGACAGGAATTATCCAGCACCAAAGACAAGATACAGAAGGATGAAAGAAACAATGTAATCTACAAAATCAACTGTAACCATTGCAACCAATTCTATGTGGCACAAATATCACGTCAGTTAAAATACGATATTAAGAGATACTATAGTTGAGTGCAATTAAGGACATCCCGGACTTCAATAATACCAATTTTAATAAATTCAGAGAAATGCTAAAAGTAGGATGCCAAACCATAGATGGATTTCTAGATCAAAACCAGCACCTTAAATTGTACCTGGAAATAAATTGACAGGGACAGGGTCCACATAATTGATGTTATGTGCCTCAATAGCAAGAGACAATAAACAAACAAGTTGCTGCATTCTGAATCAGTTGCAGTTTCTGAGTAGACTTTAAAGAGCACCCCAATGTAGAACTCATTAGTCCAACATGCTGGCAATGCAGTTAGTACACTAGATGAAGATAGACATAAGCCCCTTTGACCATGGCTTCTGCTGCCACTCAAGCAGAAGTCATGAGTATGAAGGACTTCCAAATTTCAGGGGAATGGGACAACTCACCACAGCCAACTTGCCACAGGATAACTTACCACAGGCAACTTGCCATGGGACTACTCACTGTGGAACAATTTAACAATTCTATTCAATTATTCAAAAAAGATTAAAAATTAATTTTTGTCAATCACATTTCATTCTGTCCCTCCTTTTTCATCCTTTCTTTGTTATTAGTGTAACTTTTGTGCATCAATGAGTTGTCCTGTGGCGAGTTGGCCGTGGCAAATTGTCATAGACCCAAATTACAGACCTGCTCTTTCACAGAAGGTGCTCCACACCTCACTACTCAGGTGATCCTGAGGACACAGACAAACCTCCAAGTGGCCTGAATGACTCTCTCAAAGAATGCAAATGAGCAGCTGTTTGCAAGGAATATAAATCCTTCCATTCCCCACCATCCAGTCAGAGCTGAAGAAGCTTCTTGAATGATAAGTGAAATGTCTTCAAAGAAAAACAAGGAAGTCCAGTTGCCTCTTGAAAAGCACCATTGGGAGAGGGTGCTTACCTGTCAAGAAACAATCCTTGTGGCAATAGAGAAGTCTAATGTACAAGCAGCAACTTCAATCTGTTCTCTCCCATCCAAACCTTTAGCGAGAAGGATATCAATAGCATCTCCCTTGCAGCTCGGGGTAGCAATGTACAGATAGCTATCTTCTGCATATTGGCCATACCATACCCCACACTCTTAAATTTATTTGTTTATTGTTGTGTTCGGATCGACGACACACACAGCGAGGTATTTGCAACAGTGATGTTTATTGATACACGTGGAGCCAACTGGGGATCCCCGTCCGGGTGGCTCAATATATGTCCAGCAGCCGCTGGACGCTAGCCAACCCCCGGCCGAGAATCTCCTGCCAAAGAAACAACACCCAACCCAGGGTCGTGGATTTCCCGCCGGTGGGAAACCACTCCCCTACTAATCTACCTATACAACATTTATTTATTTATTTTATTGGATTTGTATACCACCCTATTCCCGTAGGACTCAGGGCGGTTTACAGGGCAGTTAAAACCATGAATACAAAAAATTTAAAACAAATAAAACAATTAAATTAAATTCAAGCCCCAAGAGTAAATCTAAAACCCAGTTAAATTAACAACCCCACAGTCTGGACCAAACAGATCGAAGAGCCAAGTTTTTAGGTCCCGGCGAAATGAGCGAAGGTCGGGGGCAGTCCTAGGTTCTGTGGGTAGTTGGTTCCATAGGGCAGGCGCACCCACAGAGAACGCCCTTCCCCTGGGAATAACCCGCCGGCATTCATTAACCGGCGGTACCCTGAGAAGGCCCTCCCTGTGGGGGCGCACAGGACGATGGGAAGATGATGCCGGCAGCAGGTGTTCCCTTAGATAGTCCGGACCCAAGCCATTTAGGGCTTTATAGGTCATTACCAGCACCTATGTCGTGTCAGGTTAAGAAAAAGACCTTTATTTTTAAAATCACAGAATGCTTTATTTTCATGAACATCCTGTACTGATCAGATTCCATTTTCAAGTACTGTGTCTACTTCTGGCCATTGCCCTTTAGTAGAGCTTCAAAGATAGGTGAGAAGGTTGATGAGTGGATTGGGAACTAAGTCTTATAAAGAAAAATAAGAGAAACTGGGGGTGCTCAACTTTGAGAAAAAGGCAGCTGAAGAGTGAGAAAAGAGCCCTTTCAAAAAAGCCAACCTGTTCTTTGTCTTTCAGAGTGCAGGATATAGAATAATGAACTTACAGGGAAATAGATTTCAGCTGAAGGGGCTGTTAGGGGAGCCAATTAACAAGGGAAATATTGAGCTTTTTTTTTTTTACAGGATGAGTTCAAGCAGAGGCTGAACAGCCACTGTTACCAATGCTTTCATTTCAATTATTTTACTGGGCAGAAAGTTAAACTCAATGGCCTCAGAGTGGCTTTCTAAGTCTAGGACTTGGGAAAACATTAAACTTTTGGACAGTGTCCTAATTCTCAATAAGCATTATGGTTGTGAAAAGCATCAGAAAAAGGTGGTTTGCAAAGCACTGCTGCTTGAAGAGGTAAAGGGGCATCCTTCTATATCAGACATGTCAAACACAAGGCCCGGGGGCCAGATCCGGCCCACGAAGCCATCCTGGAAACAGTGAGGGAATGGCCCCCACTGCCTTGGCCCTGGCCCAGAGACCCTCCTCCTGCCAGAGACCCTCAGATCTGTCCCACTCCTGCCCAGGCCCCCATAGGCACCCTTGATGCGAACGATGTAGAGCTGGCCATGCCCACCCAGTAGGCCATACACACTCTAGCCACGCCCACCCAGTAGGCCACACCCACCCGGCCCCCTGAGGGCAACCACAATGCTGATGCGGCCCTCAATGAAATGGAGTTTGACACCCCTGTTCTATATCCATTTTCAAGTCTGTTGCATGTGTGTTTGCATAACTTGCCTGCCACACAGTATCATACTGTTTACGTGTGCAGACACCAGGGACAGCCTGCAGAGCTAATGAATGAACTTTCCAGTTCTAGCCTATCTAGCATTTTAAAGTGCATTGTACATTCGCTTCCATTGGCCCTAGTCAGCACAATCATATGGGTGATTAGAGTCTAAAATATCTGAAGAAAGTTGTTTTATTATTGGGTGGACATGTTAGATAGATGTCTCAAAAAGCTATTCTTTGTACAGTGTGTTAAAAAAAAGATTTTCAGCAGTGAAAATCTTTTAAAACTATGGATCTCCCATTTGAAACTATCCTGACCAAATGGAAAATAATAGAACAATGGCCAAATAAGCAATTGTACAAAAAGCCAGAACAACACTGAAAAGTTAAAAATATATCTCAGGTTCCATAAAAAGAGTGTGGTCATATTGGACTATATGTTGATAGATTGCTTGTTAAAAATTCATGCATTTAATGAGCTTTTCAACTACTTGAGTATGTCCAAGTTCATTTAAAAGCGAGAAAGCTATTGAGCTGATCCTACTACTATGCAGAATACTATAGTAGTACTAATCACATTTTTGCTGTTCCCCCCCCAAAAAAGATTTTTATAAAGTACTTAAACTTGTATTTTAAACAAAGAAATTCACTTAGTGCTATAAAACATGTGTATCCAAAGGTTTCTATTAGCTGAAAAACAGTTAACAAAATATTTCCAAAATCAATTAGAAAAGGAAATATTGATTGTAGTTTGTGCAAAGAAAAGCTTTTCCTCATCTAAACCTGCTGGAGACCACTGTCTTGCAGTCTCCTCATGAGGAACAACTGTATGGTGCACTAGTGGACAATCTCAAGTCATTTATTTGTACCAAGAGGAATTATGAAGAATTAGCCTACATGCCAGCTCTTCATTCTCCCCTAGTTGACAGCTCCTCTTTTAATAAACCATGTTTAGTGGGCAGTGGGGCAAATTGCCATGACCATCTCACCACAGCCAACTTGCCACAGGACAATTCAACAAATACAAAATCTAATTTTGATGGAATTGTGGTCAACAATACTAAAATAAAATCAATCCAGAAATACAATAGTTACAATTTTGAAGAAAACATGGTAACCAATGATAAAAAAATAACTGAATGAAAACAATGCAGCATTGAATTGTCCCATGGCAAGTTGTCCTGCGAGTTGAGTTGTCCCATGGCAAGTTGGCCATGGCATGTTGGCAGTAATGGCAAGTTGGTTGCAGCAAGTTGTTCTAGACCAGGGGTGTCAAACTCAATTTCATTGAGGGCCGCATCAGCATTGCGGTTGCCCTCAGGGGGCCGGGTGGGTATGGCCTGGGTGGGCATGGCCTACTGGGTGGGCGTGGCTAGAGTGCATATGGCCTACTGGGTGGGCATGGCCAGCTCTATATCGTTCGCATCAAGGGTGCCTATGGGGGCCTGGGCAGGAGTGGGACAGATCTGAGGGTCTCTGGCAGAAGGAGGGTCTCTGGGCCAGGGCCAAGGCAGTGGGGGCCGTTCCCTCACTGTTTCCAGGATGGCTTCGCGGGCCGCATGAAACCACTTCGCGGGCCGGATCTGGCCCCCGGGCCTTGTGTTTGACATGTCTGTTCTAGACCCTTCCCCCACCCCCAGATGTCTCTCCCCAAATGCCTTTACAAATATTTTTCTTCAGCTGATTTAGCACTGAATGTGCTCAAATTTGAAGCTAGATATGTGGCAGCTAACTCTGTCAGATGTTGACTCGAGGTTAAAGGCATAGTTAGCATTGACTTCCTGCTGGGACAAGACTCTAACAAGAAAATAAACTCCCAAAGAATCTCAGGGAAGCTTCAGCTTTGGCAAGAGCACAATTTCCAAGCATTTCATATTTTCCAATATTCAACAAGTGACAAAAAATAATAATTAAATGAACACCTGGTGGATTTTCATGTTTTTGCTCATGTCTGGTCTTAAACCACCATAGTTGAGTAGGTACGAGATATTGTCTCTTGAGAGTATGCTCTGGGATTTGCCTGGACACCACAGGGTAAGGTTTTGCAATCTTCACCTTGAAGTTAGGTATTAAATACAAGAAATTTCCAGGAGACATAATCCCAAGGGGCATGTACCCTCTGAGAGATTCAGAAAACAAACTCATTTTCTGGTTTTGCACACACAGTCTCAGTATAAATCAGAATGCTGGAAGACCAAAAGTAACAGGTCCCCGTTGCTGCAGTGATGAAAGTTCTCTTAGATTTTCTCCTCTGTGAGACTGGGAAGCTCAGGTAGCCATTAGAGTAAAAGCTGAGAAAAGTGGTAGGCATCTGATTTGAATTATAGAAGTTGATAGCAATCAGGCAAAAGCTCCAGCTGCTGAGCATCATTCATCCACTTTTTATTTATTTATTTAGCTTGGCTTGATTTATGGCACTCCAATTGCTTAGGTGGGGGCTAGTGCAATCACTCACTTCTCCTTTCTGATTTACATCTTGCATTAGAAAAAAAAAAGACAGGGAGGCCTGGAGCTAAAAGGAGACAATTGGAAAAGGGCTGAGGAGAAAGGGCTCAGATGTGCTTGTCAGATGTTTGGATCCTGCAAAAGTCTTTTTCCCAGGATTGCATATGCTTGGTGTAAGAAGTTGCTGACAGGGGCTATATTCACAGTCCAGTCTGTCCTAAGCACCTTTTTGCCTTGGAATGCAAAGTGTTGCACATGTCTACATTTTAGTGCTTCTGAATTCTCAGCATAGCACTTGAAAGGATTGATAATTATTTTTGTAGTTTCCTCCTGTCAAAATTAGCTTTGAATTTCATGAAGATTATTTTAATTGATAAAAATAAGCAAATGGAAAGTTGACATATTACAAAACCAGACATCTCCTTTTGGCATGATCTGTCTCCCTAATAATACAAGGGCCCAGTGTAGACTTTAGAGGCTTTTTTAGGTGCTAACACAATAGATTTATAAATCTGCCACCACCATGTGCCCCAAAGGAAAAGTAAGAT
Organism: Vipera ursinii; assembly: GCF_947247035.1. Classification (NCBI taxonomy): domain Eukaryota; kingdom Metazoa; phylum Chordata; class Lepidosauria; order Squamata; family Viperidae; genus Vipera; species Vipera ursinii. The sequence goes on along the minus strand of NC_139513.1, from coordinate 40,178,852 downwards.
GAGAGTATTTTTGAAAGGTAGAGGAGCTGATATGCATTGCCTCTTGGAAATGGTGTCAATAGAAAATAACATTTGTAGCTCAGTACTGAACTGTGGAGTAGTTGGTACTCTCTGAGCTTGGTTGTTTTCTTACAGATTTTCATTACCCATCCATCACCCAATACCCAACTAAGTAACAACATCAGTGCTAGAAGGGAGTGGGATTTACTCTCTGTTTATGTACAAGTGGCTCTCCCTTTCAGCATTTGTGGAAGTGCTCTGGATGGTTCCTGATTAGAATATTGTTTACTGTTGCATTGCTTGTATGAGGTGGTATTTCCTTAATTGGGGGTGTTGATGTATGGCAGTGTTATCCATTTAATGGCTGTATTGGTTGTGCTGTAGCAGATGGAGTTGATAAAATTGCATGGGCATCCCTTTTGGAAGATGTATAGATGATCTGTTTCATTTTCCTGATGTTCAGGGTTGCTGCAGTGTGTTAGGAACATCCATGGCAGAGTTTTGGGGACAATGCAGTGGCATAAACGACTTTTTAGATTTGCCTTTGGGATTGTCATGAAGTTGCCACTGTTGTATATTTCTCTTTTCAAACACCTTGAAAAGACCAGGGGACAGTTTGGATGAAAGGAGAAAGTGCTAGTAATCTTCCTACGTCTTCCTTCTTAAATAAGAACTGGGTCATATTTCAATTATCTTTCCCTCCCTTGTCTGTTTTTTAAAAGTATATACAGTATACTGTAGTGCTGAATTCATGTTGTTTTCATCAAACCACCTAGCATCGAGAATAATCTTAAGAGAGAAAAATAGTTGAACGGTCAAAGCAGAAAACAATTATAAAATAAAATGTCATCTTGGTCCCATTATAAGTCCTGCCAGCTGGCACCTCAATCTTCTTCCAGAATATGTTTAATCATCACAATCATTCTTTAAAGTTGGTTCCCAAAGTATTTGGGTTAAATTGGCAGCATGGGGGTCGTAGTTCAAGTTTATGTTCAGTCTTCCATTCAGGGTTCTGATTTTCTTTGCAGACCAGCCAAATACACCCTCCTGCCAAATCCAACCCCCCCCTCCCCGAACTTTGAAGGAGAAAAAAAGTACTCCGAATACAAAACAACATGAAAAACAGCTGCCTCAATAGGAAGACAAGTTTCTCTTCCAGCTCCTTGGGCTTTGGTGAGAGGGAGCAAGATTGATATATTGCTGGAAGGCTGGGCTGATTTTGATTAGAGCTACAGGACTATTTAACCCTTTCCATATGGTCCTAATAGTTGAGGATAAGTTCATTTTCAGCTGTTCTTTCTTCCCTGGGCATCTTTCTCAGTATAAATCTTATAAATCCTCCTCTTCTTTGAAATCTGTAGCCCACTAAATGGGAATGTGTGGGGAAATTCAAACAGTTCTATTTCAGTGATTTAGTTTTACTATTGTAAAGTTAAAAGTTAAGAAAAGTTCATATAATGGAAGAGTCCTTTTCTCAAGAGTAAGCCAAGACAATTGACACCTTCAAAGGAATAATAATAATAATAATAATAATAATAATAATAATAATAATAATAACAACAACAACAAAAACAAAAACAAAAACAAAAACAAAAACAGGAGAAGATAACAAAATACAAAGACCTACAAATAGAAATACAAAGACTGTGGCAAAGGCAAGCAAGGGTAGTACCAAAAGTAATAGGCGCCTTGGGTGCAATCCCAAAACAACTGGAGCACCACTTGAATACCATTGGCATTGATAAATTCACCATTAAAGGTAAAGGTAAAGGTTCCCCCGCACATGCGTGCTAGTCGTTTCTGACTCTAGGGGCCGGTGCTCATCTCCGTTTCAAAGCTGAAGAGCCAGCGCTTGTCCAAGGACATCTCCGTGGTCATGTGGCCAGCATGACTAGACACCAGAGGCGCACGGAACACTGTTACCTTCCCACCGCAATGGTCCCTATTTTTCTACTTGCATTTTTACGTGCTTTCAAACTGCTAGGTTGGCAGAAGCTGGGACGAGTAACAGGTGCTCACTCTATTACGCGGCACTCGGGACTCGACCCGCCAAACTGCCGACCTTCTGATCGACAAGCTCGGCGTCCTAACCCACTGAGCCACCGCGTCGGCGGCCTTACTAGTAACTGCTTCCATCCTGCAACAATATCTGTAATACCATCAAACAGAATTGGGTTATAAAATGCCAAAAAAGAAACCCACTGGAACACCAAAGTGGAAAATTCGACTTGAAAATAAAACAAAAAAACTATGAGGAGATGTCAGCAAATTGAAAGACTTGAAAGAAGGAAAACTAAAGAATGAAAAGCTGAAAAGTAGTTTATACAAAAAATATAACCTGGAGAAAAAAATAATAGCGGAAATCATGGAAAACCTAAAACAGCCTGTAATAGCAACAGCAAAGAAAGTGGAAAGATATGAAGGACGCATAAAACAATATTGTGAAAATGTCCAGTTCAGAAGAAACCAGCACATCTTCTATCAGTCATAGATTAAAGTCCAAACTACTGTTCTACCATGTAAAGAAAAAACCTTAAACTTTTGGAAAGAACTGTGGGAAAACCCAGTGGAACATAATAAAACTGCCTCCTGGATCAAAGACATCCAAAAACAAGCAACACAAAACAAAATGGAGAATATTGTAATAACCACTGATATGGTTGAAAAACAAGTAAAGAAGGTCAAGAACTGGAGTGCACCTGGCCTGGATGAGCTGCATGGATACTGGTTGAAACACCTCACCAGCCTCCATCACCGCATGGCTACCCAGTTTGATGAAATGCTTCAAAATGCCATAAGTGAAAAATGGTTAACAGCTGGTCGAACATACTTGATAATGAAAGACGTTGAAAAGAGCACAGAACCAAGCAACTACTGCCCAATTACTTGTCTGCCAACAATGTTCAAACTTTTTACAAGAATACTGGCAAATTCAGTATTCAATCATCTGATGGAAAACAATCTGTATCCTGCAGAACAAAAAGGAAATTATAAAAAATCAAGAGGAACAAAAGATCAGCTGCTCATTGACAAAATGGTACTTAAAAATGCAAAATGACAAAAAACAAATTTAAATATGGCATGGATTGATTACAAGAAAGCATTTGACTCATTACCCCACAGTTGGATTAATGTGTGTTTGGAAAACTTTGGAATCAGCAAAAACATCTGTACATTTTTGCAAGCAAATATGCAAAAATGGAAAACAGTTCTAACAGCAAATGGGGAGAACATTGGTGAAATCAACATCAGACGAGGAATCTTCCAAGGGGACTCACTTTCATCACTACTATTCAACATTGCATTATTTCCATTGACAATAATATTACGAAACACAAAACTGGGATACCACATCTCAAGCCAGCATGGCAAAATAAACCATCTACTATACATGGATGACTTAAAACTGTATGTGAAAAGCCACACTGAACTTGAATCAATACTCAACGCAGTTCAACTATTTATCAGCGACATCAGAATGGACTTTGGACTTGGAAAATGTGCTATATTATCCATGCAACAAGGAAAAGTGGGAAAAATAGAAGGAATAGAACTGGGGAATGGAAGTACTATGAAAGCACTAGCAAAGGATGATGGTTACAAATACCTAGGCATATTGGAAGCAGATAACATCTTGAATGGAAAAGTCAAAGAGTCAACACAAAAAGAATACATCAGGAGAGTCCGCAAAATACTAAAATCAAAGCTGAATGCTGGAAATATAATTAAAGCCATTAATACATGTGCAGTCCCAGTGATACGCTACCCAGCTGGAATTATCAACTGGACATTGGCTGAATTGGGAACACCTAGACCGGAAAACACGTAAACTTTTGAATATGCACGACACTCTACATCCACGAAGTGACATTGACAGGTTGTATCTGCCAAGAAGAATAGGGGGCAGAGGGCTACTGCATATCCACCAAACTGTAGAAGAAGAAAACGAAGTTTGAATGACTATGTAAATCAAAGTACAGAAAAATTGCTGCAGGCTGTGAAAACAGAGAGCATTATAAAATAACAGAAACAAAGACAGAATATAAGGAAAAATGGCTGGATGACAGATTAAATAAATGGAAAACCAAAGCTTTGCATGGACAGCATTTGAAAAACATTGAAGGAAAATGTGCTAACAACTTGACATTGGCATGGCTTAAGGTGGGAACCATCAAGAAAGAAACAGAAGGCTTAATACTGGCTGCTCAAGAACAATCACTACAAACTAATGACATGAAAGCGAAGATACAAAAATCTACTGACAATCCAAATTGCCGACTTTGCAACAACAAAGCTGAAACTGTTTCACATTTAATATGTGAGTGCAGCAAAATCGCGCAAACTGATTGCAAAGCTAGACATGACTGGGTTGCTAAACTAATCCACTGGGCATTGTGTAAAAAATATGACTTGCCTGTGTCTGAAAAGTTGTGGGAACATAGGGTGGGAAAAGTTGTCAAGATTGAGAGGGTGAAGATCTTGTGGGATTTCTGAATACAGAGAGATCACCATTTGGAACACAACACACCAGATATCACAGTCATAGAGAACCAAAGTGTACAGTTGATTGATATCGCTGTACCAGGAGATGCCAGAGTCGAAGAAAAAGAACTAGAAAAAATTACAAAATACCACGACCTGGCCATCGAAACTGCGCGATTATGCATGAAACGTGTAACAGTGATATGCATTTGGGAACTATGTCCAAAAACTTTGCAAAATACATCAAGAAATTGCAGCTTCCTGCAATAACTCCAGCAAAGCTACAAAAAACTGCGCTACTCGGAACATCTTACATTTTAAGGAGATACCTGGTTGATACCTATGGCAGCAACCCATGTCAACCATTAGTGCCAGTCAGTTTGAGTGTTCAGTTGACTGAGTTTCATGTTTTATGAATAAAAGTTTAATAATAATAATAATAATAATAATAATAATAATAATAATAATAATGATGATGATGATGATGATGATGATGATGATGATGATGATGTTGGAAGGGACCTTGGAGGTCATCTAGTCCAATCCCCTGCTCAGGCAGGAAACCCTATACTATTTCAGACAAATGGTTGTCCAATCTCTTCTTAACACCTTCCAGTATTGGAGCACCCAGAACTTCTGGAGGCAGGTTGTTCCACTGATTAATTTTTCTAACTGTCAGAAGGTTTCTCCTTAGTTCTAGGTTGCTTCTCTCCTTGATTAATTTCCATCCGTTGCTTCTTGTCCTGCCTTCAGGTGCTTTGGAGAAGAGCTTGACTCCCTCTTCTTTGGGGCAGCCCCTGAGATATTGGAACACTGCTATCATGTCACCCCTTGTCCTTCTCTTCATTAAACTAGACATACCCAATTCCAGCAACCATTCTTTATATGTTTTAGCTTCCAGTCACTTTGTTGATTGAAATGAGTGGTACTTGTTTGTTGAAATGAGTAGTACTAGCATATTAAAGGAAATGAGTTTAGAGAGGATCTGAAATATTGCTGGACTGATCTATGTATTTTCATTTTCCTAAAAAGATTTTCCCCTTCAAAAATACTTTTTTTTAGATTCTTGTGATATTTCTTTCCATTTTTTTGCATTTATTATTACAGGCGGCAGGCAGAGTGCTGGTGTTTTCTAATGCAAGTTCATTCATAATTTTGAAGCTTCTTCTATTCTCCACCTAACACAGGACAACAAGACAAATTTCCTCAGGATCTCTTTCCTTGGGATTTCACTGCAGTTTGAGAAGACTGAGAAGCTGTAGGCCACGGAGAGATGATGGTGTGGTGGCAATCAGGGCAGTGGCTACTTCTAAAGTTCATTGTTCTCCGTCTATAAGAACTTCACAGAACTCTCCTGCTTAATAATTTGGAAGTAATATTTATTTAATCAGTTTGAGAACTGCTAGAAAGAAATGCAGATTTATTTTATTTATATTTTATTCTATTATTTTATTCTATTATTTTATTCTATTATTTTATTTATTTGGCAATGTGAACCCACTTGAGGCTTGGTCCCTCTTGATCCAAAATTGATTTCTCCATGGCTTAGCCACTCAGATCCTGATGCTCTTTTGATGAAGTCCCCATTTTCACAACTGCCATAATTGGCAGATTCTATTTGACAACAAGGCGTTGGTAGAGCTTCATCTGCTCTGTGGCTTTACTACCTCTGAAGTATTGGGCAGAAAGATCACTTTACATTTTTTAATTAACTTTTTAAATTGGCCTTTCCATGTGTCTTTTTATGTCTTTACTGTTTTAATCAACATTTTCCCGTTTTGGATTTTACATTTTGTAAGTGTTTGGGAGCTAAAATAAGAAATGAAGTATGTACATAAGAAATCACATTTTGTACAAATAATTTGAATGAATCATTCAATCCCCAGCAAATCAAAACTGTTTGCAAATGGATCTTAACAGGTACATACAGACAAATTAATACAAGCTTGGTATATCTCAACTATCCCCGACATGATGATATAGTACAATAACTGTTACTGAGAATTAGCATTGAACCTCTCTGAAAGAATGCAAAAAGAGTTAGAAATTGATGATTTAGTGAGTGTAGTAGGTTTGTTTGTGCACTTTTTCTTAACCCTAATTATTTCGGCAATTTTCTTCCAAAGAAATTCAGCTCAGCCTCAGGTGATGAGTAATGTAGAAGGTTATTGCTGTTATTTCACTATCCAGCAGCCCAGTAACTCATTCTTTTCCTGTTGCTGTGAGAATGCCACAATTAACCTGGGTGTTTTTTTGCAGTGTAGCTGTTACAGTGTGGAAATGTCATGTCATTAACAGCTGGCTTGGAGACCGGAATCTTCTCCTTTTCTATATAAGATGAGAGGATACTGCAGCAGGGCACAGCCGTCATCCTACCTATAATTAGACAATGCCCTGCTGTTTGCTGTGATGCTTATTGGTTTAAGGCAGTCTATTAAGGTTCCTTAATCATGGCATTATTTTTAGCAGCTTTTGAACCAAGAGTAATGTAAAGCAGGCCCAACGATTAGCATGAACTATTCAGTAATGAATGAAAGAGAACAGCATGGCATGAAAATGTGATGGAAAATGTGTAGGGGAAGAACCCTCTTTATATTAGGAGTGTTTTTCAGCCTTTACAGATTTAGTAACAACTTAAATGGGTGGATCCAATCTTAAGGTAGTTTCTGCAACCATTATTCACATTTATTTATCCATCCATCCATCACAGGTGAACTAATGAAATATAAAGGCAGTGGAACAAAATTTCATCTCCAGAGAAAGAGAAGTGAACACAACAGATCCTGGAGGAAGTTATTTGTTTCTTGGGGAAGCAAGGTGTAATGTGGCTTCCAAAAGAAGTGATAGAATAGTCTCACTGGTTGATCCTAAAGTTTCCCCCCTTACAGGGGAGAGAAATTTTTTTTTCTTGTTTTGAAGGTGTTCGGCATTAGAATTAATGAAAAAGAAAGAATCCACACTTCCATTTTCTTAAACTCGGGGTGAGACAGTTTTACCAAACAGTACGACATATTTCTATAACAGTTGTTGTTAGTTGCGGTCATGTCCGACCCATCGCAACCCCATGGACAACATTCCTCCAGGCCTTCCTGTCCTCTACCATCTTCTGGATTCCATTTAAGCTTATGCTACTGCTTCATTCTATAAAAGTATGTGGTTTTAAATGGAAATTTTAGGGAATAAGTCCAGGAAAAAAAATTAAAACAAGGTAACCTAGCTGTTTATCCATATGAATAAGTTCATGTTTACTCATGAAGAAAGAGAATAGGCCAAAACCAGCAAAGTATATGCAGGCTTTCAGATAAAATCAGTGGTGTAAATATGATTTAGCTAATTTCATTTCATTTGATTGGGTTTTAACTTTCAGATCCAAAAAAGGTTGCCCCTTGAAAATCATTATTGATCACTTGATTCTCTAAGTGCCAATGAAATCAACATTTTTACAGGATTATCTCTTACTATTTATGCAAAACTTAGACAAATAAAAGCTGGCTTCCTTTCATAGATTTTTTTTTCTTCCACTCAATCATGTTCGTTTCTAAGAGACTGGAAACATCCCTGTAGTTTTCTTAGCAAGGTTTTTCAGAAGTGGTTTGCCAATGCTTCCTTCCCAGGTCTGAGATAGAGGGACTAGCCAAAGGTCACCCAGCTGGCTTTCTGCTTCAGGTGGCACTAGAACTCACAGTCTCCTGGTTTCTAGCCTGATGCTTTAACCACTACAGCAAACTGAGTATCATATATGTAGATGTGGTATGATGCAATAGCAAAAAACACTTCCGTTGTAAGAAACATGGACAAACATTCAATCATTCATGTATACTTCTTGAATACTTCCAAATATATGTTATGAAACAGGTAACTGGCTCAAACTAGTTCAGCTTTATAAAATAAAGAGTTAAATGGGGAAGTGAATGGAGATTATTTGTCTCTTTGAGGATACATAGTTTCCCAAATGTTGTAGATGGCATTATTAGCCTAAATACAGTATCTTTTCTTCCCCCACCCAATCATTGCTGAACCCCCCTCAGATTCCTCAAACAAAATCATCAAAGCCACTCTTTATTGACACTGATGATGTTACTCAGTTTGGGCAATGAAAGGTCTGCAAGAAAAATGCAAATATTCTCCTTTATTGGTACTTATCAAACAAGCTAGGTCTTTGCATAATGTTTCCAAAATGTATTTACTTATTTGTGCTCTCAGTGAGAACTCTGCACTGCTGTGTTCAATGATACATTTGTTTGTTTCCTTGCTATTCATGATATTCCCAGGAGTAAGACCACACTTGGAATACTGCAGCCAATTTTGGTCACCGTTTCACAAAAAAAGATGTTGAGAGTTTGGAAAAAATTCAGGGAAGAGCAACTAAGATGATCAAAGGCCTGGAAACTAAAACATACGAAGAACAGCTGCAGGACTTGGGCTTGGCTATCTAAAGAAAATAAGAAATAGGGGAGACATGATAGCAGTGTTCCAGTATTTGAAGGGCTGCCACAAAGAAGAGGGGGTCATGTTATTCACCAAAGCACCACAGGGCAGGACAAGAAACAATGACTGGAAACTGATCAAAGAGAGAAGCAACTTGGAATTGAGGAGAAACTTCCTTACAGTGAGGACAATTAACCAGTGGAACAGCTTGCCTTCAGAAATTGTGGGTGCTTCATTACCTGAGATTTTTAAAAAGAGGCTAGACATGTCATAGGTTCTCCTGCTTGAGCAGGGGGCTGCACTAGAAGACTTCCAAGATCCCTTCCAGCTCTATTCTATTATATTCTTCTCCAAACAAAAATCAAAAGCATCAGTACTTCTATCTCTTCTTCAAAATATTTTCTAGCTTTTGCCTATAAAACTGCATACATTTTGAATGTAATATGCAGCAGAAGCAACAATTATAAAGAAATATATATTATTGCATGAATACATATTCTGGGATATTGGAAACATTGAAACACACCCACACATCCACACAAACGTTTATACACAATTCTTTGATACTAAAACAACAAAAGACATCCATCAAACAACTGATTAAATAATATGGATTTCACTGGTTTATGAAATCCTTGCAGAAAGGATGCAAGGCATTTCTCTGAAGTCAGAGTGTTCCAAAGCACAGGATTCACTACACCGAAGTGCTTTCCTTGGGTCCATGTCCCTTTGATCAATTGCAAGTAAAGGACCTGAAGCCTTAACTCCATACAAGCACTCATGGCCCAGGCAATTTCCACTTGAAAAGATTGTTTTGGTGTCTTTGAGCTACATTTTGTTGAAAGAAAACTCTTCATCAGGGTCCAGTCCAAGCTGGGAATAAACAAGATGGAGACTGCTTTAGAAAGAAAGTTGCAGTTTAAGAGGAGAGCCAGACAGAAAGATTGTTCTGGGAAAACTGACCACATGTAGCAGGGAGTGGTGGGTTTTTATACCTTCTGGGGCTCTTGAGGTTGTTTTCTGTTTGAGGCTTTGTATTTCCTGTGTCATGTACTTTAACCTGAGTCTGGGTGTGCCCCTTTGACATTGGTGGGTTAATCCTATTATGTCCTGTTTTAGAGTTTGGGTGTGGTATGTAGATTTTAAGGGTCTTTGTTTTACTAATCTCTTCAGCTTCTATCTGGAAGGCTCCAACCTTCCTGAATGGATTATTACATCTGCATTCCTAAAAGCTGGCCGCTGCCTAGTTTTCTGACTTGGGGGAGGGAAAAGTTTCTGCCTTTTTAAAAATCTTCTCCATTATTCCTTTGGAGAAATATATTCTGCCTTTTTAATATCCCCCAAAATATTTCTTTCTCTGGATTCTTCCCACATCATGTAGACTTTATAGTTCTATTGTGTTGCTGTTGTTTATTACTTTATTTATTCTTGTTCTGTTAGTTTTAATCCTATTTGCCTCCCAGAGTTGCAATTGCAAGATGAACTGTATTTTACAGTTTTACACCAACTGTAGTTTTTGGGTTGTATTATTTTGTTGAAATAAACAATTTATTTGTTTGTTTTATTTAGAAATATATTTCTCAATTCAATTCAGCTTCAAATATCTGGACAGATTCTTGTAAAATATTTAAATCACATGGAAGCACTGATGTTAATAATACTGAGATTAATGGTAGACCACAGCCTTAGTACTGTGGATGGCAATGTTGGAGCTATAGCAAAGCTGATATGATGAAAGGAAGGAAGAACTATTGCCAATCTGCTAATGGAGATTAATGGCATAGCAGGTCTACAAATAAAAGTAAAGTAAAATCTATAACAGTCAATATCATGTGGCAAAATCCATCTGGTAAATAGGCTGCCAACATTTTAGCTATGGCATAACATATATTGTAAAAACAGCATCTGCTGATACTTACAGTCAAGTAATACATACAAAGGAAGCAACATAAAAGCAGCAAAAAAAAAATCAGAGGCAACCAATTCAGCTGGTTATTGATAAAATTTCTTTAGCAGGGTCCTTCTCCAAAGTAAAAATAAAAAATTACAATAGGCTGCCGTCAGTCAACATGAATCTCCTGAAACTCATGGGAAAAGAGTGTTTCCCCCCCCTCCCCAAGTCTGATAGTTTTCATTAGTTTCCATTATATCACGGAAAGAGCAGGTTTACTAAAATACTGTGTTTGGGGAGCTATTGGGAGTTGGTTTCATTTGAAGACAAATGCATGTGTTTGAAATACGTTTGTACATTTTTTAAAAATCTAGTTTTGAATATATTATATTGTGCACTAGTTGGTTTTGTCATTTCAGTTTTCAGTTATCTGATGCAACTCTTTTTTTAAAAAAAAATGCAAAATAAAATCTTCTTGCCTAAAAGTTCTTCCTTCATTCCAAACGGCTGTGATGTTATGGGATGCTTAGGAGCATTTTAATCAGTTAGGTCAGGGGTGTCAAAGTGCCGGCCCATGGGCCAGTTGCATCATATGGAGGCTGCACCCACCCCAGCTCCAGCAATGCAAAAAAAGTCGCAATACGTTGCAACATGTCACGTGACGTGGTGAGTTTGACACCTGTCCCTTAGGTGAACCTATCCACAGTAGAATTTTAATAACAGTGCAACCTGTCCAGAGAAAGGTTGCTTTTGTCTTTTTGTGGGGTGCCTTCAATCGTATCCTGGATGCCAGTGCAAGTAATAAATGCACTTAGGATAGGGAATGAACAGATAAATAAAAGTATATCAATGCAGGCTTTGAGTCCCAAAGATTCACCATACCTCATATACAGGTGAAACTCAAAAAATTAGAATATCTTGCAAAAGTTCATTTATTTCAGTAATGCAACTTAAAAGGGGAAACTAATATATGAGATAGACTCATTACATGCAAAGCAAGATAGTTCAAGCCGTGATTTGTCGTAATTGTGATGATTAAGGCGTACAGCTCATGAAAACCCCAAATCCACAATCTCAGAAAATTAGAATATTGTGAAAAGGTGCAATATTCTAGGCTCAAAGTGTCCCACTCTAATCAGCTAATTAAGCCATAACACCTGCAAAGGGTTCCTGAGCCTTTAAATGGTCTCTCAGTCTGGGTTCAGTAGGAATCACAATCATGGGGAAGACTGCTGACCTGACAGTTGTGCAGAAAACCATCACTGACACGCACACCCACTGCTCACACTAATGGAGTAGCACGCACTTGTGCATGTCTGCCTGCCATTCACAGGCAACTATCCCCTCTTCTCCTCCTGCTGGGCCACCAAGCCAGAAAGGTTGGGGACCACTACCCTACAGAATTCACAGAGAAGACAATCTGTTTGCTAGCATCCTAGTAGTGACAAATGAATGTGGATGAAAAATAGTGTATTGGGCAGAAGAAAGTCTTTCTATTTGGTTTAAATTGAAGCAGATGAACCCTGACAGCTCACGGATGTGATATGTATAGCTCTGACTATCTTTTTTAATGCATGATCCCTTGACACAAGGAGTACACAAACTGCATCTCCCTGAGGCCAATACATCTTTAATCAACTATGATCAATGTAGAAAAAATGATAACAATTCATCATTACTATGACCCTTAAATGTTTAACTGAAGTTAGTCTATCAGGGGACACACAGAATTCCTCTATAACAGGTAAATTGTTTTTCCCAAATAGTTTAGTGAACTCTACTCTGACTGACAGTAGCTATTTAATATGCCAAGCACTTTTTAACAGGAACTCCTTTATAAGGATCTGACCTCGATATTTTCTTTACGCAAACTGAGCATTTCTTTTAAGCTTTGAGACCAGTAACAATGTTCACAAGCTGTTTCTTATGGAATCCCATTTGCTATTCTTTCTCAATGGAAATTGCCCGATTATGTTCCAAGATTCTGCAGGATACCCTGAAACACACCTTGCAGACTGGTGTTTTGCCCCCACCCTACCCCAAAATCTGATCAATTAATAAGCTTTCCAGTTGTCTCAGAATCCCTGAGATGATAGACAGCATGGCTCCCTAGCAAAAGTTTCCTTTACAAAGCAATGATTGTTCCTTGGAAGTCCATACCAATTAGTAGTTTCTCCTTCCTGAGCTGAAAAGGGGAAGGTCCTTTTGTGATGATGTTTGAAATCAGTGTGGAGATAACAGCAGAGGTTGATGGCCTTCTCTTCTCTCCTGACCACTTCTTGAAAAATATGCCATCAATTCAGTAAATTAAGGGATGTTTACACTGTGCTATCTTGCTGCAATTGATTATTTTGCTCTGGGTCAATGAGGACCAAGAAATCTCATACTCGGCTCCATTATCACCTCCATCGCTCCCCTCGGTATCAAAAATAAATAAAAAGGATTTGTCCCGGCCAACTTATTAAAACAGATTCTTTGCTAGTTAAAGATTCTGAAGCAAATCCAAGAGTCTATCTCTTTTCTTCAAACAATGACTACTGTATAGAGATACAATAACACACTTAAACAGATCCAAGAGAAAATGGCTAACCTATAAGATCAGATGAAAGACCAGGAGATGATGAGGCAGCCTAATCATTGCATTTTGAAATAATCACATTACTCTCCGGCAGTCTCAGCTGGGCAGAAACAACCTGAGTGTGATTGGCACTGAGAATATTCCTCTTCAAACTCGCTTGACACAATTTATAGATAATTTTTTAAACAAGTCTTTCTCTGCCTGCTGATTTCTTAATTGAAACTGAACATATGAACAAAATCCTCATTACACAAAGATCGGGGGCTCAAAGAGTGTTCATTTTTTGCATATTACTACAAGAGATGTGATTTTTGCATAAATCTAATTATAAAATCTAGTGAGAGATCCTTAAAAAAGAATAAAATACCCTTCTACCAGATTCCATTCATGAAATTGCAGGCAAGCGAACTAATTTTCTCAAGGTATGGAATCTTGCTAAATCTTAATTATTCTTAGTGTTTTATATAACACTGATTGTCAGCAATAGGACAAAGGATGCAATACCATAAATGTCTAGGTCAGGGCTATCAACTTTTCCAGCCCCCCCCCAAAGAAGACCATTTTATTGACTTACTTTGGCTTTCCATGAGTTGTGATGGGTTTGCTCCATATAGGTATAATGTCATCAGGAAAAGAAAACAGTTCCCCAAACTGGAGTCTAGAAGGATAAATGCAACATGGCCTATTAAGCTTCAAGGAGGCTTCATGCACTTTGGGGGCTGAAATGAGAAAGAGCCCAAAAAATCATATAATTGGAAATCAGGGAATTGTACAAAATTTTATCTGGGGTTGTTTTGATGGCCTTAAAATGGAGGGTTAGAAATCATGAGGCTGATGGAAAACATGTTGCCCACTCCTAATTGAGGAAGAACTTTAAAATATTTTTTTCTTTGTGATGTCTTCAGTTCCCAAATTGGCTTTTGAAGAATGAATGATATGGCAAAAGCCTAAAAATATAATCACTCAGAGATATTTTAGAACCAAAGAGGCAAAGAGATAGGCTTTTTTAAAATTATTCTTTCATTTTGCTCATGATATGTCATCCAGAACCTCCTGGAAACATTGGTTTCCAATATTGTCTAGGTTGACCTTACAAGTCACTTTATCTGTGCTGTAACTTGGTCTTCCTGATTCTTTTTCTTCTCAAAGGCTTGAAATCTTTGTTTATCTCCTTTGTGTCTCAACTTTGGAAAGATGGTATGAGCCCAGATGTTCTTATTCCTGCCTTGGGCAAGAGGTTGGACTAGAACACCTCCAAAGTCCAGCCCCATGGATTCTATGATTCTCTTCCTCAAGTGCTATGAGCCTGCTGTCCCAATAAAAACAATTCATTTGACTCCATTATATTCTTTAAAAAACAGTTCAATTTTCTTTGCTACCAGAGTTTATGCTGCCTATGGATATTCAGGAATGTTTGGAAGAACAATGGACAATTTTTAAAACATTCTATTACCACTATTACTATTACAGTATTTCCAAGGAAACAAGGACTGAAACGCTCTACCTTTTAATGTGAGGTATTTTTTTCATGTCATGAGGATTGTCACATGATTTTTTTTTGCCTATTTTTAGTTTCTTAAACATACCCACAGATTTGAGGCATTAAAAGGAAAGGGGTGGGCTAAGAAAATGGGTGCATTTTGTTACAGTTCCACATTAAGCTTGCATTGATAAAAGCTGCTTGAAACTAAGCAGCTCAGGCCTTAGCAATCTCTTAGGAATAATGTGTAAACCAATGGCGCAAAGCAATGTCTACATTTGTTGGTTTACATTTTCTTGACATGTCATAAAACACAAAGGCTGTGCTAAAAATATTTTTATTCTACCAGTCAATCCATCTGTCACTCATTTATAGGCCTGGTATTAGTGCCAGTTATATGTAACACCAATCTTCTTGAGAGGGATTTCCCTCATTCACACACACACACTCTCCCCCTCTCTGTACATCATATTGTAGATCACTAAAACACATACCTGGCAGATGGACAATGAGATGGTTTGCTGTGGTATGGTGCGTTACAGCCTTCATTTTCTACGATGGGGGGAAAAGTACTGTTAGCTAGTCACTAAACTCACTGTGATTCAGAACTTGGAACTGGATAAAAGTGTTGAAATGACTCCATGTAGCAGCTCAATTTCTCACTATAATATTTGCAGCAGCGAGTCTGTTTTGGGCATAGGTACCGTATTTTCCGGCGTATAAGACGACTGGGCGTATAAGACGACCCCCTACATTTCCTGTTAAATTATAGGGTTTGGGCTATACTCACCGTATAAGACTACCCCTCTTCCAACGCACACCAAATAAAAATTAAAAAACATCAGATTTGATTTTAATATGGTAATTTTAATTCAAATGCTTATGACATGCAGGTGCTTAGTAGGAAAACTGTCACTTATAAACATAAGGCTGTTTGTCATCAAACCTGTAAACATAAAACAGTGCAAGTGGATTAAACTATAATAATAATAATAATAATAATAATAATAATAATAATAATAATAATAATAATAATAAGAAGAAGAAGAAGAAGAAGTTGGAGGGGACCTTGGAGGTCATCTAGTCCAACCCCCTGCTAAGGCAGGAAACCCTATACCATTTCAGACAAATGGCTGTCCAGTCTCTTCTTAAAAACTTCCAGTGTTGGAGCATTCACCACTTCTGGAGGCAGGTTGTTCCACTGGTTAATTGTTCTAACTGTCAGGAAGTTTCTCCTTAGTTCTAGGTTGCTTCTCTCCTTGACTAGTTTCCATCCATTGCTTCTTGTCCTGCTTTCAGGTGCTTTGGAGAATAGCTTGGCTCCCTCTGCTTTGTGGCAGCCCCTGAGATATTGGATCACTGCTATCATGTCACCCCTCACCCTTCTCTTCATTAAGCTACACATACCCAATTCCAGCAACCATTCCCTATTTTCCTAATTCACTTTTTCACTTTTCCTAATTCACTCTAAAGCTTTCCCTGCGCAGAGCCTTAAATAACACCAGCTGTCTGCAATTAGTGCAGGTTTGCATCCCACCAGGCTCAAGGTTAACTCAGCTTTCCATCCTTCCAAGGTAGGTAAAATGAGGACCCAGATTGTTGGGGGCAATAAGCTGACTTTGTAATAATGCTGCTTGGGGGGGGTGAAAGCCCTAATAAACAGGCATATACACAGAATGAAGGCTATTGCTAAGCACATTGATTTGTGCTTTAAATTGTAAGCCACCCTGAGTCTTCGGAGAAGGGCAGGATATAAATGGGATTTTTTTAAAAAAAGACCAAATGGGAAATCCGCTCCAGGTTTTCCAGCCAGCCCGCCCAGTTCCTGAGTCAAATGTGTCCTTAGAGCTAAGCTGCTGCTCTGGCTGCTGCCTTCCCCACCTGCCTTTCAAGTTGGGATATACTACAGCTGCTCTTCAACTTTAGAAGGAAAGATGCCCAGACCCCAGCCTGTAAAAAATCACAGACTGCAGTTTCTTCTCCAATTGGTCCCGCTTTCCCTGCGCAGACTAAATGGGAGATCCGCTCCAGGTTTTTCAGCCAGCCCTGTCCCTAAATTTTCAGCACCTGGCATATAAGACGACCCCTGACTTTTGAGAAGATTTTCATGGGTTAAAAAGTAGTCTTATACGCCGGAAACTACGGTATGTATTGATCTGTCTGTTTATCATCTATCTATCTATCTATCTATCTATCTATCTATCTATCTATCTATCTATCATCTATCTATTATCTTAAACTGGACAGCCTTTAAATTTAGGCGACCTGCTAGGAAGCTGCAACATCATAATGCACACCCACAGAACATTTGGAGATGTTCTCTATATGTTTACCATGACAGACAGAAGAGATAAATAGCATAATAATGTACTCTCAGCTGCTGGGGGAAAAAATATATTAGCTCGAAGTTGATAGCTGTGAGCAAACTGCTTTCTCTCAACCTGAGCTTCCTAGGTGGTAGCAAAATGGAAATATTGTACACATGGGCACAGAAACATTTAGAGGGAGGAAAAGAGGAAAAGAAAGGAAAATACAGCATTAATAGTTGCTATTTCTGTAGAAATGGCCTGTAAGCTTAAAAATATCCTCTTGGGGGGGGGGGAATGTGTATCAGGCCCACCATCAAGTTATGGATGCTTAGGGTTGAAATCAATGGCCCAGTCCTAGGAAAATCCGTCCAGCAATGCTATGCTTCACAGACATGTACAGGGTGGTAAAGAAGTGGATTTCAGCCTAATGTAATAAACCAAAGAAAAGTAGTCTATTGGGCAGAGGCATCTGCTAGGGGAGGAGCTAAAACAGATGGCGGTTGCAACAGAACAATCAAAGCTCCCTCCCTTGTGCTACATGAAAAGGGGTGGGAGTTTGTTTGCAAGTTTGGATGCCATTTTGGTTTTCTAAACATGCGCCTCCTCCTATGCAGATGTTCATTGTCTCTTTTGCAAGCATGTTAGCAATGCAGCAAAGGAGAAGGAAATTCATTTGGATGCTTCCACTTATAAAAAAAATAAACTATTGTAGGTGTGGCTGCATTTTGCTTTCTGTGACTACATATCTGAAGGGGAACTTCGGATTTCTATTATTAACAAATTTCATGGACATTTATCCTTGTTTTTTAAGCATTCACAATCTCTATTGATTTTGATACAGCTGGTATTATGGGCATCACACTTTTTTTCTTAAAAGTTCCAATCATATACATCGCCTCAGATTCCACTTCAAAAATATTTCTAAAAAACTCTTCTTCTTTTTTTGAATAATTTGAAGGCTTTGATTTCAGCAAGAATTGGAAATTCTGAGTTTTATCCCTTTTCTAATAATTACGTACAATTTGTTCAAATTATAAATCACGTACAAATCTGTTACATGGTAAGGAACGGTTCTTGACAAATATCAGCCAAATAAATAGCATTTGTCCTAAGATCTTTTAAGTTTTATTTTAAAAAATGAATATTTTTGTACTTAACTGGCATAATGTTTGTTTAGTGTATTGTATGAACTCGGCTATTGTCCCTTTCTTTCTTTGTTCATTTCAGCTATTTAATTACAGCACTTCTATATTCTTTGCCTAGAAAAGTAAATTGCATTATTCTTTTGTTCTTGTTGTTTTTCCCTTATTCAAACCAAAACTGTAAGGATTCCCCTTTCAGAGAATCTAAATTTGTATTTGAATTTTGCCGAAGGATAACCTTAGGCAAATAATTTCAATACTTTTGCAATTAAATAACTGAAATGAACATGGAAAGAAAAGGACAATGGCTGAGTTCACCGATATGCTAAGTAACAATAAACAAAAGTAACTAGCTTCACACCAAACAGTAAGTCAAAATCTTGTTAAGTTTTAGAGCAATGGGTGATTGCAGCCATACAATAGCCCATGAACTTTGTCCACCAAAATAAATAAATAAATCCAGCTATTTTGGATTTTTTTTTCAATGGATACTATAAAGTATATCTTGCAGTTCTCCATAGAATTATAACATGGACAATTGCATATTCCGAGCCCCTAAATTTTTCACATGTCCTGTCTGTGTGTTGGATGTTGGCAGGAATGGTTTCAGAGAGATCAGCAGGATCCTGTCTGGGTTCAATTCCTATCTAAGCTTCTTGATGGATGTTTTCCTCTTTGTATCCCTGGATTACAATGTTTCTGGTGTTCCAGCACATTGTTGAAGTTAGAAAGAAGAGAGAGAGAGAGAGAGAGAGAGAGAGAGAGAGAGAGAGAGAGAGAGAGAGAGAGAGAGAGAGAGAGAGAGAGAGAGAGAGAGAGAGAGAGAGAGAGAGAGAGAGAATGCTGTCAGCTACCATAGAGTTAGCCACTTAGGGAGAAAGTAACAGAAATTCCTGGAATTCCTCCTGGGCTGGCCTATCTCTTCCTTCCTTGTCTTTCTTATATTCATCCCCTCTCCTGTTTCTTCAGACTATAGCCTTTGGCTTGTACACTTTTGAGCTTTGCATTGTGTTTTAGGAATGTCAGCTGCAATTTTATGCATAATAGAGCTTACTTCTAGAGAATTGTACTATAAATATGTAATAATCCCCAGGTCACAGTGCCACATTCCAAGATCCTTATTCCAATGACCTATGTTTAAGGCCCACAATGCCACTAGACATCATGAGTCTCCCAACCATTTCTTTTTCAGGCTTCTCAATTTCTTTTCCTACTTGACTTAACATGAAGGACTTTGATTAGCAATGGGCAGGGGGAGCAGAAAATTCCTCTGCTCTGGATAGAGTTTGCTTTCCCCCAAACCAGTCCCTTAAAATGTGGGCCAGGAATTCTAGGATTTGCGATCCCAACAGATATGATGAGTGCCTGGTTGAGAAGCTCTGGCCCATTTTTCCTGCTAATGTTTGACAAGTGAGTAAACAGATGTTTGCGGACCCTTTTCTGATAACTACGATGCAGACAAATAGCAAAGGGAAAAAAAGAGAATTGCAATGCAGGCAAAAGAGCCTATTATTATAAACAGAATACCCAGATTCAGTCACAGTTTTGTTCCATACAGTATCAACCTTGTGAACTCTAAAGCGTCCTCCTTCCGTTATTTCTTCAAGATGGACAATGATTAATATTTATATGTTACTTATATGTAAGGGTGTAGGTCTATACATATGTTGTATATAGTATGTTTAAATGTGAGTTATGTATGTGTACACTTTGAGAGCAAGCAACTAAATTTCATTTTTAATGTGTGCCATTGTGCCCACAGGAAAAAATGACAATAAAGGCTATCTATTATTATTATTATCATCATCTCTATCATTACCATCATCATCATTTATGATGGCCTTGTACAAAAGTTTAAATCACCTGCACATCATTGTGCATTTGGGTACTTATTTCAGACTTATTGTAAACATTTGCCCCTCTTTAAAGCAATGCAACCTGATTCAGGGAAATACACCATCTGCTCCTGCCAACACTTATTTGCTGATGTTTTCATTAAGCTGCAAATCAGTGGCTGGTTAAACAGCATCAGTTTGTCATTGACCTCTGCTAAATGCATAATTAGAACAAGTCTCAAGATACTAACCAGACAATTACTTTAGCTGCCCCATGGCCTTGCAGGTATCCAGTGGGACCGTGGATGCATAGCGTAAAGCTGGTTCCACACTCTTCCAGATCTTTTGTTTTATAACAGTAATCATTTAATACTGGAAACCCTCTTATATTCTTCCTTCTTTCATTAGCAAACATTTGCCATTGGGGTGGTAGGAAGGGTGAATTTCAATGGAATATATGAAAAAAAAATGGTCCCAAGACTGCCACCAATTTCTATTTAACAACAAATAGAGACAGAGATAGGCAAATCTTTAGAAAGAGTTAATTTCACCTTTTGTGCAAGCTAATTCCTGAGTAACAGCTTTGTAGTACTGCCAATTCTAAATATTGGATGTAGTGTTTGTATTACTTCTGAAGAGACTGCGTATTGATCTGGATAGTCTATAGGAGAATATTAACCCCCTAGCATTATGTCTCGATGAACAGCCCGGATTCACAGATGGCTGTTATCTCAATCCTTCTGTAACATTTTCTCCATTTAAAAGAAAGAGGCAAGGAAGTAAGTCTTAAGGCTTTAAGCAAGGTAAGTAATTTGTTGACCGCTTATTTGAACAGTAAGGAATTTTCAGAGGAAAATGAGGGTTTGAGAGCCTCTTTTAGCAATTTCTGTTGAGTTAATTCTCCTGCCCCGCAAATAATAATAATAATAATAATAATAATAATAATAATAATAATAATAATAATAATAATAATAATAATAATAATAATAATTTAATTTTTATACCGCCCTTCTCCCGAAGGACTCAGGGCGGTGTACAGGGCAATGCAATAAAATACAATATATAAAAATTAAAAGAAATATTAAATACAGTAGCCCAATTAAATAAATTAATACAAAATGTTAAAATACACCTAAACCCATCAGACCAGGCCGGCTTGTTCAAATAAATATGTTTTTAGGTCACATCGGAAGGAGCGAAGGTCGGGAGCCATCCGGAGCTCCACCGGTAAATGGTTCCAAAGGTCTGGCGCACCCACAGAGAACGCCCTACCCCTGGGGGCCGCCAGTCGACACTCTTTGACCGACGGCACCCTAATGAGGCCCTCTCTGTGGGAGCGCACTGGACGAAGGGAAGTTGATGCCGGCAGCAGATGCTCCCGTAAGTAACCCAGACCCATGCCATTTAGGGCTTTATAGGTCATAACCAGCACCTTGAATCTTACCCGGAGGACAACCGGAAGCCAATGCAGCTCACGGAGTAGAGGTGTTACATTGGAGTATCGGGAAGCCCCCACCACCACTCGCGCGGCTGCATTCTGCACCAGCTGGAGCCTCCAAGTAGTCCTCAAGGGCAGCCCCATGTAGAGAGCATTGCAGTAGTCCAAACGGGAGGTCACGAGTGCATGAGTGACTGTGCGCAAGGCATCCCGGTCTAGATAGGGCCGCAACTGACGCACCAGGCGAACCTGAGCGAAGGCCCCCCTAGTCACAGCTCCTATATGATCATCCAAGGAGAGCTGTGAATCTAGGAGGACACCCAAGTTACGAGCCCTATCTACGGGGGGTAATATGTCACCCCCCATAATTAGCGATGGAATATTCTGAATTTCCTGAGACGCCAGCACACACAACTTGTCAGGGTTGAGTCGAAGCCTGTTCCTCCCCATCCAGACCCGGACCGCCTCCAGGCAATGGGACATCACGGAGAGGGCATCACTGGGGTGGTTTGGGGTGGAGATAAAAAGCTGGGTATCATCAGCATATTGATGATACCCAACTCCAAAACCACGAATGATCTCACCCAGCGGCTTCATATAGATGTTGAACAGGAGAGGCGAGAGGACTGACCCCTGAGGCACTCCACAAACAAGAGGCCTCGAGGTCGACCTCTGCCCTCCTGCCAACACCGACTGCGAATGTCCCAGGAGGTAGGAGGAGAACCACCGTAAAACGGTGCCTCCCACTCCCAACCCCCGAAGACGCCGCAGTAAGATACCATGGTCGATGGTATCAAAAGCCGCTGAGAGGTCTAATAGGACTAGGACAGAGGAACAACCCCTGTCCCGAGCCTGCCAGAGATCATTCACCAGTGCGACCAATGCCATCTCCATGCTGTACCCGGGCCTGAAGCCCAATTGGTATGGGTCTAGATAATCAGCTTCCTCCAGGAACAGAGGGAGCTGCTGCGCCACCACACTCACAACAACCTTCGCAAGAAAGCGAAGGTTGGAGACTGGTCAAATGTTGTTCGAAACAGCTGGGTCCAGGGCAGGCTTCTTGAGGAGGGGTCTCACCACCGCCTCCTTCAAGGTGGCAGGAAAACTACCCTCATTCAGAGAAGCAGTTATCACTGCCTGGAGCCAGCCTCGTGTCCCCTCCTGAGCCGTATAAACCAGCCAGGAGGGGCATGGGTCCAATAAACAGGTGGTGGAGCTCAGCTTCCTCATAATCCTGTCCACCTCTTCCAGAGTCACAGGGTCGAACTCCTCCCAGATGACATCGACAGGATCATCCATGTTCTCACCGTCAGACTCTGCCCAGTCGGAGGCCAGACCAGTCCGGATCCGAGCGATTTTGTCCGACAGATGCTGGCTAAACTCCTCAGCATAACCCTGCAAGGGCTCCTCCCTCACCTCCTGATTCAGGAGGGAACGAGTCACCCTAAACAGGGCGGCCGGGCGATTATCTGCAGACACAATGAGGGCAGCAAAGTAGTTTGACCTCGCTGTCTTCATCGCCGCGAAGTAAGACCTTGTAAAGGACCTTAGTCGCAATCGGTCGGATTCAGACCGGCTAGACCTCCAACAGCTCTCTAGGCCCTGTCTCCGACGCTTCATCTCCCGGAGCTCCGCAGAGAACCACGGAGCCCACTGGGATCTGCACCGGGTCAGGGGCTGCATGGGTACAACTTGGTCGAGTGCCTCAGTGGCTGCCTTTTCCCAGGCTTCCACTAGGACCTCGGCCGAGCTGTGAACTAAGGCGGCAGGTGGGGACCCGAGGGCCGCCTGGAACCGCTCAGGGTCCATTAGGCGCCTGGGGAGGAACCATCTAGTTGGTTCAACAGCCCCACGATGGGGGTTGGCAAAATGGAAGACCAGCTGCAGGAGATGATGATCGGTCCATGACAGGGGCATAACAATTGGAGAGCCTCCACCCAGATCATCCAACCACCGGTCAGATAGAAAAATCAAATCGAGCGTGTGACCCCCCCATGAGTCGGGCCCTGAATTACTTGTGTCAGGTCCATGGCTGTCATGGAAGCCATGAACTCCCGAGCTAACTCAGATGATCCCCCCAGGGATGGCAGATTGAAGTCACCCAAGATTATAAATCTGGGGAACTCAATCACCAACCCCGAGAGGATATCGAGAAGCTCAGGCAGGGCTGCTGCTATGCGACTAGGCGAAAGGTACACAAGCAGCAAGCCCAACTGAGCCCTAGGGCCACATCTCATGAGGAGAGACTCACACCCGGCTATTTGGACAACGGTGGCCTCCCGCGGACATAAGGTCTCCCTCACGACTACCGCCACACCCCCGCCCCTACCCTGAGCCCGAGGCCGGTGCAGCACCCAGAAACCCAGTGGGCAAATATCAACCAGGGGGACACCTCCCTCTGGGCCCAACCAGGTTTCCGTGATGCAAGCCAGGTCCGCACACTCCTCCTCAACCAGATCACGGATGAGCGGGGCCTTGTTAACTATGGACCTGGCATTGAAATACACAAGCCTGAGCTCGGGTGGCTGCTCATCCCTGTTCCTGGGACCACGGGACGAAACCAGAGGGTCGGAGCGCATCACCGCTTGAAGACAGCGGGGACGCACTTCCGGGTACTGATACGGCCCTCTGTTCGAACATCTGCTGCCATTCCCTAACGTCGTGGGAATAGGTATTCCCACACCCCACTCCAGGGGCCCGGAGGCAACCCGCCCAAGCCCCGTCTGACCGTGATCTATTCCAGGCCTGGCCTGAACAGCGAATGGTGGACACCCCCCAAAGTCCAACCAAGAACGCAAACCCTCCCCCCTCCCTAACCCTATAAAATATTTAGATGAGAAACAAATCAGGAGCCTCTTCTTAAATTTATACAAGGGGTTCCTGTCCCTACCCAACCATAAACTTATTAGTTCTGATTTTTAAAACAGAGGAGTCCTCTATAATTAATCCATCAGAAGAAGCCCATCTGAAGTCACTGTTGACATAGAACTATATTTTCAGGCATCATGTAGGCTGCAAATTTTTCCATATCCTGTCACATTCGTTTGCTAACACTTTCAGAGTAACAATGAAACAAACAAAGTATTGTGCTGTTTCCAGCCAGACTTTCAGCTCTTCTTGGCTGTGTCTCAACAAGCCTTGTCAACACTCTATAGAAGCCAGCCAAAGCCTATTCATGGCAGCTGGAATAGATGGCTATTTAACACAAACAAGAACTTCTACAACTAATTCCAAAAAGAGGAAAAGGTGCAGTGTGTCCATTTGTTTTTGTTCATGTAATAGCCCCTCTCCTCTAGTAAAAACCTCTCTAATTATTCCTATATAATTGTTTCATTTTCTAATCCTGTTCTAGAGGTGTACAATTATAATTATTTACATGACACACACACCCCAAAAAACCCCTCCAGAGCTTTCTAAAAGTTGTTCCTAAATAGAAACTTTTATTGTGGTGGGGAAAGCCAGTCTGGTGCAATAGTTAAGGAATCAAGCTAGAAATTGGGACACTGTGAGTTCTAGTCCCACCTGAAGCACAAAGCTAGCTGGGTAACCTTGAGCCAGTCCCTCTCTCTCAGCCCTAGGAAGAAAGCAAAGTTGTAAAACTTTGCTAAGAAAACTGCAGAGACTTTTCCAAGCAATCTCTGAGAATCGGCAATGATTGAACAGAAGAAGAAGAAATGTGATGGTACATTTTTAAATATATGACTGTAGCATGATATTACCAAGTATATTTAATTAAATATATACAATGTACACACTGTTGCATTCAAAGGCCAAGTGCAGTCCCCAGTGTGGAAAAAGATGTGCCCTCCAATGCTGTCATGCTTTATCTTAGATGTCAATAACACAGAATTCAATGGGACTGATTCTTTAATAAAGATGGCCTCAAAGGGATCTAAGTTCCTGGTGATTGCATCCATGATTTTTTTTCTTTTTGCAATGATGTAGGAGTGGGTAGTTTCAATTATCTTGGGATGCTTTTTCAATTTTCTAAGCTAGCCAGCTGCCTTGGAGTTCCTTGGGGATTCTCTGCCCAAGGACTAACCAGGTTTTCTGAAATCAACTGACTAAATGTTGATGTCTGCTGGAGTATTTAATTTCTGAGTGACTACAGTTGTGCTACACTTCTGCAGCTAACTCAAAACCAAAGTGGTTCGGAACATTTCCCCTCATAAGGAAAATAGTACTATTTACTTAGCTAATCAAACTGATATAGATAAAACTTAGCTTATGCCCTTTCTTGAAAAAGGTAAGATTTGATAGAACTGTTCATTCATGTTCTTCTTTTCTCAACCTGCAAAAACTAGGAGTTCTTCATAAGTAAATCCAGAGGAACCCATTAAATATCTATTTAAAATTATTTAAACTTTAATTGTTTTAAAAAGTATGCACTTCTTTTATGTTTGCTTTCTAGTATGAATATTGGTAGAACTAAATCAATTTACATTGTCAAGTGTAGTTTGTTTCTTGACAGTCATATAGGATGCAAGTTTACAATTTTCTTGCATGCGGTTGCCCAACTCCTGGCAGCTGAATCTGAAAGGCAGACTTCAAATATAGCCGGATGTCATACAAACATAAGAACTGGCAATGCTATCACCGGGCTTAATAAATATCACTTTAAAATATATGAAACTTGGTAAAGAAAGGGAAAAAATTTAATCTTTGACCTTCCTATACAAACCTATGATCACTGTGATTTACAGATCAAGTCGCTGTTATGACTTGAATAGAAATGATATATAACTTTCCTGCGGCAAAAATATTATTAAATTATGTTATTTTTTTTCTCTTATCCCAGAGAACTAAACAAGGATGTTTCTTGTCCCTTTTGCTAAGTCTTGGTCACAGAACTATTAGCAGATGCTATTAGAGCTGATAATAAGATATAAGGCAGGGGTGTCAAACTTGCAACGTCACGTGACATATCATGGTGTATTGTGACTTTTTTTGCATTGCCAGCAATGGGGTGGACATGGTTTCGGCACGATGCATCTGTCCCACAGGCCAGCAGTTTTACACTCCAGATATAAGGTGTAAAAACTAGGTGAAGACAATTAAAATTTCATCCTGAACTAACACTATAATGACTTCCAATCAATTGAATTGACTGAACATCCAATCAACTGAATTGTGTCTCCCTGTTTTGGTGGATCATTAGTTTAATTTTAGGTTCCACAGTTTCTGCTTAATCTAAAGATGGAGGAAGAACAAGTTAAAGAAACAATGATAATTTGGGCAAAAATTGTTGGTCATACTATAGAACTTGAAGAATGGGAAAAGTTATGGGATAGAAATATTAGATTAACTAAAGCTGTATCATATAAAGAAAATTTGCATAAAATGTTTTATAGATGGCACATAACACCAGTGAGACTAGCAAAAATATTTAAAAATACTTCAAATGTTTGTTGGAAATGCAGCCAAAGACCAGGTACCTATTATCATCTCTGGTGGAAATGTTCTAAAGCTAAAAGGTTTTGGCTTAAGATACATCTATGGTTGTAGAAGATGGTTAAAAAACAAATAGAATTTAAACCAGAATTGTTTTTATTAGGAATGATAGATCCCAATTATGATAAAGAGACTGGGTATTTAATATTACATGTATTAACAGCAGCGAGAATTATGTATGCCCAATACTGGAAAAATGAGAGTTACCAACTGAAGAAATGCTTATCAAGAAAATATTAGACTTTGCAGAAATGGATAGATTAACTTTAGAGATTAAAGAAAAAGAGCATTTAGTCTACTATAGAACCTAGAATAAATTTTATCAATGGCTAGACAAACGAATTAGAGAGAAAGGAATGTGATACTTACCTTTTGACCTTATTTTACTAAGAAAAATATTATAGATTGAAAATTTAACATTGTTTAGTATAATTTGCTATATCTATTATTGTTATCAATCATTATTCTTACTACTTCTATTGATGTATATCAACCCAGACAATATGCTATTTGCTAAATATTGAATGTAATTGGGGGAAACCCCAACTCCTCCCCCAACTTTCCCGCTATCAAAACCCCACACCCTATCCCTTCATTTTTCCTCCCCACCCTTATAAAAACTAATAAAATTTACATAAAAAAAGAAAAGATAATTCAGACATTTGAACAAATGTTAATGTTTACTATATTTAAATAATTGGTATTTCACTTTTACAGCTTCTGTGGTGAAAACTCACTAGTATATTAAGATTTAGTTATTATAAATAAAGAAATGAAACTGGTTAAAATTAAAAACATGCTTAGGAACATCCTTTGGTGGGAAGAGTATACATTAAGACCAAGAAAGAAAGAAAAAAGATAAGAAGTAGAAAATTTATAAGTGCCTCTAATGAAAACAGGAATGAGTTTCCTTGTTCTAGCTTCTTTTACCATAAAGTAGCTCAATTAGCAAAGGATAACATCTAGGTTTAAGAAGACAAATCCAAGTAAAATAAATTAATGTTTAGTTAATATGTCTGAGTATTTCTTGGAATTTTCAGTACCATGGACATTCTTTCATGGTTGGAAACAGAATAAATGTGTTTCATTCTATAATAATTTTAGAACAACTATAAAAATAATTCAAAGATAAAGACAAATAAAAACTGGAGATATCATTGTGTCAGAAGAGTGAGTTGTCATAATGAACTGAGGCTTATAAGAATTGCTGAAAGCAACAAACATTATAAACAAAGCCAAAGTAGCAGTAAATCTATTGCAAGGAGAACAAGGTGAATTTGTAATAAGAGATAGCAAGAAGGCAGAATGTCTTAACTCCTAATTTTTGTGTGTGCTTACTCTGTCAGAAATGAAACAAAGCCCTACTTGGCCATCAGGGTGTCACAAGTGGAAGGGAGAAAATACAACTCAGGACACACAAGAAGATGGTAAAAGAGCACTTAGCTCATTTAAAAGCCAGATGAATTACAACAAGGATGCTGAAAGAGCTAGTGGAGGTGATTGAAGAGCTAACAGTAAATTTCTGAGGATTCTTGAAGAACTTATGCGGTCCCACAACATGGGAGGAATGCAGGTACTTCTATCTTAAGAAAAGGAAGGAGAAATTACAGACCTATCAGCTTATCTACCAACAAGTTAAAAAATGGCATGAAAAATTTTCTGCACTGCACCACATACAGCAATGCACTCTGTGTACCTATTCTTGTTTATTTGTTTTCTTGTTCTCCTTCTTATTGCCTCTTTTGCATTCTGTTCTTTTTTTTCTTGTTCCAGCTGGCCAGCTCTTCCTTTTTTGCCCCACTCTATCTCCTTTCTTTTTTCATGCTCACTTTTCATGGAGCAAAGAAGAGCAGAGGTTGTACCTCTTTAGAGAAAGAAAACTAAGCATGAAAAGGCAATATAAACTTTAAATAAATAGTACCATCATATCAAAAAGACCATTTTGAAATTTTAATAATTTTAATAAACCAAAATTTAAGCAGCAGTCTTTGAAAGAACGTATCAAGAAACATGAGCAGCTTTCATAAGAATTGAAAAGGCCCAGAAGTTCATTTCAAATCCAGATGTAAACAGAAGAATACCAGATGGATGCATTAGTTACTGTTCTGAAATTCCAGAAGTCATGCTCTGTTTGCTGTCTAAGATTAGAAATGTCTTTGGCTTTTATTTTGAAAAGATAAAATTTCAAGGTTAGAACAAATGTTTTGAAAACAGAAGTCCCAAGACAGATTTTCCAGTTAAATAGGTTTCAGGAAGAGAGGCAGACAGACTTTGAGAAACCAGTAATATGGCTTGGTATAAGTGATTTGTGTGTGCAGCTTTCCCACTGAAAGTATCATAATTGTGTATAATGTTTCTAAGTTGAATATATTTTAACATAAGTTGTTCTCCCTAGTTCTCCCTTGTAATGCTGAAATAACATGTAGCTAGAAAGCAAACACCTTGAAGCTTTGCAAATAGCTGAGGAAAGGAGGGAAGCGAAAGGCAAGGGAGAAAAAGAAAGATACGCCCAATTGAAGCAGAATTCCGGAGAATAGCTAGAAGAGATAAGAATACCTTCTTAAATGAACAGTGCAAAGAAATAGAAGAAAACAATAGAATAGGGAGGACCAGAGATCTTTTCAAGAAAATTGGAGAGATGAAGGGAACGTTTCATGCAAAAATGGGCATGATAAAGGACCAAAATGGCAGGGACCTAATAGAGGCAGAAGAGATTAAGAAGAGGTGGCAAAATTACACAGAAGAACTATATAAGAACGAGCTTAATGTCCCTGATAACCACGATGAGATGGTCACTGACCTCGAGCCAGACATCCTAGAATGTGAAGTGAAGTGGGCCTTAGGAAATCTGAGCAACGACAAAGCTGGTGGAGGTGACAGTATTCCAGCTGAGCTATTCAAAAGCCTAAAAGATGATGTAGTAAAAATGATACTTCTAATTCCAAAGAAAGGCAGTGCCAAAGAATGTTCAAACTATTGCACCATTGCACTCATTTCACATGCTAGTAAAGTTATGCTTAAAATCCTACAAGCTAGACTCCAGCAGTATGTGGATCGAGAACTACCAGAAGTACAGGCAAGATTGCGAAGAGGCAGAGGAACTAGAGATCAAATTGCCAACATATGCGGGATCATGGAGAAAGCTTGGGAGTTCCAGAAAAACATCTACTTCTGCTTCATTAACTATGCTAAAGCCTTTGATTGTGTGGATCATAACAAATTGTGGCAAGTTCTTAAAGAGATGGGAGTACCAGACCATCTTACTTGTCCCTTGAGAAAACTGTATGCAGGTTAAGAAGCAACAGTGAGAACTGGACACAGAACCACTGATTGGTTCAAAATTGGGAAAGGAGTCCGGCAAGGCTGTATACTGTCGCCCTATTCAACCTATATGCAGAGCACATCATGAAAAGGCAGGGCTAGATGAATCAAAAGTTGGAATTAAGATTGCCAGGAGAAATATCAACAACCTAAGATATGCAGATGATACCACTCTAATGGCAGAAAGTAAAGTGGAACTAAAGAGCCTCTTGATGCAGGTGAAGAAGGAGTGCAAAAGTTGGCTTGAAACTGAACATTAAGAAAACCAAGATCATGACATCCAGCCCTCTTAATTCCTGGCAAATAGATGGGGAAGAAATGGAGGTAGTGACAGATTTTATTTTCCTGGGCTCCAAGATCACTTAATATTGGCAAAGAGTCATATCTTATTTCTATTTACAGATTTACTAATTGTTTCATACAAATTTTATTTTCCTGGGCTCCAAGATCACCGCAGATGGGGACTGCAGCCAAGAAATTAAAAGACGCTTGCTCCTGGGGAGAAAAGCCATGGCAAATCTAGACAGCACATTAAAAAGCAAAGACATCACCCTTTCAACAAAAGTGCGTATAGTCAAGGCTATGGTCTTCCCAGTTGCAATGTATGGCTGAGAAACCTGGACCATAAGAAAGGCTGAGCGCCAAAGAATTGAGGCCTTTGAACTATGGTGGTGGAGAAGACTCCTGCGAGTCCCTTGGACTGCAAGGCGATCAAACTGGCCAGTCCTAGAGGAGATCAACCCTGACTGCTCTTTAGAAGACCAGATCATGAAGTTGAAACTCAAATACTTTGGCCACCTAATGAGAAGGAAGGACTCACTGGAGAAGAGATTGAGGGCAAGAGAAGATTGAGGGCAAGAGAAGAAGGGGATGACAGAGAATGAGGTGGCTGGATGGAGTCACTGAAGCAGTAGGCATGAGCTTAAATGGACTCCAGAAGATGGTAGAGGTCAGGAAGGCCTGGAGGAACATTGTCCATGGGATCAGGAGGGGTCAGACACAACTTCGCAACTAACAACAACAATAAGTGATTTGTGTGTGCAGCTTTCCCACTGAAAGTATCACAATTGTGTATAATGTTTCTAAGTTGAATATATTTTAAGATAAGCAGTTCTCCCTAGTTAGGGAAGTGTAATGCTGAAATAACGTGTAGCTAGAAAGCAAACACCTTGAATTAAAGATTAGATCTGTCATTCTCTTCTCCTCCCCTATTCAGTTCATAAGAGGGCGAATGGAAGGGTGATAGATACTTTGGTTTCCATCTCCATATCTGTGCAAAATATAGCCTCGGTACAGTAATGCATTCCCAATAAGCAATATATGAGATTTAAATCGGGGAAGGCAGGAAAAGGAAAAAGGAGATGGAAATCTGAAAGCATAGCTACATGTCTTGTGGACAGTTCAATTGCCCTACAATAAGCCATCTCCCAAAAATGTCATTTTAATATAAGAGTAGGGAAATACTAAACTCTCGTCAAAAGTAAGCTCATCTGCAGTGCAGATGTGGTCCAAGTTATCTGATTCCAGCCTTGAAAAATGATGGCCGTGAGGTAGTAAAAATGAAAAGACATTTCCTTCAAATTTTAACAGCAAATCTTATCACAGCATATCACTTACAGGCTTACAGCTATAAAATTTGGGGATTTTTCTAGTGCCATAATTATCAGAATTTACAATACACAAAGAAATCTTTTGGGATAGCCAAGGGGTACTCTTTAGGATTACTGGACCCTCTATGAGAAGATATTACGGTATCAATAACATGAATCTTATTCCTCTTCCTTTGACCTTGAAACCCCTAGATTGCTGTGCCTCTGCATCTGTTGAGGGATTGTTCCTCACTGTTGCAAGGTTTTTATGATTTATCAACCTTCAGGAGGTCTAGTATGCTGTCAGCTCAGTCCCTTTTGTTACTTTAAAAAAAACAAAAACTCGAATCAACAAACTTATTCAACAATGCTTCCATAGAGCATATTTATCATGCACCAAGATTTGTTCTAGACCCATGGTGGCGAACCTATGGCACATGTGCCATCACCCCAGTTCTAGGCCTTCAGATGGGTTTTATAAAACATTTTCGTTTTAGGCCTCTGCCACCGTGTGCAAAAAAAAGGTTCAATCAATCAGTCCATTTCAACTTCTCGCAGGAAAAAAAAGACCTTGCAAAGTTGGAATTGATTGATTGAACTTTTAAGTCCCACCCAGTCTGCAACCATGCCCACCCAATGGGCTATGCCCATCCAATTGGCTACACCCAGCCAATGGGCCATGCCCACCCAGCACCCAATGATACATAAGTGGGTTTTGGGTTGCAGTTTGGGCACTCGATCTCTAAAAGGTTCGCCATCACTGCTCTAGACTGTTCATTTATGTGTTATGAAAAAAAGGAAATATGAAAGAGGAACAGGATTTCTTAATATATGTGGTGCTAATCATATACTGTATGATCATGTAAAGAGCTGATTTATTGTAGTGGTTAAGGTGCTAGCCTAGAAACTGGGATATGGTGAGTTTCAGTTAAGCCTTAGGCATGAAAGCCAGCTGGGTGATTTTAGGTCAATTCCTCTCTCCTGGCCCAGTCCACCTCATAAGGTTGTTATTACAGGGGAAATAGGAGAAGGAAAAAGTAATAGGAATATTTTCCTGCCTTGAGCTACTTATAAAGTAATAAAGGCAGAATAAATATCAAATCAATCAATGAATGTAAAACTGCAAGGAATAATAATTAATAAATTAAATAAAGACATAGTCCGCCTCACTTTGACATACAGGTATATGCCAACTTTCTTTTTATATTTCTTTTAAGTTGGACCTGGGCAGAATAGCCCTTCAAACAAGCTCATTCAACGGAACAGCCTCTTAACAGCTCTTCAGTTATAACACAGAGAGCAGGACTGCCTTTGTTTGTGGCTCAGAAATGGAAATGTAAGTAAGTGTCCCTGAGATAAAGCACCCTTTTTTTCCCTGCCAGCTTGAAAATCAGAAATCTGCTTTGCAAAACTTCCCACTCAGTCATCTGCAGACTATTTGGGCTAACGGATTGTTCACAGGATGAACATGCATCCCTACAGAGCATGGATTTGAACGATTGTATGCTGTGCTCATTCCCTCCCACCACACAGATGTGCCCTTAGCACTGAACTAAATGCTTTATTAGCACGAGGGATGCTTAGCCCAGTGCAATTTTTCCATTCTCCTCCTCCACAGAATGTGGTTCTGAATTAAAACTGTTATAAATAAGCATATTGTGTCACAAAATTTACACATGCAGTGCATTTTGCTTGCCAGCAAATCTGGATCCTGCATCAGTTGCCATCTACCTCTAGTTTACTAGCTTTAAAAACTTTATTGTCACGATTTACCTAAATTTGATGGATGTGAAAGAGATGAGGCTTAGAGATTCTGTTAAAATGTCCACTCGCTCTAATTCTATGTAGAATCAAACCAAAGAAAGAGAAATGCATCCCAGGGATTAGCTTAAAGCTGTTTAACAATGTTAACTGATATGACAAGTTTACTGTTTGTATTATCTTCTAAGACAATACAAAGCTTCACTGGAGTGATTTGTCTGGATGATAATACAGCTCAATCAATCAATCAATCCATCTGAATAGAGCTGGAAGGGTCTTCTAGTCCAACCCCCACCCCCACCCCGCTCAAGCAGGAGTCCCTATACCACTTCATACAAATGACTTTCCAGTCTCTTCTTAAAAACCTCTACTGTAGTGATGAAGTACCCACAACTTCTGATGGCAAGCTGTTCCATGGGTTAACTTTCCTCACCATTAAGAAGTTTCTCCTTAATTCCAGGTTGCTTCTCTCCTTGATTAGTTTCCACCCATTTTTTCTTGTCCTGCTCTCTGGTGCTTTGGAAAATAAGTTGACCCCCTCCTCTTTGTGGCAGCCTCTTAAATACTGAAATGCTACTATCATGCCTCCTAGTCTTTCTTTTCTCCAGAGTAGCCAAACCCAAATCCCGCAACTGTTCTTCATATGTTTTAGTCTACAGGCCTTTAACCATCTTAGTTGCTCTTCTTTGCACTTTTTCCAAAGTCACAACTTCCAAAGATTCTCGAAGCCAGACCTCATCACCTTCAAAGAAAGAAAGAAAATAATTTTACTGAAATTTTTTAACAAGCATTCTAACAAGTATTTAAAAAGGAAGAATAGTGGCTAAGTTGAGCCTTGGTGGAGCAGTGGGCTAATGCCTCCTTAAGTAACACCAGCTGCCTGCAATTAGTGCAGGTTCGCGTCCCACCAGGCTCAAGGTTGACTCAGCCTTCCATCCTTCCGAGGTAGGTAAAATGAGGACCCAGATTGTTGGGGGCAGTTAAGCTGACTTTGTAATAATGCCGCTTGGTGTGTGTGTGTGTGTGAAAGCCCTAATAAGCAGGCATATACATAGAATGAAGGCTACTGCTAAGCTTGTAAGCCGCCCTGAGTCTTCGGAGAAGGGCGGGATATAAATGGAATTAAAATAAAAATAAATAAATAAAAATAAGTTAGAAAATAGAAAAAGAAAAAGAAAAGACAATAAAGAAGTAGTTTCTGACCTTTTGGACAGCAGTTATAAATGTACCCATATTTTACTCTCTTTCTCTAAGATTACATCATAATTTCCTTTTTTCCATAAACTGTCCTTTTTAAGTGTCAAATCAATAACCAGATTAGGTTTCTGTGTATGGTACTTAATTGTAAGTGCTGAAAGAGCTTCTGTGCATGCCCAGAAGCCTGTCTCGGCTACTGAAACTGCTGGTGCTACAGCAATGTCTTGTTGAGGCAAGTCTTATTATTACATTGATACATCCAAAGTCTGAGAGTAATACTCAGTGGGTAACTATGCTGTAGTTGGCTGCTTTGATGGCATTTAGTTTAGCCTGAGGTTTGGAGTAATAAACAGAGGTAACTCATGGAGAAACTCAGGCTGCATTAATTCAAAGAAGATGGGTGGAAACTTTAGCGGAATATAATCTAGAAGAAATGAAGAATTAATTCAAAGGGACACCCCAGACAATAAACCTATTTAAGAGAGAGGTAAGAGAGATGCTATCAAAGATGAAACAATTGTTGTTGTTGTTAGTTGCAAAGTCGTGTCCGACCCATCGCAACCCCAGGGACAACATTCCTCAAGGCCTTCCTGTCCTCTACCATCTTCTGGAGTCCATTTAGGCTCATGCCTACTGCTTCAGTGACTCCATCCAGCCACCTCATTCTCTGTCGTCCTCTTCTTCTATTGCCCTCAATCTTTCCCAGCATTAGGCTCTTCTCCAGTGAGTCCTTCCTTCTCATTAGGTGGCCAAAATATTTGAGTTTCAACTTCAGAATCTGGCCTTCTAAAGAGCAGTCAGGGTTGATCTCCTCTAGGACTGACCGGTTTGTTCACCTTGCATTCCAAGGGACTTGCAGGAGTCTTCTCCAGCACCATAGTTCATAGGCCTCAATTCTTTTTTGCTCAGCCTTTCTTATGATCCAGCTTTCTCAGCCATACATTGCAACTGGGAAGACCATAGCCTAGACTATACGCACTTTTGTTGGTAGGGTGATGTCTCTGCTTTTTAGTGTGCTGTCTAGATTTGCCATGGCTTTCCTCCCCAGGAGCAAGCATTTTTTAATTTCTTGTCTGCAGTCCCCGTCTGCGATGATCTTGGAGCCCAGGAAAGTAAAATCTGTATGAAACAATTAGCAAATCTGTAAATAGAAATAAGATACAACTTTTTGCCAGTATTAAGTGTTGTATTTACATTTTACCATATACAGTATATAGAATGAGAAAAAGCAAGAGAAAGGAGCATTTAAATAAACATTTAATAAACATTTAAATACAGGTGAAACTCGAAAAATTAGAATATCGTG
Source organism: Vipera ursinii (assembly GCF_947247035.1). Lineage (NCBI taxonomy): Eukaryota > Metazoa > Chordata > Lepidosauria > Squamata > Viperidae > Vipera > Vipera ursinii. Next base: position 40,142,644 of record NC_139513.1, on the reverse strand, counting down.
CAAAAGTTCATTTATTTCAGTAATACAACTTAAAAGGGGAAACTAATATATGAGATAGACTCATTACATGCAAAGCAAGATAGTTCAAGCCATGATTTGTCATAATTGTGATGATTATGGCGTACAGCTCATGAAAACCCCAAATCCATAATCTCAGAAAATTAGAATATTACATGCAATCAATAAAACAAGGAGTGTACATAGAACAATATCGGACCTCTGAAAAGTATAAGCATGCATATGTACTCAGTACTTGGTTTGGGCCCCCTTTGCAGCAATTGCTGCCTCAATGAGGCATGACATGGAAGCTATTAGCCTGTGGTACTGCTGAGGTGTTATGGAAGACCAGGATGCTTCAATAGCGGCCTTCAGCTCTTCTGCATTGTTCGGTCTCATGTCTCTCATCTTTCTCTTGGCAATGCCCCATAGATTCTCTATGGGGTTCAGGTCAGGCGAGTTTGCTGACCAATCAAGCACAGTAATCCCACGGTCATTGAACCAGGTTTTGGTGCTTTTGGCAGTGTGGACAGGTGCCAAGTCCTGCTGGAAAATGAAGTCAACATCCCCATAAAGGTCGTCTGCGGAAGGAAGCATGAAGTGCTCCAAAATCTCCTGGTAGACGGCTGCGTTGACCCTGGACTTAATGAAGCATGGTGGACCAACACCAACAGATGACATGGCTCCCCAAATCAACACAGACTGTGGAAATTTCACACTGGACTTCAAGCATCTTGTAGTGTGTGCCTCTCCATTCTTCCTCCAGACTCTGGGTCCTTGGTATCCAAATAAGATGCAAAAGTTGCTCTCATCAGAAAAGAGAACTTTGGACCATTGAGCAACAGACCAGGTCTGTTTTTCTTTAGCCCAGGTAAGACGCTTCTGACATTGTTTGTTGTTCAGGAGCGGCTTGACAAGAGGAATACGACATTTGAAACCCATGTCCAGGATCTGTCTGTGTGTGGTGGTTCTTGATGCACTGACTCCAGCCTCAGTTCACTCCTTGTGAAAGTCCCCAACACTTTTGAATGGCCTTTTCCTGACAATCCTCTCCAGGCTGTGGTCATCCCTGCTGCTTGTGCACCTTTTTCTTCCACACTTTTCCCTTCCACATAACTCTATTAATGTGCTTTGATACAGCACTTTGGGAACATCCAACTTCTCTTGCAATTTGAGGCTTTCCCTCCTTATGGAGGGTGTCAGTGATGGTTTTCTGCACAACTGTCAGGTCAGCAGTCTTCCCCATGATTGTGATTCCTACTGAACCAGACTGAGAGACCATTTAAAGGCTCAGGAACCCTTTGCAGGTGTTATGGCTTAATTAGCTGATTAGAGTGGGACACTTTGAGCCTAGAATATTGCACCTTTTCACAATATTCTAATTTTCTGAGTTGTGGATTTGGGGTTTTCATGAGCTGTAAGCCATAATCATCACAATTATGACAAATCACAGCTTGAACTATCTTGCTTTGCATGTAATGAGTCTATCTCATTACTGAAATAAATGAACTTTTGCATGATATTCTAATTTTTCGAGTTTCACCTGTATATGGATTTAGAGTAAAATATCTGTATCTATTCCTTTGAAATTACTCTTTTATCTGTCCCTAGAAATTTACTACTTCTCCTAGATTAATATATTTCTCTGTGTTTGTGTGTCTCTCTGTGTGTGTATGTTTGTTTGTGTGTGTGTCTCTCTCTCTCTGTGTGTGTGTGTGTGTTTTTTTTCTCTCCCCCCTCTCTCTCTGTCTCTGTCTCTCTCTGTGTGTCTGTCTCTCTCCTCTTCTCTCTTTCTCTCTTCTCTCTTCTCTTCTCTTCTCTTCTCTTCTCTTCTCTTCTCTTCTCTTCTCTTCTCTTCTTCTCTCTCTCTCTCTCTCTCTCTCTCTCTCTCTCTCTCTCTCTCTCTCTCTCTCTCTCTCTCTCTCTCTCTCCACCCTCTCTCTCTGCCTCTCTGTGTGTGTGTGTGTCTCCCCACCCTCTCCTGCCATGGAACAAAAAGCTCTCCATTCAGTAAATGATAGATAGATAGATAGATAGATAGATAGATAGATAGACAGACAGACAGACAGACAGACAGACAGACAGACAGACAGACAGACAGATGTTAGGAATGATAGACAGATAGATAGGTATAGATATAGATAGATTTCTTCTTAATGAAGAGATTTTTGTCTCTTAGCAGAGAATTGGCAGGTTGGAGATCCCACGTGGAATGGTTTTGACCCCCAAAAATATTTCATAGAAGCCATCCCTGCATGCTACATTCTTTGGGTGTATGTTTCTTATTATCCTTTCCATGCTTTCATTTAAATTCCTCGAGAGCTGTCCAAGAAATCCTATTAATATTTTCAGAGCCAGTTCTTGTATGTAGCCTTAATTTTCAAACAATTTCAATCAGACCCAGTTACTCATCCATTTAGGTAAAATTCGGCATATTTCTACTTTTGACCCCATGAAAATGGCTATTGATGAAAGTGGAGATGGCCATATCACCAAGCCAGTTGCTCTCAGGAGCACTTCAAATAAACCTGAGCAAGGCAAACATAAGACCCCCCAAAGGAATGTAAAAAGCACTTGAGTCTGAAGGAATGGTATTTACAAGGACTAATTTTTCTAATGATATGCTACTATGCCCAAAGCATGCCTGAGTGATGCTTTTTTTACACTGAGACAGATATAGCCAAAACCCAGGACTCCGAGCAAATTAACATAAAACATACATAACGAGTCCAAAGGACAAATATGAATGTGCCCTACTGTAGAATTGTTAAATTATTTTGAACAAATTACTATTTCTCAGCTTCAGTTCAAGATTGTGAAATAGGAACTTTCTTTGCCTGCTTAATAATAGACAGTTTAATCCATCCAAACAGCTCATTAAATGATAAATTCCCCCACATTATCATCTCCTCCCATCTTTGTGAAGCAATTGTGACACCACAGGAGAAATGCTGATCCAGCATTGCTGGCCCGATGGAGGTGGGGAGATGACCAGACTCCCTAATAACTGCTTGCCAGAATAAACAATCCCAGTGGTGCTGACAAACACCTGGAGAACATCTGATTCCCCTCTGCTCCTCTAGATCACGCTTCTGACATAATTAAATCCATCCTGTCCCAAAAGGTTTGAGGATATGCCAAACTCTGATGCCTTCACAAAATTTTGTTGGTTTCTATAATTCTGGACCATTGATCATATATACTGGGAAAGTTGAAGCATAACACATCTGGAAGGCAACAGGTTGTGTCTATTTTGAACAATCTCTGCTACATGGGGAATCAAGGGGTTGCTCCATGTCTTTGCTGGCTCCAATCTGTATAATGAAAATATGCCATTATTATTGTTATATTGCTTACTTCCTCTTCCCCATCACTCATCCTTCTTCTAAAGAGCTCTGAGCAGCAGGCATGATGCTGGCAGCCCTTCGGATAGGTTGCCTTCATCGGTAATGCTAAAATTATGTCTCTCCTTTGGACTGTAGCTGGAAGCATATTCTGCAGTGGGAAATGAGAGCAAGAGTATGGTATTTTAGAAACAGATTTGGTGAATGTTTGATTTAAGATGGCATTTGCAGACTCTTATCTGTGCATTCCATTTGTTTTGTAGGACTGTTTTCCTAGCATTTTCACATCCTCCTGCCAACCGTATTTTGCTCATCTTGAGGGGCATTAATGAGCTGTGATGCTGTCCTGCTTTGGAACCCTGTCCTGCTATTGAAGATGCAAAGGTTGCCACATTTAAGTGTTTTATTAATCACTAGAGGAAGCTCACACTCTATAAACATTGGCAGGAAGAGAAGTTACAGCTGTCCTGGGACTGCTATAATTTATGCTCCTTTCATTTAATGTAGAACTTGGCCTTTTCATAAAACCTTGGAGGATTTTGAATCAAAACCCTTTCCCCAAACCTAAAAAGCACATTGTCTAAAGGTTGGGGAGGTCACATTTAAAGAGCAAATGAAAGCTTTAGCTTTGTGGAGCTGGTGTGCCTGCAGGCTCATGTGCACTACACAAGCACTGCTAACCATTACCTATTTTTATGTGTGATCATGTGTATAGAAACTACAAGAAACATTGGCATGTATTACCATAGTGACCTGCTTCTGTGCAGGCAAACACATTCTTTTAAACACATGGGGGAAGGAATTTGCAGGTTTAAAAAGCAAGTGGCAGAAAACCCCTTCCTTTGTTACTGTTTGATGTAACCTTGCAGAAATCCTTCCTTGTCTTTTCCCAACATCTGCCATTGAAATTGATGCAATTGGCCATAAGCAAGGCTTCTTTCCCAGATCCTCTTAGGTGAGCTGGCAAGTGCCTACTAAGACAAGGACAATCTTTTTACAGACCTATGGCACTCCCCTTCCTTCCTTCCTTCCTTCCTTCCTTCCTTCCTTCCTTCCTTCCTTCCTTTCTTTCTTTCTCTTTCTTTCTTTCTTTCTTTCTTTCTTTCTTTCTTTCTTTCTTTCTTTCTTTCTTTCTTTCTTTCTTTTTCTCTGAGGAGCATGTCCATTGTTCAGTGATGTCTTCAAAAAGAACAGGGCTTCCTTCTTTGTACCATTGTTACTCTGTTTTAAACCAAAACCAGGAAAAACACATATTTAAAATAGATATAGTCACCCTTGCTTTACAAAGGTGGTGGTGAGGACTCACATTGAAAATCAATGTGCTGCTCAATTTGGTCAGTCAATTCCATTGGCTACTCCTGATCTATTTGGCCCAAATAACCTGCAGGTTGCATTCTCTAATGCTGTATCGCCCAATGCAAGCTTGTGCTACCTTAAGAAATCAACTTAGGGAAGGTGCCATCTTGGGGAAAGTTCCCTCCTGAAGTGGCTTGCGAGTGCAAGGATCACGTGGAGACAGCAGGCTCGGGTTACAGGTTTATTGAGGTATACCCGGCGAAACTCTGCCGGCTTGAGTTCTTTATATAGCCAGCTGGAAGTTGGTTCCTCCAATCAGCGGTTTGGCTTCTCCCGCCGGGAAACTGGGCCAATCGGCTGTGTCGGCATTTGACAGCTAGAGTCCTCGTGCTGCACTGTCAGCTATCCCGCTTGTGCTCTAGCCGGCGGCAATTTGTCAGCCGTATTACCTCATGTAACCAAACTCATTAACAATAACCAGTAACATTAAACATTAATATTGTTATATATATCACCCCTTACCCCTCCCCTGAACTGGTGTTTGCCCTGCCCCTTGGTTGCTGATTGCTGCCTGCCCATTCGTAGTCCTTTAAGTAGGTTGGGGGTTGTCTTGTCCGGCTGGAGCGACGTGGGGGTGTTTCATTTTCTTGCACCCTTTCCCCCAGTCTAGGTTGGTTTGTTACGGGAAGGTGAAGGGGTTCGAGTCCCGGTCATTGAATGGCCCCGTTATGTTGCGGCATTTGTGTGATGTTTGGGGGCTGTCGGCTCCTCAATTGGTCGGTGTGTCTGCGGATGTGACCGTTACGCCCTGTGTCTATCAAATATGAAAGGGGGCCTGTTTGGTCGATGACAACCCCCTGGAGCCACTTCGGCCCTTCAGCATAGTTCCGTGCCCAAACAGTTTGACCAATTGGAAAAGACCTTTGAGGCAGGGGTTGTTCTACGTTGGTGTAGGTTCTATCGGGGTGCATTCTATCCAACCTAGTGATGAGTCGACGTCCCCAACGTAACTCTGCCGGAGATTTCTCCATGGTGGTGCATGGGGTGGTGTGCTGGGCGAGCAGGAATTGGGATAGTCATCGGTGCCAGTTGCCTTTAATTATTTTCCGGAGAGCATCTTTGGTGGACCTCACCATAACTTCTGCCAATCCATTGGACGAGGGGTGGAATGGAGCCGATGTGATATGCTTAATAGAGTTGCCCCTGGTGAATATCTGAAATTCGCAAGACGTAAATTGGGTTCCATTATCGGTGACCAAGACGTCTGGGAGGCCATGTATGGCGAAAAGCCCCCGAAAGTTCTATAAACTTTCTTACATTCTTTTCCCTCCAAGAGAAAGCTAACACCCTAATTCTGTCCATTTCCTAAAGCAGATATCTTCTACTTGCCACAAAAGTAGCATATCAGAGAAACATAGAAAATTTCTTGCCTAAGCAGAGCAATCTTGGGTCATCCTATGGACATCTTGGGCAAGAAGCTCAGAAGGGAAACATTTCCTGCTACCTCTGAGATGATCCCATCTCATGGTTTGCCCAGGAAAGTTAACATAACTAGAATTATGTTCTGGGCACAGACTGGTTCTTAAAAATAAGACGTGCTTTTAATATGTATGCCTATTGTCACCGAGCATGCCACATCACATCTACAGTGTGTTGAAAGTTTAGTCTTCATTGTATTTATCAACCATCTGACCTTGCAAAGCAAATGGAGGTGGGAGAGGGGGCTTCAAAGAGCACTCATAGAAGGAGGTTAGCACTTTAATTTCCATCTTTTAAATGTTCCTACTGAGAGGTGTTTAGTGTATTGCCTTGTAGGATTGTCATTTTTCAAGCTTCCCTGAAAAGCTATAGAAAAGAATAAGCACATTCTTTAAAGCTGTGGCTCTTTTCTTTTCTTTTGGCTCAGGAGGAAGTCCAAAAAAGGTTGGGCTGCTTTAATGAATCGCAGAGAAATGCTGCATTCTTGCTAGGTTCAAAACACTTCTTTCAAATCATTTACAAAGAGTCCCTGGCCCTATTTAAGGTAACACCAGCCAGACCAAATAGCAATTACTAGTGGCAATCCATCCTGTAGATCTTGGCTTGGCTCCCAGGCACCTTCATGACTGTGCCTTCCAAGTGAAATGACCCATCTTACAATCTCTTTACACAACTAGTTATGTTTGGCTTTCATTTCCAAACCATGAGAGGGGCAGGGTTCCAGAAACGGTGGTTTGGCTGATGGTTCCTCCTCTGTGGGATAGCTTTCCCCCGAGGTCAAGTAGGAGAAGCTGAAGAAGATAGCAACAGCACTGAAACGTATATACCGCTTCACAGTGCTTTACAGCCCTCTCTAAGCAGTTTACAGAATCAGCCTATTGACACCCAGCAATCCGGGGCCTTGTTTTACTGACCTCAGAAGGATGGAAGGCTGAGTCAACCTTGAGCCAGTCAGAATCGAACTGCTGGCCGTCGGCAGAGTTAGCCTGCAATACTGCATTCTAACCCACTGCACCATCACAGGTCAAGATAGACTTGTCCAGAGAGCTTTCAGATATGGGTGTCTTGACCTGGTGATTTAGACTGTGATAGCTTTCTCACTCCATTTATTCATTCAGTAACAATAACCAAATCTATCAGCCAGACACAAGAGCAAGGGAATCTGTAGACTTAAGAAAAATCAAGGTTTTTAGGAGAAGAAATTCCTAAAGCCACTTAGTCCCATCTGGCCTATAAATCCTCAAATAAGGCCTTGCCCTTTCCCTCTCCTGTCTCATTCTTTCCTTGGCAGAATAAGCTGTGACTTTAGCCTCCAAGCTCTGCTATTCTGCTATTCTCTCTATGGCCTCAGATAGCAAGGACTTCTCGCCTGCAGTTTCTTTTCATCCTGCAGAATCTCCTTGACAGGTTTCTCCTGCTTGTGGAAGAAGATAGCCTGCTAATTGCTATCTTCCTATCTCTGCATTTGGAAGATGAACATATGAGTAGTTCTATTCCCATTCCTGGTGTTATCTAACTCATCAGAGCAGATTGAGAACCCTGTTAGGACTGAATCTAGTTTTTTCCCCCTCTCCTGTTGTAAGATGAAGGGGAAAGAAATTAACACAGGCTGGGCAATTCACCTATTAGTGACAGGATTAGGAAACTGGGGACAATGGAATGGCATAGAGTTGCAGAATTATGTATAGGTGCATTTCATGTTGTGAGATCTGCTGTACCCTCATTTGTAAGGCCTGCAATAATGCTCATGACAATTCCTGTTTTCTATCCCAGTCTCCTCTTCAATTCTGACTTCCGTATCAAGCTGCTGCCCTTACTTCCTGCACTTTTAGGTGTGATTGCAGCCAGTTCTTCTCTTTTTGACTCAAGAAAGCATAAATTCACACTCCATGAGCCTTGCAGGAAATTACTACTTGATTAGATATTGAGAAATTGGCACACGCTTCCAAACATCCATTTAAAAGACAAAAACACAAAGAAGATTAAGCACAATTTGTACAGGAAAGGCACTCAAGCCAACTGATTGTGCCTCCTCTTTTCTTCCCATAAAGGTACTACCTTTAATTCTAGAATTAAATATTTCCTGGACGTGGTTCTCAGATTAAGACACAACGTAGCCCCAAATGCCCAGGCCAACTCTATCTGGGTTGGAAAAAAATCCAGACAACCACTAGATAGTAGCAAATCAGTAACTTTTTGCCACTATCTTGCGATTGTTAGGATTTCTCTAGCCTGGATGCATATATCACATGTTGGTGTAAAGCTCTTTTGAGCTAGCTGTTGGCCATCCGTGGTGTTGTCTAGCCAGTTCTTTGCAGGCATTGAGTGAGACGAAAGGTTCAACAGGCTTTAAAAAGGTAAAGGTAAAGGTTCCCCCGCACATGCGTGCTAGTCGTTTCCAACTCTAGGGGCTGGTGCTCATCTCCGTTTCAAAGCCAAAGAGCCAGCGCTTGTCCGAGGACATCTCCGTGGTCATGTAGCTGGCATGACTAGACGCCAAAGGCACACAGAACTCTGTTACCTTCCCACTGTAGTGGTCCCTATTTTACTACTTGCATTTTTATGTGCTTTCAAACTGCTAGGTTGGCAGAAGCTGGGACAAGTAACAGGCTCTCACTGTGTTACGCGGCACTTGGGATTCAACCCGCCAAACTGCCGACCTTCTGATCTACAAGCTCAGCGTCCTAACCCACTGAGCCACTGCGTCCTGCACAACAGGCTTTATTGAAGGTCAAACATAACTGAAGCAACAAGGGAGCTGCTGCACAGTTATTTATACGGTTGGCCGATAGGCGGCGACCAATAGGTTTGAAGCATACGTTTCCCACCCAAAGACCAACTTAGCTGGCTGGAGACAACCAGTCTGGGCCTGCTAACAACCGTTACAAAATACACATGAACTTGCACTTAGCAATTGAATGCAAGCAGTGCAACAAGAGCAAACAGTTACAACATATACAAAAGGCCAATACATTACACATGGTCTAAGTGTACTGTAGCAACGAAATATGCAGATTAAACGGAGCTGATGCCAACTAACATATATAGGCAATCCTCGACTTACAACCACAACTGAAACCAAAATTTCTGTTGCTAATCAAGGTGGCTGTTAAGTGGGTCGCACCTAGATTTATGAACTTTTGCTGCAATTATTTATTTTATTTTTATTTATTTATTTTGATTTATATACCGCCCTGTTCCCGAGGGACTCAGGGCAGTTTACAGGGCAAATTAAAACAGTACAATATATACAGGTTAAAATTAAATTAAATTAAATAGCCCCAAAATAATTAAAAATTAAAACCTTAACCCCAAACCCTCAGTCCAGGCCGGCAAGCTCGAATATCCAAGTTTTCAGGTCCCGGCGAAACGATAAAAGGTCAGGGGCCATCCGGAGTTCCACAGGCAGCTGATTCTAAAGGGCAGGTGTGCCCACCAAGAATGCTCTCCCCCTGGGGGCCGCCAGCCGGCACTCCCTGACCGGCAACACCCTGAGGAGGCCCTTCCTGTGGGAGTGCACAGGACGATGGGAAGTTGATGCTGGCAGCAGGTGCTCCCAAAGATAGTCTGGACCCATGCCATTTAGGTCATCACCAGCACCTTGAATCTTACTTGGAGGGCAACTGGAAGCCAATGCAGCTCACGGAGAAGAGGCGTTACATGGGAGTATCGGAAAAACCCCATCACAACTCGCGCGACCACATTCTGCACCAGCTGAAGCCTCCGAGTGGTCCTCAAGGGCAGCCCCATGTAGAGAGCATCGCAGTAGTCTATCCGGGAGGTCACAAGCGCATGAGTGACTGCACGTAGGGCATCTCGGTCCAAATAGGGCCACAAATGGTGCACCAGGCAAACCTGGGCAAAAGCCCCCCTGGTCACAGCTTCTATATGATCTTCCAAACTGAGCTGTGATTCCAGGAGGATGCCCAAGTTGCGGGCCCTATATACAGGGAGTAACACCTCACCCCCCCATAATTAATGATGTAATAGACTGGTTAATCCGAGATGCCGGTATGCACAGCCACTCAGTCTTGGCGGGATTAAGTCGAAGCCTGTTTCTCCCCATCCAGACCCGGACCACCTCCAGGCAATGGGACATCACGTCGAGGGCATCACTGGGTTGGTTCGGGGTGGAGAGAAAAAGCTGGGTATCATCAGCGTACTGATGATACCCCACCCCAAAACCACGAATGATCTCACCCAGCGGGCTTCATATAGATGTTGAACAAGAGGGGAGAGAGGACCGACCCCTGAGGAACTCCACAAATGAGTGGCCTTGGGGCCGACCTCTGCCCTCCTGCCAACACCGACTGCGAGCAGCCCAGGAAGTAGGAGGAGAACCACTGTAGAACAGTGCCCCCCACTCCCAACCCCCTGAAATGCTGCAGCAAGATACCATGGTCGATGGTATCGAAAGCCGCTGAGAGGTCTAATAGGACTAGGACAGAGGAACAACCCCTGTCCCGAGCCCGCCAGAGATCATTCACCAGCGCGACCAATGCCGTTTCTGTGCTGTACTCGGGCCTGAAACCCGATTGGTATGGGTCCAGATAGTCAGTTTCCTCCAGGAACAGAGGGAGCTGACGTGCCACCACGCTCTCAACAACCTTTGCTACAAAGCGAAGGTTGGAGACAGGACGATAGTTGTTCAAAACAGCTGGATCCAGGACAGGCTTCTTGAGGAGGGGCCTCACCACCGCCTCCTTCAAGGCAGCAGGGAAGCTACCCTCCCTCAAAGAAGCAGTTGTTACTGCATGGATCCAGCCTCGTGTCCCCTCCCGAGCTGCATATTAAGTGGATCATGAAATTGTTAAGCAAATCTGGCTTCCCACATTGACTTTGTTTGTCAGAAACCGTCTGGTTAGGTCACAAAGGGTGATCACCTGATTTGGAATGCTGCAACTGCCATAAATACATGCCAGTTGCCAGGCATCCAAATTTTGATCACGCGTCTGTGAGGATGCTGCAGTGGTTGTAAGGACCACAATAAGTCACTTTTTTCAGTGCCAGTCATTTCAAAGGATGGTGAGTTGAGAACTACCTACAGTATATCTCTTACCAATCAGCAAACCCACCATTTCCTATATGTCCAGCCAAAGGCTCCAAGAAACCTTGTGTTTACTGTGCCTCTTATGTCTCTGTTTTTCTCCTGCTCCTGCTCCTGCTCCTGCTCCTCCTCCTCCTCCTCTTCCTCCTCCTCCTCCTCCTATTCTTCTTCTTCTTCTTCTTCTTCTTCTTCTTCTTCTTCTTCTTCTTCTTCTTCTTCTTCTTCTTCTTCTTCTTCTTCTTCTTCTTCTTCTTCTTCTTCCACTGATAAATTCATCCTCCTCTCTCTCCACTTCCCAAGCTCTGTATATGCACTTCCCCTCCTCCCAAACACCCCAGAGACATCTTCTTTGTGTCACATTAGATCATATTAAGCAAACATCTACCAGTCATTCTAAGCAATTAACAAGCAATCTCCTTAACAAAGGAAAATTGACTAGCCAATGTAGCAAGCACACTGTCAGAGCTTCCCTGTCTTTGAAGAAACACTGTGAGATTCAAGAAACATGTCACTATGGGTGGGAAATTATGAATCAGCCACAACAGAAGTTAGTTTCTTCATGGAGAAACAATCAACCAACTCCAGGTAGTCCTTCCCCAACAAAAGTTCATTTAGTGACCGTTCAAAGTTACAATGGCACTGAAAAAAGTGACTTATCACTGTTTTTCACACTTTCAACCGTTGCAGCATTCCCGTGGTCACATGATCAAAATTCAGAGGCTTGGCAACTGGTTCATTCACTTAACAACCGGGCTACTAACTTATCAACTGCAGTGATTCACTTAACAACTGAGGCAAAAAAAGGTTGTAAAATAGGACAAAACTCATTTAACCAATGTCTCACTTAACAACAGAAAATTTGGGCTCAGTTGTGGTCGTAAGTTGAAGACCGCCTGTATATGCCCTGTACAGTAAGAAATGAAGCCAATTGTTTGACTTTTCACAGTTGCTGCTGCTAAATTGTTCCAACTTTGATTCTTACACTCTATTTCTAGCCCAGAAATCGATGCCAGGCATATGTAGACCCCACTCTGCAAAATAAACAGTGACAAAAAGCAGTATCATTTAGTTGCAGAAGGACTCTAGATCTTTGTTGAATCTCATGAGTTATAGGAATATTAAGCCATTTTTGAAAATTTCAAAGATTATAATAATAATCTATCTTTAAAAACCGATACACTGAGCTCAGGCACAACCACGTCATTTGTCCAATTGTGCAGTCTTCTCTTATTTCTTGTCCAGATGGTTGCTTCTGTGTCGTTGGCTCTTCTCAGGGTTGATCGTATAAATGCTGGAAGCTGCTTGTACTTGGATGCCTGGCATATATTGAAGGAACTTCCATTTATTCAAATCAAATCTCAACAAGATCTAATTCCAGCCCTGGGCATTAAACTGCTTTAGTAAGTGATTTACATCCTCCAGGCTGACTAATTACTGAAGTTGCCAAAGAGCTTGGTTTGTGTCAATACAGTATAGGGGGAGCAATTTGAAATCAGCTAAGGCAGGGCTGTCAAACTGCCAGCCTGTGGGCCGGTTGCATCATACGGAGGCCGCACCCACCCCAGCTCTGGCAATGCAAAAAAAGTTGTGATAGGTCACGACATGTCACACGATGCAGCGAGTTTGACACCCATGAGCTAAGGAATCTTTGAAATTAAGAACCTTTGGAACTAAGAAAACCAGAGAATATCATCTTTACCAGGTCTCCCCAAAATAATAGCACAATCTACTGTAGTTACAATTCTATCAATAGAGCTTCAAAAATGTTGGCTGTGAAAAAAGGAGTACTGTATTTTATCAGGAGCCTACTTAGGACAAGATTCCGTCAATGACCATATATGCTGCTGTTGAAGCAAAAGTCTTCATCATGATTCAGTCCAAGCCGGGGATAAACAACATGGCGACTGCTTTAGAAAGAAGGCTGCAGTTTATTGAAGAGGAGAGCCAGACAGGAAATTGGCTCTGGAAGAAAAAAGAGAGAAAAGGGCAGAGGACATGTAGGGAGTGAGTTTTTATACCCTCTTGAGCCTTTTGTTTGGAGTTGTTTCCTGTTCCTGTTTGAGGCTATTTCCTGTGTCATGTATTCTGACCTGAGTCTGGATGGTGCCCTTTGGCATCTGTGGGTTAATCCTATTAAGTCCTGTCTTAGACTTTGGGTGGGGTATGTAGATTTTAGGTGTCTTTGTCTTCCTAATCTTCTAGCTGGGGGCTTCCAACCTCCCTGGATTTACATCTGCATTTCTATAGAGCTGGCCTCTGCTTGGGGGAGGGAGACCTGGGGCTATTAAGAAAACTGGGCATTCTTTTCTGCCTCTTTAATATCCTTTGAGGAAATATATTTTTCTGCCCTTTTAACATTTCCTTCTCTGGGGAGCTGACTTCCCACACTGTATTACAAAGATTAGAGTTACACACACACACACACACACACACACACACATACAGAGAGAGAGAGAGAGAGAGAGAGAGAGAGAGAGAGAGAGGTAGTCATTAATTTATAGTCATTTGTTTATAGTTTATAGTCATTTGTTTATAAAAGTTATAATGGCACTGAAAAAGTGACTTATGTCAGGTTTTCATACTTGCAGCATCCCTATGGTACAACATGATCAAAATCTGAACGCTTGGCAGCTAGCATGTATTTATGATGTTGCAGTGTTGTGGGATCATGTGGTCACCTTCTGACAAGCAAAGTATCATGGTTCTGACAGATGAAACTCTTCAAAAGAACCTCGAGGCATTGTTTACCTTAAAGAATCTTTTATTCAAGTAGCATAATATCGGCACTTACATAATCAAAGCCCAAAACCGAATTCTCCTCCCCTGGCACATAGTATCAAAGCACATTTCCCACCTCCAATTTACAGTCATAAATCACATTCCCCAATTAGCTTGAAGCACGGGCTTCCTCCCCAGCTCTCCAGCCCACCAATTCTTTTATCATCTCTGATTTCAACAACCTTGATTCTCACACTAGGTTCAGTGTTGTTATGTCTAGCTGGACTCTCATTCACATCCCCCCTCCCCAGCGTCATCTAACTCTAAAAGCGAAAGGAAGAAAATGGCTACATTTCCATCTGTTGTCAATGCAAAAACATCCAATGTTAGCACCGTTGACACAGAGTCAGTGAGGAAGCAAGATACATCCCTGATCTAGTACCAAAAGAGCCTTTTCAAAAGACAACTGGACTTTCTTGGCCAAGAAGCTTCTTCAGATCTCTGCTTCTTGGACGAGAAGCATAACATTTTCAAGGAAAAACAAAGAAAGTCCAGTTACCTTTCAAAAAAGCACCTTTAGGAAAACCATGACCTGGATGATTGAGAATCTCCATAGACATCCCTTATCTAGCTGCTACTTAGGTCATGACAAAACTCATGCAGTGTAAGCTGGATTTATGTTATTGAATTCCTCCTCTGTGCAATTACATGCATTTTACATGGAGAGCTCAGTTTAGCCACAGTTTTCATATCCCCTTCTCTCTTCCAAATAAATTTCTTTGTTAATTTTCTTTTATTTCCCTGACAACTGCTTTACTCTGATTTTACTGATCTTACTTTGGCTAGAAAGTAGAGGGGGACAAAGGGTGCTTTTTTCCCCTAAAAGCATCATGCAGCATCACCCCACAGCTTTGATATCAAAGCCTGATTCCCTCCTTCACATTCGGCCACCCACTGATTCCAATCAGCATAACTGCAGAGAAACATGGCTATATTTCAGCTGAGCAGTTCACCCCGTTCATGCTGCTGCGGCTGCTACTTCAGTCCCACCATGCCAGGAAGCAAGCTTGCATGTTTCTGCCAGAACTAAAGTACATTAAAATGCTGCAGTTGTCCAGTTAATTTCTTTCCTGCCAGGAATGCCCTGGATGGTGGTTTCCTAAAGTTGCCACCGGGAAACAGCTTTCAGAAATCCTAATCCCCCAGGGGAGAAAAGGGATGGCATCAGATAACTGAAGGTGACCCCACATTAACCTTTTGGACTGTCACTTCAGTTTCTTTCTCTGGCCCGGTCTGTAAGGCTTTCCTCCAAACTGTTTGCCAGCTGGGTTTGTTCCCAAGAAAGGAGCAATGGCTTGGACTGAAAAATGTGTTTTTGTAGACAAATTGAAGCAGCTGACATTTCCAGCTTTCCTTTTTTAAAACAAAAAACAAAAAAAAGTTTTAAAGGGAAGTAAAAGGATTTCAGGCAATCCTGGGCCAGGTTTAGTATCAACAGCAGTCTTGTGGTGCTTCCTCCTGGGAAATGAGGATTACTCTGATTGCAAGGGTTGATGCTTGCACAGCTCCTTCTGTGCCAGCTCTTCTTGGAGATTGCTGTGTATCTATCCACATTTGCCTTCAGTTAATTGAGCAAGCCAGAAGTAAGGAAATCCACTGCAAGATGCTGCAGGTTTGCTGAACTGCATCTAAAGATCACAAAGAGAAACTGATGTGAGCAAGTACTTACTGTAGGATTAACATTCTTCGAGTGGTAGGAGATTTTTCCAAGGAAGATTTCACCAGCAGCATCCCTGGCTTTCTAATGAAAGAAAAGAAAAGGGGAAGAGAAGTGAATGCAGAAAGATATATATTATGAGTGTGGATGGTTTAAGTTCTAGAATTCGGCCTGTCGTGATGATTTCCCTAGCTAGAGGATTGTCTGATGGATAGCATTCATGGAATTGATAAAAGGTTGTCAGCAGTTCTCAATGACTCTACATAACATCTACCTGAAATGGCAATTTACCCACAGAACTATGTCCTGGAACCTGCATCTCTACACCAAAAAGACTGTATGTAACAATCAAGTGTTCCTGAATATAATTTTGGATAGCTTGGAAAGGAAAGACATTGCAGTAAGCAGAAACTTTGGGAGGGAACATTTTAGTGCAGAATTAACTTGCATAGACTTGTTTGCTTCCAACAAGACCTTACATGTATACGATATATATGTCTTGCATGCATGACTTAAAAGTAAATGCGTATTTTTCTCTCTCACACACCCAAAGAAAAATTGTGTTAAAGAGAAGAATATGGGATCTGGAGTCCTTCTGCTATCATTGAACCACAATTCCCAACGTCCCCAGTCTGACAGTGAAAGTTACTACAAGTCGTAGCTCATAAGCCTCTGGAAAAAAAGAGGTTAATCAAAATGCTTCCCTAGAATTTCTCACTACTAAGGAAAGAAAAGGCTATTTATTGTGGACATCATTCTTTGGAGAGAAACAGCAAGTCACATATATATGAATCTGTTTTGCATTTGAATGACTATGTGAATCAAAGTAGAGAAAAATTGCTGCAAGCTCTGAAAACAGAAACAAAGGGAGAATATAAGGAAAAACGGCTGGATGATAGATTAAATAGATGGAAAACCAAAGCTTTACATGGACATTTGAAAAACATTGAAGGAAAATGTGCTAACAACTTGACATTGGCATGGCTTAAGATGGGAACCATCAAGAAAGAAACAGAAGGCTTAATACTGGCTGCTCAAGAACAATCACTACAAACTAATGACATGAAAGCGAAGATACAAAAATCTACTGACAATCCAAAATGCTGACTTTGCAACAACAAAGCTGAAACTGCTTCACATTTAATATGTGAGTGCAGCAAAATTGCGCAAACTGATTACAAAGCTAGACATGACCAAGTTGCTAAACTAATTCACTGGGCATTGTGTAAAAAATACGACTTGCCTGTGGAAAAAGTTGTCGAGAATGAGAGGGTGAAGATCTTGTGGGATTTCTGAATACAGAGAGATCGCCATTTGGAACACAACATGCCAGATATCACAGTTGTAGAGAAACGAAGCATACAGCTCATTGATATCGCTCTACCAGGAGATGCCAGAGTTGAAGAAAAGGAATTGGAAAAAATTACGAAATGCCGTGACCTGGCCATCAAAACTGCACGATTATGGATGAAACGTGTAACAGTGATACCCATTGTCATCGGGGCACTGGGGACTATGTCCAAAAACTTTACAAAATACATCAAGAAATTGCAACTTCCTGCAAGAACTCCAGCAAAGCTTCAAAAAACTGCGCTACTCGGAACATCTTACATTTTAAGGAGATACCTGGTTGATACCTAGGATGCTGGCAGCAGTCTGTGTCAACCATTAGTGCCAGTCAATTTGAGTATTCAGTTGACTAAGTTTCATATTTTATGAATAAAAGTTTTATAATAATAATAATAAAGTTGGAAGGGACCTTGGAGGTCTTCTAGTACAAACCCCAGCTCAGGCACGTGAGCTGTTTGCTTCTTCAATATGGTAGATACTACCTCTTTTCACCTACGTGTTGGGTTCAGATTATGAAATGTGCTTCAGAAGAATATCTCCAGTAACTGTGAGTTAATGTTTAGAGAATGCCTGATGAATTAAAGTAATCTGCATGAAACCCTTTCCGTGGAATTTATCTGCCTGTATCAAGCAATAGTAGCCCCCTTTGCTTGAAACAGAACAGGTGAGATGGATGTTGTAAAAGGTTGATAAAATAAAATTCAAAAGCATCAATATTCTTTCTATCCTCCACTGCATAGAATGAACCATAGAGTGAATTTTATTCTAGAACAATTAATCAATGGAACAACCTGCCTCCAGAACCTGTGAATGCTCCAACACTGAAAGTTTTTAAGAAGAAACTGGATAACCATTTGTCTGAAATGGTACAGGGTTTCCAAGGTCCCTTCCAACTTTATTATTATTATTATAAAACATTTTTCTTCTTCTACAGTTTGGTGGATTTGTAGTAGCCCTCTGCCCCCTATTCTTCTTGGCAGGTACAATCTGTCGATGTCACTTCGTGGATGTAGAGCATGGTGCATGTTCAAAAGTTTACGTGTTTTCCGGTCTAGGTGTTCCAATTCGGCCAATGTCCAGTTGATAATTCCAGCTGGGTAGCGTATCACTGGGACTGCCCATGTATTAATGGCTTTATTTATTTATTTATTTATTTATTTATTTGTTTGTTTGTTTTTATAAACCGCCCTTCTCCCGAGGGACTCGGGGCGGTGTACAGAGTAAGGTAGGTATACAGATTGAACAATAGTGAAAAACAATAGTAAAAACAAACTGGGACCCCAATTAGAGCTATCAGGCCAGGCCGGACTGCTGGAACAGGTAAGTTTTTAAGTCGCGCCGGAAGGTGCGGAGGTCGGGGGCCATCTGGATTTCGGTTGGCAAGCAGTTCCAGAGGGCTGGCGCACCCACTGAGAATGCCCTCCCCCTGGGGGCCACCAGCCGACATTCCTTGAGCGGTGGCACCCTGAGGAGGCCCTCTCTGTGGGAGCGCACAGGACGGTGGGGTGCTGACATTGGCAGAAGGTGCTCCCGTAGGTAGTCCGGACCCATGCCATGTAGGGCTCTGTATGTCATTGTTAGCACCTTGAACTTCACACGGAAGGCAACCGGAAGCCAGTGCAGCGCACGGAGGAGAGGTGTGATATGGGAGTATCGGGAGGCTCCCAAGAGTGTCCGTGCCGCTGCACTTTGCACCAGTTGAAGCTTCCGAGTGGATCTCAAGGGCAGCCCCATGTAGAGAGCGTTACAGTAGTCTAGGCGAGAGGTCACAAGGGCATGGGTGACTGTACGTAAGGCATCCAGGTCCAGATAAGGCCGTAGTTGGCGAACTAGTCGAACCCGGGAGAAGGCCCCCTTGGTCACAGCTCCTATGTGATCTTCCAGGGAGAGCTGCGAGTCTAGGAGGACACCCAGGTTGCGGGCCCTATCAACAGGGGGTAGTAACTTGTCCCCGATGTTAAGGGATGGGATGTTCTGAGTATCCTGGCTTGCCGGTACATACAGCCATTCAGTCTTGTCCGGGTTCAGTTGAAGCCTGTTCCTCCCCATCCATTCCCGGACCGCTTTCAGGCAGCGGGACATCACGTCGAGGGCATCACTGATGTTATTTGGAGTTGAGATGAAAAGCTGGGTGTCATCAGCATACTGATGGTACCCTACTCCAAAGCTGCGAATGATCTCACCCAGCGGTTTCATGTAGATGTTGAACAGGAGAGGCGAGAGGACCGACCCCTGGGGGACTCCGCAAGCGAGAGGCCTCGGGGTCGACCTCTGTCCCCCTGCCAGCACCAACTGCGAGCGACCCTGGAGAAAGGAGGAGAACCAACGCAGAACCGTGCCTCCCACTCCCAGTCCCCTGAGGCGTCGCAGCAAGATACCATGGTCGATGGTATCGAAAGCCGCCGAGAGGTCTAATAAAACTAGGACAGAGGAATGGCCCCTGTCCCGGGCTCTCCAGAGATCATTCATCAGAGCGACCAATGCCGTCTCCGTGCTGTAGCCTGAAGCCCGATTGGTTCGGGTCTAGATAAACCGCTTCATCCAGGATCTGAGGAAGTTGGTGCGCCACCACGCTCTCAACAACCTTCGCAAGGAAGCGAAGATTGGAGACTGGACAAAAGTTTAATTATACTTCCAGCATTCAGCTTTGATTTTAGTATTTTGCAGACTCTCCTGATGTATTCCTTTTGTGTTGACTCTTTGACTTTTACATTCAAGATGTTATCTGCTTCCAATATGCCTAGGTATTTGTAACCATCATCCTTTGCTAGTGCTTTCATAATACTTCTTTTTTTATTGAAAAGTTTTACAATACATTTTATCTTTAACAATCCCTCCCCCCTCCCTCCCCCATCCCCTACCTAACCCTCCCTATCCCTCCCCCCCTTTCCCCCTCCCCCCTCCGACTTCCCAGAGCTAAGTACAAGGTATAAAAACAAAAAACAATCATAAACAATCATATGCTAACAACAATAAACTATTAAATCTATCGCACTCTAGCTCATATGAAGTGACTACAAGCAATACTAATATACAAAAGAAAAGAAGACTTATTCAAATGCTAAATGAAACTTTTTAGTCCCATATTTGTTCTGGATAAAATCAATCCACTTTTTCCACTCCATAATATAGCGTTGTTGAGAGTGATCTTTCAAATAAGCCGAAATCTTTGCCATTTCGGCCAGATTAGAGACTTTTAAAGTCCATTCTTCTATAGTCGGAAGTTCCTGCTTCTTCCAGTATTGTCCTATGCTAGTGCTTTCATAATACTTCTGTTTCCTAGTTCTATTCCTTCTATTTTTCCCACTTTTCCTTGTTGCATGGATAATATAGCACATTTTCCAAGTCCAAAGTCCATTCTGATGTCGCTGCTAAACAGTTGAACTGCTTTGAGTATTGATTCAAGTTCAGTGTGGCTTTTCACATACAGTTTTAAGTCATCCATGTATAGTAGATGGTTTATTTTGCCATGCTGGCTTGAGTGTGGTATCCCAGTTTTGTGTTTCGTAATATTATTGTCAATGGAAATAATGCAATGTTGAATAGTAGTGATGAAAGTGAGTCCCCTTGGAAGATTCCTCGTCTGATGTTGATTTCACCAATGTTCTCCCCATTTGCTGTTAGAACTGTTTTCCATTTTTGCATATTTGCTTGCAAAAATGTACAGATGTTTTTGCTGATTCCAAAGTTTTCCAGACATGCATTAATCCAACTGTGGGGTAATGAGTCAGATGCTTTCTTGTAATCAATCCATGCCATATTTAAATTTGTTTTTTGTCATTTTGCATTTTTAAGTACCATTTTGTCAATGAGCAGCTGATCTTTTGTTCCTCTTGATTTTTTATAATTTCCTTTTGGTTCTGTGGGATACAGATTGTTTTCCATCAGATGACTGAATACTGAATTTGCCAGTATTCTTGTAAAACGTTTGAATGTTGTTGGCAGACAAGTAATTGGGCGGTAGTTGCTTGGTTCTGTGCTCTTTTCAGGGTCTTTCATTATCAAGTAAGTTCGACCAGCTGTTAACCATTCTTTGCTTGTGGCTTTTTGAAGCATTTCATCAAACTGAGTGGCCATGCGGTGATGGAGGCTGGTGAGGTGTTTCAACCAGTATCCACGCAGCTCATCCAGGCCAGGTGCACTCCAGTTCTTGACCTTCTTTACTTGTTTTGCAACCATATCAGTGGTTATTACAATACTCTCCATTTTGTTTTCTATTGCTTGTTTTTGGATATCTTTGATCCAGGAGGCAGTTTTATTATGCTCCACTGGGTTTTCCCACAGTTCTTTCCAAAAGTTTAAGGTTTTTTCTTTACATGGTAGAACAGTAGTTTGGACTTTATTTTTGTCAAGTGACCGATAGAAGAGGTGCTGGTTTCTTCTGAACTGGACATTTTCACAATATTGTTTTATTCGTCCTTCATATCTTTCCATTTTCTTTGCTGTTGCTATTACAGGCTGTTTTAGGTTTTCCATGATTTCTGTTATTGTTTCCTCCAGGTTATATTTTTTGTATAAACTATTTTTCAGCTTTTCGTTCTTTAGTTTTCGTTCTTTCAAGTATTTCAATTTGCTGACATCTCCTCATAGTTTTTTTGTTTTATTTTCAAGTCAAATTTTCCACTTTGGTGCTCCAGTGGGTTTCTTTTTTGGCATTTTATAACCCTGTTCTGCAGTTATAATGGTGGCTGTACTGTACATTATTTGGTTTGTTTCATATAGTGTGCTGGATGGGATAGAAGTTAAAATGTTGTTCACAGCATTTAGTAGATCTTTCACTCATTTGCTATACACGTCACGGATGGCAGGCAGTCTTTTTCTTTCTGTGTTTTCTTTGATGTGGTTTTCAATCTTTTCTTTCAGCATTTTTGCTAGATTACACTTTCGAGTTGTTGCACAGGGGAATCTTCATCCTGTATGGTAGCTTCTTCTGCTGGTTGGTCAGTTTGGTGGTCAGTTTGTTCAGGTATTGGAACATTTTTTTCATCCTGTTCTTCATCATTGCTTATTGTTTTCTTTTTAGCCAATGTTCCTAGATGTTGAATTTTCACATCTGTAAAAACTTTATTATGGATGATGAAACATCTTTGATCCATTAATCGTTCGGTTACGTCACTTTCTGGATGCTTTTCCTTCCACAGTTGCATCATTCTTTTTTGAAATCCCCTGGCTGTTGGTTCTGCCTGGTAGTAGCATTGGATGATTTCTCAATTTTCTTCAGTTGTCCAGTTGCACTTTTGTTCCAGTCGCTTTACAGTTGTACGCTCTGGTTCCCCAGCAGTAACAACTGAGCCCTGTGGCCCATTTTTCGACAGATGTCCAGGAGCCATAACATCTGACGTGGTCCTTGTTGACCCGGGCGACGACCAATCCAGTATGGATTTTTTTTTTTATTTCTTCTCATCATTGGTTATGGGAGGTGCCTGGGTTGGTTCACGGTGGCTAAGCCACTACCAATCAGAAGACTGGTAATCCCATAACCATAGGGACTGCACCCGATAGCTGTCCAGGCCCAGCCATGGTATTATTATTATTATTATTATTATTATTATTATTATTATTATTATTATTATTATTATTATTATGTTGCCCTCTTATTTACAGACTGGTTGCTGTTGCAGTTTGTCTGAGGAGTTTAGGGAGAGATTCTAGTGCTAGTCCAACTTCTGTGCTCTTGCTGAGAAAAAAGACAGATAAGAAATACATCGTCCAGTCCAAAGGGCATGAAAATCCCCTAGAATTATCAGGAAACTGTCTGAATCCACCTGCATTGGGAGTGTGGTGCTTTAAAACACTCTGCTTTCCCTGCAAATGTCAGAAGCAAGCAAGCAATAGGCTTGCTTCATCCAACTATTCTTTTTTATTGAAAAGTTTTAAAATACATTTTTGAATGCAACCCCCCTCCTCCCCCCCTCCCCAACCCCTCCCTACCCTACCCTCCCCCTCCCTGACTTCCCAGAGCTGAATACATGGTATAAAAATACAAATAAACATAATCTAAAATACGCTAACAATAAAACATTAAATTCTATCGCACTTTAACTCTCCATCGTCAAAATAATAATAACTACAAACTAATTATACATCATATAGATCCACTACTTATTCAAATGCTAAATGAAACTTTTTAGTCCCATATTTGTTCTGGATATAATCAATCCATCTCCTCCATTCCACAATATATCTCTGTTGCGATTGGTCTTTCAAATACGCTGAAATCTTCGCCATTTCTGCCAAGTTAGAAACTTTTAAAGTCCACTCTTCTATAGTCGGCAGTTCTTCCTTCTTCCAATATTGCACTACTAAAAGTCTCGCTGCCGTAATTAAATTCAACATCAACTTAATATCTATAGCAGTAGTATCTGTAATAATACCCAATAAAAACAATTGCAGAGAAAACTTTATCATTTTCTTAAATATCTTTTGCATATTCCACCAAATTTTAATCCAAAAAGCTTTAACCTTTTTACAAGTCCACCATATATGAAAATACGTTGCATCCTCACAACCACACCTCCAAAATTTAGGCTGGCAGTTCGGATACATACTTGCTAATTTTTTAGGGTCTAAGTGCCACCTATAAAACATTTTATAAAAATTTTCTCTTAAATTTTGGGCCTGTGTGAATTTAACATTTCTAACCCAAATCTATTTTTTTAATCTAAAATGCGTTACATCTGACAGAATGTAAGATAGGGCAATAATTGTCATGAAGGGCCTGAATTTCCAAACACTTCTAGAAAAGTTGGGTTCTTCAAATAGATTGGATCCCGTGTCAAAGACCAATCATCCTAAATTCTTGCCCTCATTTTCAAGGCAATCTCTATTAGTTGTTGTTAGTTGCAAAGTCGTGTCCGACCCATCGCGACCCCAGGGACAACATTCCTCCAGGCCTTCCTGTCCTTTACCATCTTCTGGAGTCCATTTAGGCTCACGCCTACTGCTTCAGTGACTCCATCCAGCCACCTCATTCTCTGTCGTCCCGTTCTTCTATTGCCCTCAACCTTTCCCAGTATTAGGCTCTTCTCCAGTGAGTCCCTTCTTCTCATTAGGTGGCCAAAGTATTTGAGTTTTAGCTTCAGGATCTGGCCTTCTAAAGAGCAGTCAGGGTTGATCTCCTCTAGGACTGACCGGTTTGATTGCCTTGCAGTCCAAGGGACTCGCAGGAGTCTTCTCCAGCACCATAGTTCAAAGGCCTCAATTCTTTGGCGCTCAGCCTTTCTTATGGTCCAACTTTCATAGCCATACACTGCAACTGGGAAAACCATACGCACTTTTGTTGGCAGGGTGATGTCTCTGCTTTTTAGTGTGCTGTCTAGGTTTGCCATAGCTTTCCTCCCCCTCTATTAGTATAAACAAAAAAAAAACTTCTCAGGGAGCAGTGATGACAATATACAAATAGAAGCATGATCCTGTATTGAATTCTCAGAGCTGCCACAAAGAAGAGGGGGGTCACATTATTCACCAAAGTACCAGAAGAAACAATGGTTGGAAACTGATCAAAGACAGAAGCAACCTAGAATTAAGGAGAAACTTTCTGACATTGAGGACAATTAACCAGTGGAACAACTTGCCTCCAGAAATCGTGGGCACTCCATCACAGGAGATTTTTAAGAAGAGGCTAGTCAGTCACTTGTCTGAGATGGTATAGGTTCTCCTGCTTGAGCAGGGGGCTGGACTAAAAGATTTCTATTCTATTCTATTCTATTCTATTCTATTCTATTCTATTCTATTCTATTCTATTCTATTCTATTCTATTCTATTCTATTCTATTCTATTCTATTCTATTCTATTCCATTCCATTCCATTCCATTCCATTCCATTCCATTCCATTCTAGATATTAATAATCCAAAATGAGAAATTAACTGAGTTTTAACTCAGTATAGTTTCATCAGTTTATATGTATGTTGCTTTTTTTGTGTGTGGGTGTGTATAAGTGGAATTCATAAATCTTTTAATTTTTTTTTATTTTTAATGCACTAGTAAAAACATTTGGAAGTGATGCACATTACCAGGGACATTCTTAGTTTTTGTGTGTTTTTTTTTGAAAACGTACTCCCAGGTTTACTCCAGGAAGTCTTTAAATATATTTGTAAAATCTACACCTGCCTTTGGTGCATAAATGTTTAATGAGACAGTCTATCCTCCTGGGATCCTTCTGTTAGGGCTCAGTCACACAACTTTTACTATTGAGAGCTAGTGTGATCTAGTGCTTAAGGTGTTAGCCTAGAAACTGGAGACCATGAGCTCTAATACTGTCCTCAGCTTGAAAGCCAGTTGGGTGACTTTAAGCCAGTCACTTTCTCTCAGCCCAACTCATCTCAAAAATTGTTGTGGGGAAAATAAGAGGAAGGGGGAATATTGGAGGTGTTCTTTGCTTTGAATTATTTGTAAAAAATAATAAATGTCAAGATATTAATACATAAGTAAATAAAAATAAAATAAATCTCTGGACACCAAATGAAGGAAAATCAACAGCATACTTACACCAAGTCAACACCAATGCTCTTAATATTGGCTCTGTAATGCGAACATTGAAATTCAGTCTGGATCTCTATCTAACCCTACCTGGAGGTACTTGAAAATTAACCTGTAAGCTTCTGCATGTAATTGTAAATTGTACAATTAGCCATGGTCCTTTTCCAAATATACAGGTTAGCAACTTTTTTCTGAAAAATATCCACTCCATGTTTTCATTGCATTCCTGTTGAGTAGGGCCTCAAACTGTATTTGCACAATGCTTCCAACCCTAAAGTTTAATTTTATTCCCTCTCTCTATAAAGGCAATAAGGCTTGGAATGCTGATGGGTATTCTTAATAAATATAATAAAATAAAAGTATGCGGATATGCTGCCATCATCAATTTATCTTCTGTACATGATTTTCCCCACTGTTGTATTTTAAAAACAAAAATAAAGCAAAGATACCACAGGGAACACGCAGGAAATTACCATGTGTATATATACGCATATTTGTGCATGCGTATAAAAGAGAAGAGAGCACCACCTAATATTATTGAATAGTAAATACTATAATGTTCAGTGGCATTCAAAATGATAGTGGAAATTTTCTCACAGGGAATACCCTCCCGACTACAATGCTGAATTTTTGTATCAAGCATGTTTGTTTCTGCAGTTGCCAATGACTATAATGGGTGAGTCAATCACTTGTCAGAGAAAGCTTATTACAGCTGGTGTTCAGCTGGTACAGAAGAAATGGGTCATTAATAGCACACTGTTCTCGGCAGGATACAAGCCCAGGAGAACTTATTCTTTTATAGGCTCTCGCTGTAGACATTCTCTCTTATAATGATGACAAAGAGTTGTGACTGCTGCTTTTCGAGGCCATGAAGGAAGAAAACTACACCATACATTTATAGATGGTCTTCAGTACAATTCAGGGCTTAAGAATTGGGGGGGGGAACCACCGGTGTTTAGTAAGCCCAAAACAGAAAAAGTGGATGATGTGATGAAGAATCACCTGGTAAGTAAATCCATTCTTTCCCCAGTTCTTGAGTTATGACCAAAATTGAGCCCAAAATTTCTGTTGCTAAATGAGACCGTTTATTAAGTGAATTTTGATAAGGTGAGCATGGGGAAGCTGCAACAGTTGAAAGTGTGAAAAAAACGGTCATGTCACTTTTTTTCCTAGTCCCGTTGTAAGTTCGAATGGTCACTAAATAAACTGTTGTAAGTTGAGAATTACCTGTAGTTTCTCCACCACCCAGCTATGCATTCTATACTAGGCACAAAGTCTCTGTGTTCAAGTATGTATCATTATTGTTTCAAATTTAGCTACCAGTTGCAAGCATCTCCGCCATTTTACTGCTAAAATCAATGAGGTGGATTCTTTAAAAAACAAGCAAACTTTGAACTATTCCTATACACAGCTGTTGTTCAGACAAGTTGAGACTACAAGTGCTTTTCCTGCGATGGAAATCAGAGCACTGGAATCCAGCCACCCAAAGATCTGCTGGTGACAGTGTCATCTCATTTGCATCATGAAATAGATTTTAAGTATTATGGATGTTTCTTTTAAAGGGGGTTGTAGTTACAGTTAGCCTCCATAGTAAATATTTAGTATAATCCTCCAATACTATCTTCATGCCGCATACAACAGCACAAGTTCTGTTGTCCCCTCTCCATGTTCTCAGCCTCATTTATTAATCTATGTTCTTCTTCAGGAAGCCTCTTTCTTCTATCTCCCTCTTGTAATGGGCATGGAAGCGCCACTATTTTGACATTCCTGGCTGCAAATCCTGTCCTCAGCAAATGCATTTTGATGCTGATACAAGGCCTCTTGGCTGCCAGTGCTTAGGCCCATCTGTTCAAATGGCATACTGCCCACACACAAGATGGTGTGCTATTTTTACCAAAGCAGAGATGCCAAACAGACCAGATGTTCTCAGACACAAAGTGAAATGGAATCATTTGGGAGCATATGAAGTACCTACTCATTGGGACAATGCCAAAAAGAAGTCTCTTTTTCTATACACCAGCCCAGCCCATCTTAATACCATAATCATCGATCATACCATGACTGTGTAAAAGATTATGTCTTAATAGTCCTTTCTAGAGTAAGTCGAGCAATTATATATTGCTACATTCTGATGATCAGTCAGGAAGGCAAAACAAGTGCTAATGTTTCTTCTGTGTCCTTCCAACTCAGACTTTAAGGATATCAGCTATTAATAAGGAGAAGATCAATTCACACAGGCTTTTTAGAAACATTTGTCACCATCTGCAGGTTCATTGGTTTGTCTTCCCCAATCTGATCCTCATCAGTTCTCATTGTGATAGAAACCAAATGGCACATAGGGAAGCTAGAGAAAATTTAATGAGGATATAGTGTTCTGATATCTAAGGGGCTGCTACAAAGAAGGGGGAGGGGTCAGGGGACATGAAGGAAATACAAGAAACAATGGATGGAAACTAATAAAGGAGAGAACCAATCTAAAAATAAGGAGAGATTTCTTGACAGTGAGAACAATTAATTGGTGAAACAACTTGACTCCAGAGGTTGTGGGTGCTCTAACACCAAAGCTTTTTAAGGAGAGATTGGACAAATATTTGCCTGAAATGGTATAGGGTTTCCTGCTTGAGCAGGTGGTTGGACTAGAAGACCTCCAATGTCCCTTCCAATTATGTTATTCTGTTAAGATGTACAGCACAAGTGATAAGACATATGTATTATTGCATTTTACTACACTTTCTTCACTATGAAGAGCTATGAAGAGAGACAGAGGGAATATCTACTGTAAGATCATTAAAATGTGTCCAGTATCATACTTAAATGAATGTACAATCCTTTTGTACAAAGGTCCCCTTGATCAATCAGCTTTTCTTCATTTTAGAGCCATTTGTTTAAATCAAAAACACTTGGAAACCTACTGCAAATTATTTTTTTTTATTTTTTTATTTTTAATTCCATTTATATCCCGCCCTTCTCCGAAGACTCAGGGCGGCTTACAAGCTTAGCAGTAGCCTTCATTCTATGTGAGATCCACCATGTTGTAAATCTATGTATCTTATATCCATAATTTGGGAAATTATACCTCTTCTTACCTTTTTAGCCTCAACCCTATTCTGTTTTTATACCATTCCCTAAGAAGCCTTTCAAGATTTAGGATTGCACATTTTAGGTGAAGACATATTTTAAAGTAGCATTAGATAATATTGTTTTAAAATCCTTTTTCTTAGTACAGTGAAGGTGTTAATATATATTGCCAATTCACCAAAGAAAAGTGAAAGCCAAGAATGATTAACTTTTTATTTTATATCATATCATTAAAATTCATGGTTCTGCATTGATAC
Organism: Vipera ursinii; assembly: GCF_947247035.1. Taxonomy (NCBI): domain Eukaryota; kingdom Metazoa; phylum Chordata; class Lepidosauria; order Squamata; family Viperidae; genus Vipera; species Vipera ursinii. Next base: position 40,113,882 of record NC_139513.1, on the reverse strand, counting down.
TACAGAAGATGCTATAGTCAGTCTTCAAATACTACATCTACATTATCAAGTAGGCTGGCTTGGTTGCTCAATAGGGGGACACTGGTGAAGTGGGCACAGCAGCGCCTGCATTTTCTGTGTTGCATGAGAAAAGCACATCTTCCTTCCCCTGTCCTTACCATTTTCTACAGAAGGACCATCGAGAGCATCCTGTCATACAGCATCACAGTCTGGTTTAGACAGGAAGGCAGTGCAGAGAGTGGTGAGGATGGCCTAAAAGATCATTGGCAGTTCGCTCCCTCCCATCCAGGACATAGCACAGAAGCATTGCTTGAGCAGGGCACACAAGATTGCCTAGGACACTACGCACCCTCTTCACAACCTGTTTTCCTTGTTACCTTCTGGGAGGAGGCTTTGTGGTATCTGAAGCAGAACATGCGGATTCAGTCACAGTTTTGTTCCATACAGTATTAACCTTGTGAACTCTAAAGCTTCCTCCTTTTGTTATGGATTCAAGATGGACAGCGATTAATATTTATATGTTACTTATGTGTAAGGGTGTAGGTCTATACATAAGTTGTATATAGAATGTTTTTAAATGTGTGTTATGTATGTGTACACTTGAGAGCAAGCAACTAAATTTCACTTTTAATATGTGCCATTGTGCTCACAGGAAAAAAAATGACAATAAATATTATCATCATCAACATCATCATCTATCTTCCTTTTCAATACAACTGGAAGTGCACAGGTTATACAAAGAAACAACAAATTATATTGTTCCCTATCAGATTTCTAAAGGAACACACATACACAGATAATTTCTGAAGCTGTTACAACAAGCCCTCCTCCCCTTTCTATTTATATGTTCTGGAAATCCTGAACCATAGCCAATGACCTCATGGCTTCTTTTCATGATTCTCTTTCAGCCCACGATTGCATAGGATAGGTACTCATGACTTGTGTAAAATCCAGGTACCAAGAAAAGTCAGTCCAGAGTTCCTTAAAATAATCTAGCCAGGAGATATGAACATCAATCACTGGTGTTTTCTGACATCATTACTCCTCTTCTGTTCAAATCCATGGTCCTATAATGCCACTTATTCAAAGCCACTGAAGACTGAAGCAATGCCCCTTCAATCTGTCCCCAGCATCCCCACTTGAAGCTGTACTGTGAAAGGCCTTCTGAGAAACAAACCTTAAAACAACCCTGAGAGATGATTACATATGATACTTCTGTTCAGGCTGTTCCCATTAGCTCATCCTCTTGTTTGCTTCCCATTGCAGGTGGGCTATTAAAAGTGAAGCAGGTGCAAGACAGAACATGGCAGAGGATTCTTACTCTTTACTGAGAGATTGCAGAGGGTTGTAAAATCAATATAGCCTATAATCCTATTATGTTTTTCTTTCCTATTACCAAGAAACAGATGCATATTGTTTTCTTCTAAGGGCCTCTTATTATACTTTAAGTAAAAGCAAATGATTCAAAATCTGAGCTATTGTAGTCTTGAGGAACATTCCTGTTTCCCTTGATGGGAAATCTGCTTCAAGAATCTATCTCCATCCAACCCCTAATTGTCTTTGTATCTTGGTGAAGTAACATTGGTTAGTGTCAGACATTACTTCATAGTTATTATCTAGGCTGCTGCCACAGGTTTTCCTTTCCTTACACAACACAACCCCTATTTATAGAAACAATAAGAAGAGGGAGGAAAAACTACTTTTCCTAAGAGAGATTTCCACCGTTTGGAAGCTGGCAGCGATGTATGCTAGTTTTTTGGTGTATGAAATTAAAATACAACATGCATATGGTTTTTTTTTTCCCCTCTCTTTCTCCCGCCTCCCAATCTCAATTTCCTGAAGTATTTAAATTAAGCAATGCACAGTTTTCATATGGGACATGGCAAGGGTGATGAGGGAGAGAAAATGTTAGCTTATGCATTTTGCATAGTGATAGGTGAATTATCAGATTGCTGCTTCAAAATTTCACAAATGCTGCCTGCTGGCCAAATATGATAAAAAAGGCAGGTTTTGCTCCCAGGATCCCCAAAGAAACAGTTGAACAGAGTTCAGAATCACTGGAGGTAGCTCACTATAGCTCTGCATAAGCACTGAGCTGTTTAATTGGATTTGCACAGAAGCAGTTGACTCAATCACAGAAATCAGTGTGATTGCGGTCACATTCTTCAGAAATGCTTTGCATCGTTCTCTAAAATGTTAGTGTGTACCTGTTTGGAGGATTGGAGAGTATTCTCAATGCATTGAGGTTCTGAGCCCATTATCAGATAGAGAGATGGGGTAGGAAGTGAGGCCCTACTTGATTAGTTTCCAGGGTACACCCAGCTCAAGTGGCAGTTGAGCTTGGTTAGCAAACAGGACACCTCCTGCTGATTTAAGATACCCAGCTTTTTATTTCGACCCCAAACCACCTCAGTGATGCCCTCAATGTGATGTCCCATTGCCTGGAAGCAGTTCGGATCTGGATGGGGAGGAACAGGCTTCAACTCAACCCTGACAAGACTGAGTGGCTGTACGTACCAGCATCTCGGGATATTCAGAACATTCCATCTCTTTCTATAGGGGGTGAGTTATTACCCCCCGTAGATAGGGCTCGCAACTTGGGAGTCCTCCTAGATTCACAGCTTTCCTTGGAAGACCACATGATAGCTGTGACTAGGGGAGCCTTTGCCCAGGTTCGCCTGGTGCGCCAATTACGGCCCTATCTAGACTGGAATGCCCTGCGTACGGTCACTCATGCACTCGTGACCTCTCGTTTAGACTACTGCAATGCTCTCTACATGGGGCTGCCCTTGAGGACCACTCGGAGGGTCCAACTGGTACAGAATGCAGCCGCGAGAGTTGTGTTGGGAGTCTCCCGATACTCCCATGTTACACCTCTACTCCGTGAGCTGCATTGGCTCCCAGTTGTCCTCCGGGTAAGATTCAAGGTGCTGGTAATGGTTTTCAAAGCCCTACATAGCATGGGTCCGGAGTACCTTAGGAATCACCTGCTGCCAGCGTCAACTTCCCTCTGTCCAGTGCGCTCCCACAGAGAGGGCCTCCTAAGGGTTCCGCCGTTCAGAGAATGCCGTCTGGTGGCTCCCAGAGGGAGGGCGTTCTCTGTAGGCGTGCCTGACCTATGGAACCGTTTACCGGTTGAGCTCTGGATGGCTCCCGACCTTCGCTCCTTCCGACGCGACCTAAAAACCTATCTGTTTGAGCAATCCGGTCTGGTCTGACGGGTTCTGTTGTAATTATTGTTTTAAGGTAACTTATCTTCTACATTAATGTTTTCAATATCTGTATTTGTGCATTTGATATTTATGTCACTGTTCACTGCCCTGAGTCCTTAGGGAGAAGGGCGGTATACAAATCAAATAAATAAATAAATAAATAAATTAGTTAAACAGGGAACAAATATCCAAGCAGTGTCCAGCCATTTTTCAGCAGCAGGCCACAATCATTGGAGCTAGAGCAGTGATGGCGAACCTTTTAGAGACCGAGTGCCCAAACTGCAACCCAAAACCCACTTATGTATCCTCAGGTACAGGGTGGGTGTGGCCCATTGGGTAGGCGTGGCCCATTGGGTGGGTGTGGCTGTGTGGTAACGGCAGACTGGGTGGAACTAAAAAGTTCAATCAATTCCAACTTTGCGAGATCTTTTTTTTTCCTGTGAGAAGTTGAAATTGATTGATTGAACTTAAGGTTTTTTTGGGTTTTTTTGCACACAGCGGTGGAGGCCTAAAGCAAAAAGGTTTTATAAAACCCTGCTGAAGGCCTAGGACTCCCCACATGTGCCCACAGAGAGGGCTCTGCGTGCCACCTGTGGCACGCATGCCATAGGTTCGCCACCACAGAGCTAGAGGCTACTGTTGCTCCAACTAGGAGCTGTAATTTCCAACTTGCTCAGGACTAGGTGCTTATTCTCAAGTTAGGGAAGGGAAATAAATAGGATGCTGGCCTGCTGGAGAGCTGCCTGGAGAGCAGAAAGAGGGAGAGACTAAGAAGAAAAAACTTATTGAGATGATCTCATGAAGATGAGAAAGATGATAATCTTTCATGGATGCTTTCTGTTCTCTTTTTGCAACCAGTCTCTAGACATGTGCAACTTCATGATCTCAGCTGTTTCTGAGAGATGCTGTTCTTGGCTCTACAGCAGTTCATTTGAAACTAAAACAACATTTCTGTGATGGATATGACATTTTCTACTGGCAGGAACTCCTAACTCAACCTGTCTACGGGAATTTTCCCCCTCCCTGCCTGTGACACATTTTCTGTTTGCCTCTGAGAACTTTACCATGCCCTGGGAATTATCTATCTTTAAAAAAAGAAAAAAAAAACTGTTCCTCAAGGGTTTGGAAAGAAGAAATGGTCTCATTCCTATCTTCTGCTTAGCTATCCAGGAGGGATCTTGGAGTATGTGTGCAAGACTCTCCCCACTGCACTGAACTATTTTAACAAATTGTGGAAGAGCTTGTAACAGAATCTAAACATTAGATTTAGATTTTAGATTTTATTAGATTTATATACCGCCCTTTCCCGAAGGACTCAGGGCAGTTTACAGGGCATTTTAAAATCATATCAATATAAAATATGAAGTTAAAAGAGAATTAAAAGATTAAATTATCCCTGAAAATAAAACCCCAGTTAAAATTCTCAGCCTGGGTCAGAGAGCTCAAAGAGCCAAGTCTTCAGGTCCCGGCGGAATGAGCGTAGGTCAGGGGCAGTCCTGAGCTCCACGGGCAGCTGGTTCCAGATGGTAGGCGCACCCACAGAAAAGGCCCTCTCCCTGGGTGTTATCCGCTGGCAATCTTTTACAGGAAGATTGAGATCAGCTATTTTACGATAAATCAATTTTGAAAAGAGCAGCTAAGCTTGGCTTTATAGTTCTCTAGTTTTATAAAACAAACAAAAAACACAAGAAAAATGCATTCCCAAGCAAACAACCTTTGTTTCAGGCTACACAGACTTAATCTGACATCCATTTGGCTTCCAGAAGGCAGAAAGCTTTGAAGCTGTTCTACGGGAGGGCTGGAACTCTTGATGGTTGTAGTTTGTATATGTTTTTGCATCAAGTGGCCAATCACATTTTGTTTATCTGTTTTGTACTATATTTTAACCTTGCTTTTGTTATATTGTGAGCTGCCCAAAGTCAGTTCAGCATGGGGCAGGCCTAAATCAAACCAAACGCATGAATAATACACAACTGAAATCCCAGCTTCTGTAGGTTTTGATTATCACCCATCAGGCATTTTAGCAGGCTATAGAAAAGGGAGAGATAGAAAGCCTGGACATTAGTTAAGCTGATCCCAGGAAATTTTGCTCTTTCTTTTAAATTTTTCTCCCAATCGTAGATTCCTAAAATGCATAATTGCATCACAACAGCATTGTGTTTAATAACTATAAAAATCACTTTTATGTTTACAACATTTCTCATTTGTCAAGTTATAATTCTCCACTATTAAAACATCAATTCATACCACTTAAAATAAAATTTCTTACAAGCTGCCAGGTGCTCGTTAGTAGCAGCAGCAGAGAGATACCCATAGGCAGCCAATTTCCAAAGTACCTCATGTTAGGTTTTGTGCAAAAGCTCTCCTAAACAACCCTAAGGTTTTTTAACAAAACCTGGCATCATGACTTCACACGGCTCTGCTATGGTCAGGAGACTGCAAGACCTGACCTTGACTGGCTGACACATGAGTCTGGGATGGGAAATGAAAGTCTGAGACTTTCACAGCTTTGAAACTACATGTAGGTTGCTCCCCCTTCTCCATCAGCAAGCAAGAATGAAAAATAAGCAGCCTTGCTCAGAATGAGCTCTAAACTTCTAGGTTTTCCTTAAGGAGGAATCAAAATATGTCACTAAACTGCTCGGAATAACAATAGTCTTCCCACATTGCCACTAGAGACAGCAAACTCTGACTGATTTAAATAAGGAAAGAATCATTCTTTTTTTTTTCATTAAAAAAAATTCTGCATAGAAACCACACTCAAAGTAATGGACACAATCATTAGTAGCTACACAGAACCAGATTGTTTAGAAAAAGCTAAGATACACAATCCGTAACGGAAAGAATCCTGTTCACAGCTTCCCTGCTGTTTCTGGATTCAAATAACCATTTGTTCTTGACTCTATGTACATTGAAGTGGCTTAGGTTCCCCTAACCTTAAAAAATTGAAAGAAGGATTCCCCAAAGGCCTGAACCTGTTTGATGTTTTGAACTCACTGGATACTGTGGGAGCAGGTGGTATGACTGGATTACTGGCCCAGCTCAGCAGATGCAGTCCAGACACTTGATGCAGCACAGATGGTGAAGCTACTTCTAGCGGTCAATGGCCCTTTAGCAATAGCTTCTTCTTTTACCTAGATGAAATGTGGTGCTTCTTGTCCAGCTTTTTCCACAACTTACTTATGCCATCCATCTCACTGTCCTGAATGACTGGCCAGTTTACAATGGAATAAAATGCATAGATATAAAAAACATTAAAATTAAGATTAAAATAACTTAACAGACTTTGTATTTCTGACATTGGGTGCTGATGGCACCTCTTATTGACATAATAGGAGTCCTTCTCAGGGAAACTCCAAATCTCAGAGTAACTTCCACATCTGGGCAATCAAAGAAAATGGCTGCCATGAAGATTAGTTGTCTATTCAGAAAATGGTCTCCAAAGTTGGTGTGGCTAACTAAAAAAAATTAGCAGAAGGCAAAAAGGTGACATTGCTCACAAATACCCTGTTTAGCAATCCAAGATACTTATTATCAACTCACAATGATAGTTCCCTTTTTTGCAGGCAGCTTTACACATTTACAAACCAGAGCCCTGGACAGCAGCCATTCACCATTTTATTTTCTAAGAACAAATATGGTTAAATTTTGCTTATGCAAAAAGTAAGTGTATTCTTGGAGAAGAAACTATACTTCTATTACAGCATTCTACCATCTTCTACCTTTTTATTTAATGATAAAATACTCTTAAATTTTTAAAGACTGAGAAGTGCATGAGGCCTGGCAGGCAGAAAGGGAAGCATAAACTGATACACTACCACACAGGGGCATCATGCAGGATATCCCAGTGCTCATATAATTTATACCACTAGATGTTTTTAGTGACCTTTTTTATCCAAAAAGTTAATAAAGCACAAGTACGTGCTTCAGAATGCGTATAACATAAGTGGGACTGAGATGAGTCTTGGGATTTCTGCCATCCCTGTAATGTGAATTGTAGAACAGAGTTTCACTCCACACATATACAGTAACTCCACCATGCCACTCTTTTTAGGGGATAAGCAAACTATAAAAAGCACCAACAAAGAAATGAGGAATGTTAAGCCAAATAGACAAAAGGAAAAAACAGCAATAAGCAATGTTCAGTTTGTACAAGAAATTTGAGATGTGCAAATAAATCAGGACTCAAGTCAAGTTTGAGATTCATGAACCAGGTTTCATACAATTCAATGTGAATTTGTGGTTCAGTGGCAACAAGACACCATTTGAACAGCCTGGAAATTCAATTTATAAACAGTTTTCACTAGTGATTACTTTATGTTAGACTATAGTTTAATCTATAGATCAATAAATCTTATTGATTTATTTGCTTGTTTGTTTATATATTTTCTTGTTTGCCTGCTTGTTTTGCAGAATGTGATGAAAATATCAGGAATGATCTTTAGAGGTGTAACTTTCAACCAATTTTCCCAGCAGTGCCTCCACTCTTAAGTAAAATTTTAGTCAGATATATTCAAGATTTTCACTGTTGTAACTTTTGGAAATATATTTCTTTTAAGGCAAAGATATCAGAAATGAGGAAAGACATTACAAACAACACATAATATCTCAGAAGTTAACATTTTCTCAGAAGTGGAGAATCTTGCTGATTAAATCCATTGAATCTCTGACTCTCTTTCAAATGTCTTCAAAGTGATTCAAGAGCATCTGACTTGATTTGGTGCCTCAAATCAATTCAGAGATCCAGTTAGAAGATTGGATTGGAAAGAGTTATTTGATTGAAACTCTAATGAATTTAATCACTTCTTCAAAACTTTGCACTCACCTTTTTTTAGTAAAAATAAAGAATATGTATAGTAGGATATTAGATGACTTATAACTGTGATAAGCACAGTACCAGTCAGTAGGAGCCAAAAGTGCAAAGCCTAGTTTAGTTCAAATATGCTCATGCTATCCTGTCAAAATTAGTATATTTAATACAGAGATTGCCTTTCAAACCAAGATGCTATTTTGAGTTTCCCACCAACTAGAAAATATATATTTGCAATGTACTGGCACAAGATTTTGGGATGCAAAAGACAAGAGAAGCAGGAACAAACCTCAAATACACAAAGTGAATGATGTAAATAATATCTTCAAAAACTGGCATAAAGAAGGGCTTCTCCTTCATTTGTCATGGAGGAGTCGCTTTTTTTTACATCTGGTCTGCATTTTTCTTTAGCATTCTGCCAGGAATGATTCCAAACACAGAACATAAAGCTGCATCCAATGAACATATATATTTCTAAAGGATTCTTTCATTGATTCCCACAGTCCTCATAGTGGATACTTGTTCTACAACATCTTTTTTTTAATTAGCTTTCATCTTTTAGGACAAAAACTGACAGCCTGGAAGGTTGTGGCTGGTACATATATAAAGCCATCCATGTTATTTAGAAAACAGTTATAGGGAATAAGATAACAAAAATGTTGTAGATGACATTTCTCCAATTGTTCTAAGTCAGTTATGTTCTCAAAGGGCCTTGTGAATGGATGGAAACTAGTCAAGGAGAGAAACCTAGAACTAAGGAGAAATTTCCTGACAGTTAGAACAATTAATCAGTGGAACAACCGGCCTCCAGAAGCTGTGAATGCTCCGACACTGGAAGTTTTTAAGAAGAGACTGGACAGCCATTTGTCTGAAATGGTATAGGGTTTCCTGCCTGAGCAGGGGTTGAACTAGATGACCTCCAAGGTCCCTTCCAACTTGATGATGATGATGATGATGATGATGATGATGATGATGATGATGATGTAGTCACACAATCACTGTGAGTTTCACAGCTACCTTTTTATTTTAATTTATTTTACTGGGAGACACCCAGAGTTTGTTATAATATGAGATATATAAACTATACATATAAATGTTTAAATAAATAAATACATGACTGAAGAGAGGAAGAGGGAGAGAAGGAAATATTTCTACCAGTCTTTTGGAAAGTCCTTAAAACTGTCTTTTTAAGACAATCTTGGAGATCCCATGGGAACAGATGGTTGTATTATGCTTGGAATGTATTCATTGCAAATGTGAACTAGATGAGATAGATAGATAGATAGATAGATAGATAGATAGATAGATAGATAGATAGATAGATAGATAGAAATGTTATTTGAAAAACGACAGTAAAAATGTTTTTAAGTTGCTAGTTATGCCTTTATGTCTGTGAATTTGTATGCCTGAATTATGCACGTGTGGGTAAAATAAAGCATAAAATTCACATATATAAATACATATATCCACACACAATTTCAATATATAAACACAGAGACATTCATCCATATACACACATACACACATAGACATACACATATACTGTACCTATACATGCATATAAAGATATATTTGTTCACTAAAATCTATTCACAAAAAGGAAAGTGATTGACCAAGTGATTGACAATATAGTGCCAGATAATGGGTCTTTCTGTTGGAGGGCATTCAACATCCTACTGAGAAAAAGTTAAAGAACTTTTAGATTATTAACAATGTTTATGATGTGACTAGTTTAAAATCTTTGGGACAACTACTTGCTGATATTGCTATACAGGAAAATAAAATCTGAAGTTGCAAAGACAGAATTACAATGGAAATATGGAATATAAGAAGCAATGGCATGGGAAAACAACACACTGAAAGAAGAAACAAACTGAGGGCACTTTGACATCTTAGGCATCAGCAAATTGAGATGAACTGAATGCTTTCACTTAGATGCTACTATTTACTACTCAGCTATGAGAAACAAAGGAGTAATAGCATAAGTTTCCTAGTCTGGAAAGATATATCCAATGGTAGTTGATTACAACATCCACAATGATTGCATAGTATCAATTAGATTTCATGGACAACTCTTTACTGTGACAGTTACTCCCTAAACAGTAATGCAGAAGACGATGCTGACAACATTTATGTTCAAATTCAATCTGAAATCGATAGAGAATGCAAAGAAAACTTCTTGTAGTGGTGGGAGATTGGAAAGCCAAAGGTGGAACTGCTAAGGAGGAAAAACATAGTTGGGCTGTAAAGCCTAGAAACAGGAGAACAATTTATCTTTTTTCTGCCAATCCAGCTATTTCTTCATTGCTAACGCATTCCTCAGGCAATCAGCATGAGCCCCATGTACATGGACATTACCTGGCATATAATACAGAAATAAAACTGATGATATTAATGGTATAAGGAAGTGGAAGAACTCGGTTATAACAGTAAAAATGTTGCAGTCATTGATGCATATTCTCCAAGTTTAGTTTCCCATTTAGGTATCACTAGCAGGGCTTTTTTTCCTCATAGAACGCTCAGAACGGAGTTCCAGCACCTTTTTTGGATGGAATCTTGTAGGGTAGGCAAGGCAGGTTGTATGACATGTGTGAGTTCCGGCACCTTTTTCTTTTACAAAAAAAGCACTGATCACTAGTAAAGTGTCTTTTTTCAATGTTGTGCCACGTTTATCCTTGCAGCTGTCAACAGAGCCTTGGTGGAGCAGCGGGCTAATGCCTCCTTAAGTAACACCAGCTGCCTGCAATTAGTGCAGGTTCGCATCCCACCAGGCTCAAGGTTGACTCAGCCTTCCTGTCAGGACCCACCTCAATCCACATCTTAGGAAATAAGAACTCTTGGATGCAAGTTTAGTCCAAAAGGAAAATGTTTACTAGGAAGGAATCGATTGTGGGAATACAAGACGGAATCTGAGAAAAGTTACATTTCAATCCTATATAAACCATTCCCATTCCAGTCCCTCCCCTCATCCATTTGGTCAGGCTGTCATCAGTTGCTAGGTGTCAGGTCCTTCCATGGGAAAGGGAACTCTCCTTGGTTTTATGGTTATTGCTTCCCTTTTCAGTTGTAAATGAACATACAAACCAGATCTGTCTGTCCCCCTCCCTTCCCCCGTTAAAACATCCCCTGTTGTTTGAAAATCGCTTTAGTAACCATCCTCTCCCCCCCCCTCGGAGAGATGGCAGAATCCCCAGTAATAGCACGTTGTTCTACCTATACAATTATGAAATGTGATATAAATGGATTCTGACACTTCCATCATTCCGAGGTAGGTAAAATGAGGACCCAGCTTGTTTGGGGCAATTAAGCTGACTTTGTAATAATGCTGCTTGGGGGGGGGGGCACGAAAGCCCTAATAAGCAGGCATATACATAGAATGAAGGCTACTGCTAAGCTTGTAAGCCGCCCTGAGTCTTCGGAGAAGGGCGGGATATAAATGGAATTAAAATAAAAAAAATAAAAATAAATGTATCTCAATAAATTGTGGTATTTCCTGTTCACGTGTTCTGGAACAAAACCTAGCAGAAATATTTGACGTTTCTTAAAAGAGGTTTCTTCCTCTTTCTCAAGAACACTTTTATTCCTCCAGGGACTTGTAAAAATATCAGTCATGTTAAATTCCTGCCCTCCTTGGATAATCCTTGCTGAGTCTTAATCTATCTATAGAATCTGAATGTACCATATCTGCATACGTAATTGCTCATCCCTTGCTGTTGTTATCCTCAAAATAGAAAGAATTTGAAAATGAGGCTAATAGTGAAATTACTGGATGATAGAAAGAGAACTGATGCTTTTGAAAAAAATGGTGTTTGGGAAAAATTATTGATAATATCAAGGATGTCCATAGATCATCAAAAAAATTAAGACCAAACCCAAATTATTATATTTTGGACACATTATGCAAAGACCACTTTTCTTGAGAAATCTATAATGCTGGAATAAGTGAAAATAAAAAGAGAAGAAAATGACCAGCAGCAAGGTGGATGGATTCAATTACAGTGGAAATGGGTGCAGCCAAGGCTTTTTTTTTTTGTCATAGAATGCTCAGAAGGGCGTTCCGGCACCTTTTTTGGATGGAACCTTGTAGGGTAGGCAAGGTGGGTTGCATGACATGTGTGAGTTCCGGCACCTTTTTCTTTTACAAAAAAAGCACTGGGTGAAGCATTGGGAGAATTGAAGGGCCAGATTGGGACAGATCACCATGGAGATGATTTATTGGTGTTGTCACCAAGAATTGAGACTGATATGATGATACATAACCAGTCAACCAATTTGGATTTCCATCATGGCCTTCAAAACATACCCAGATAAGAATTACATCTCCCAAGCCCCAAATATCTACTTTTTGCTAGTCATTGAGAACCTGGTGCTTTTCAAAAACTACTGGGTTGGGAAAACTTAGAATGGTGTATTAAAGTAGCTATAACACCAGAGGAAACTCTTGTAAGCTTGCAATTGGATCAAGCTGACATTATTTGACAAGCTACCAATAATTTTCTCATGAACTTCTCCTATTACAAATGGGCATTTGTAAGAGTTTGTAAATGTTCTTATGAAAAATACTTTTCAATTGCTCTCTTTTTAAACCTCATTTCTTACAGGAGGGAGGGGGGGAATAAATGAATTACATCTCTGAACGTTGATGTCTACAGAACATTTTATTTGTTCTCTACCGAGAGTCCCTCTGAGGGAGATGAGTAGTTTCTAAAACAAATAAACAAACAAACAAATTCTGGCTTCTTCTAGATATACTATCTCAAACTTGACATTTTATTATTGAGTCATGTGATCAAATCTAAATCTGTTTTGAAATTTGTTTCCTATGAAGTTGTCCTCACTAGTCTTGAAAATTCATAGAAATAATTCACATTTGGAGTGGTGAATGATACATTCTTCTTGTAACTGTGGGCAAAACTTTTTTGGGGGCAGATTGAAACCTCATATTATTGACATTTGTCTAGTTTTTTCATTACTTTCTTACAGGCAACTGAATAGAAGTCAGAGTGATCAATGGTCTCAATATATCCACATTATATAAGAACACAATAAACCTCTATACAAAAATCCAAGAAACTCTGAATTCATTCTTCAAGGCCCTGCTAGAGGTGAAAGCAAGACAGTCATATTCTAATTGATCAATATCCCCAATGATGAGATAATTTCCTGAATTCCCTTCAATTTCTCTTCACTTTCACGACTAAAAAACTAATCAGAACTTAGTGACAATGCTTTCAAAAATGTTTCCTTTAGCAAATTTCATTTTAGAATAATATAGACAAATGCAGAATATTTCTTTCTGCTAGATAACACCTACACCTATCCTAATATTGCTTGTTGATGTTGTCGTCTTTCTCACACTTTTTTTATACTAGGAAGCTGGCTTTGGCATGAATGTGCATTACTGCAGTTCCATCTGTATTGCTAATGGGCTGTGCTGATTATACAGTGATTAGAACACCAGAAGAGAGTGAAAAAGTAGAGGACAGCATAAGACCAGAAGTCATTAACAAGCAATTAAAATTTTAAAAGTTACTCAGAAGTGTGGTTTACATATGGTAAATAATTGGCTTTCCCCAATGTAGAGAGCATTGAGATTCTAGAAAAGTACCTCTAGAAAAGTCTGAAAAAAAAACAGAAATCTGCTGAGATACACTGCTGTTTGCAGCCTTTTACAGAACATACTTAGACTTGTATTATTCAAGCAAAGAATTTCCGTCTGTCCTATCAAATTTTTGCTCCACATGTCAGGGAGCAGGTAATTCATTACAGCAGCTATCAGAATATTGTAATGGAATATTAGGATATTCCATTACAATGACATGAACTGTTTTACTGTGGAACAGGATGAAGTTGAATGGTCCTAGTGTCATCTTCAATCTACACATTCTGACTCAGAATTGGATTCAGGTGCGTCCTCAGTCCTTCCACCTCTTTAATTCCATAATACTGTACTTTGAGTCTCTTGATATGTGCTACTAAATTGAAATATTCAAGGTGTTGCACACTGTGGATTCACCTCAATTAAATGATTAAAATGTAGCACATGGCTGGGGATTTGAGGTGGAAGAAGAGGGCACCACTAAGATCTGACTCCTTTTTGGTACACACAGTCTTCACTTTTTGCGGTTTTAAGGTAACCTTTTTTTATATTGGAATAACATCATTAAAAAACAAACTTGTCCTTTCCTACATTTGCATAAATGATTAATTTTCCTCATAATAATCTCAAATGAACCTATTAAAAGATTTTGTCCCCCCCCAATACTGCTCATTACATTATCGTTTTAAGTAATTAAATCAGAATAAATGGCTGTGTGAAGATATTTTAATGTAATGTCTAATTATATCTGACCCGGACACTGAACTGTAATCATTAACTACATGAACTGTGTAATGTTCCAAAGGCTCTTTAATAATTTATATGCTCTGGATTTTGCGGCAAGCTAAGTCACTGGACAGCAGGCACCTGATCTGCCTGGTATCCAGCAGCCCCAACTATCTGTCCAATTAGTTTACAACACACCCTATCTGATTGATTTCTTCATGCAGCCCTTGGTTGCTCCATCTTCTGATGTTAGCCCTGACCTCTGCTGTGTTCTTCAGTCTTTCATAAGCTTCAAATGTGTTGATCAGCCTTTACCTTGAGTTATCTCTGGCCATTTGTTTTCTATGGCCAACTTTACTACAATGAGTATCTTTTCTTTTCTTTTCTTCTTGGGCTGTACCATTATACCATGAAGGGCTTATACCATGTACCATTATACCATGAAGGGCTGCCACAAAGAAAAGGGGTTCAACTTATTGTCAAAAGCACCAGAGGGCAGGACAAGTAACAATACTGTAGATGGAAACTAATCAAGGAGAGAAGCAGCCTGGAATTAAGGAGAAACTTCCTGACTCTGAGAACAATTAAGCAGTGGAACAACTTGCCATCATTGGAGGTTTTTAAGAAGAGACTGGACAGCAATTTGTATGAAATGGTATAGGATCTCATTCTTCAGATCCTTCTAGTTTGGACTAGAACAGGGCTTTTCAACCTTTTCACCCATTGTACCACTTTTAGGATATGACAACATCCGAGTACCACCAGTCGCCTAGCAAGGTGTCAACTTGATGACCAAAAAAAAAAAAGGAAAAAAGTGATGAAGTACAGGTAGTCCTCGACTTACAACAGTTCGCTTAGTGATTGTTCAAAGTTACAATGGCACTGAAAAAAGTGCCCCCCAAGCCACAGCCGAGCAAGACACCTGCCTGCCCACCCAGCCGCGCTTTTCCTCCTGTCCGAGGTTTTCATTCTTGTGAGCATTTCTGTTGAGGATTGGCAGTGGGGGTGGGGTGGGGGTGTTTGGTTTTATTCTCCCCATCTGCTGGGTGGTTGCAGCAGGTTTTGGTCACTTCACATGACCCTGGGACACTGTGACCGTCATAAATATGAATCAGTTGCCAAGCAGCTGAATGTAAATCACAAGACCCTGGAGATGCTGCAACATTCCAGCTGATCAGTGCTTCTTCTTGGCTCAGAAGTACCAGGATCAGCACTGAGCTCCAGCTGGAGCCTGGTGCTGATCCTGCGCTTCTGCTGAGCCCTGACAGCCCTGCAGCTCCAGCCATCTCTCAGTCAGGCTTGTGCGGTGCTGCCACCGGTTCAGTTCATTCCCCTCCCCTGCTACCACTTTTCTAGGATGGTTGCATACCACCTGCCAGGTGCCAATGTACCACAGGTGGTACCCGTACCACTGGTTGAAAAGCCCTGCACTAGAAGACCTCCAAGGTCCCTTCCAGCTCTGACTTCCATTCTCTGAATTATACATATTAACTTTCAGGGGCCTAATTACATAAAACATTCGCTTTGGGGAAAATCATATGATACTGCAGAATTCAGCATGTAATAAAACATACTAGGTGTAGCACAAGTTGATTATTTATTTATTTATTAAATGTATACACTGCCCATCTCACTGTCCAAAGCAACTCTGGGTGGCTCACAATATAGTAGAAATAGAAATATGAACACAATTATAAATATAAATGTCAATACTGCAAACACTGACATGTTTTTGCACTGACAATATAAGAGGCAGCTTTTTGCTTTAACTGTTTGGTTTTGAATCACTAAAGCACGGGAGGAATGCAACCCGGATGTTTTGACAAGATAAGGGATAGCCGCTTCAGAAGGGAAGTGAAACTTCGTGTGTTAAATTAATTGGTAAATGTGATTCATGACATGTAAATAAGGGAGGGAAATTCTGTATGATGTGGTGTGTCAAGGGGAGGAGAATTCAGATTCTGGCATCCATCCACGAGTGCCGATGCTCTGTTCTGCTCATTATAGACTTTCTTAGAATAAATAATCATGCAGTGCTCTTTGATGTGTCTTTTTAATCGGAACTATGACATCAAAAACAAATCAAAATTGCAAAAGATTAAATACAGATTTAAAAAGACATGGGCTTAGAATAGAGCAGAGGTGGTGACTTCTCTATCACTATACCAATCATGTACAGCCTACACCTTCTCCTTCAGGGCCCTGTACCAAATAGCAGAGCTAGATTTTAAGGCCCTTCTGAGGGTCAGAAGGACGGGGTTGGATATCACCTCCAGTGGCAAGATGTTCCAAAGGGCAGGAGCCATGGCAGAAAAGGCTCTTCTCCTAGACCCCACCAACTGAAATTCCTCGGCTAATGAGTTCTGCAGTAGTCTCCTTCTGTAAAAGCAAGTGGGGCAGGCCATTCCCACTGGGGCAAGACCGTTCTTCAGATATCACATGTATTGCTTATACCATCTTATTACTAAAATAATATAAAATAGGCAAAATACAGGTTACTGTAATTGTGGGGCTTAGGTGCACAGTAAAATACTCACACTCTCACTGGATGTTGTTCAGAATCCATGTTCTGTGTTGTCCATATTCATCTGAGCCTAAACAAGTCAGGAGACTTTTGGTTTTTGTGAGTGGCTTAGAAGGAAAGCTGGGACAAGCTATTCTGAAAGATCCATGGATGAAAAGTCATGTATGATACAGGCGCCAATTTTTAATAAAAGGTAATGGTTTCTCCTGTCCAGTTGTATGTAATTCTAGGGGGCGGTGCTTGTCTCCATTTCTTAGCCAAGGGAGCCAGCATTGTCTGAAGACATTTCTGTGTGAATGTGGCCAGCATGATTATATGCCGAATACTGTTACCTTCCCACTGAAGTGGTACCTATTAATCTACTTGCGTTTACATACTTTTGAACTGCTAGGTGGACAGGAGCTGGGGCAAGTAATAAGACCTCACCCTGTCATGCAGCACTTGGGTCTTGAACTGGGTCTGTCAGCTTTCTAGATGAGAAGCTCAGCATGCTGAGCCATTGTGCCCCCCCCCATGTTTAATAAACCTTCTGCTAATTTATGTGATTGGCCATAAGCAGGCTATTCTTGTTATTGCAGGATTATTTATTTGAGAATTCACTTACTCCCCTAAAATGTATTAAGTATTTGTGTTGCTTTTTTGGTTATTCATGGACATGCAGAGTGGCAAAACATTTGAATCATCAGACACATATGCTCCTAGCCGAAGTTTCAGCATTCGCTAATTAAGTGTTCACAGCAACTTTATAGAACATAATTACTGCAAATAATAAGAATTGACCCAACCAATTTAACAATTGCTTAAAATTACATTTGTTGAGTACACTTATTTAGCAACTTAAGACAGATTTATATTATTGTTGATTAACAAATACCATGGGGTAGATCCTTGAATGGTTATAACAATGGATAAGAAAAATAAGAAATACATACATACAGTTATTTAATGTGGTTTTGTTGTGTCAGTGAGGTTTGAAATATACCATTATTTAAAAGAGATGCTAAGAAATAGATCTAATTAAAATTGTGTTTAAAATATTGATCACTTTGCTAATGTTAGGCATTAGGCCAAAAGGATACTAACGTATAAGTTTAAAGGCAAGTGCCACCTATTGATGCAAAGGTATAGACCAGGGGTAGGCAACCTCGGCTCTTTTATGACTCATGGACTTCAACTCCCAGAATTCCTGAGTCAGCTATGCTGACTCAGGAATTCTGGGAGTTGAAGTCCATGAGTCATAAAAGAGCCGAGGTTGCCTACCCCTGGTATAGACTATAAAAGAATTGATATATCATCTACATAAATGTTTCCCATTAATAGAGCAGAATTTATTATTTGTTTTAATTGTTTTAAGTTATATTTCAGTCAGTGCTGTTTATTACGGTACGTGTGTTTGGTATTCCTTTCCCTTTTAATATTCTGGGCTTGGTTAGCAATCATGGGCAGGCAGCCAAATGAACACATTCCACTTGAACCAATGCCATTGTAAAAGATAGCAGCATGCAACTTTACATTAATGCAAAACAGGCTATGCCTGTACCGAATTCAGGAACCTGCAAAAGTGTAAAATGGCTTTAATAACTTTTCACACCATTAAAAATACTCAAATCATAAATTTGCATACTCACCAAAAATCCTTGAAAAAACAAAAATACCAGATCCCAGAATTATAGTGTTTCCTTTATTGATGTTGGCCTAGATCCAAAACCAAGGAGATACATATGCCGACAAGAAACACGTCAGCCAGAACATTAATTCGCTTTTCTTGTTTAAAAATTATTTCTTGCTGTGAACAAGACAATCTGTTTCATAAAATCAAAAGCAGCTCGTCACTTTTGCAGTGGTAACTGCTGAAGAAAAATTTAAAGGTGCTTGGCTTGCAAATCTGCCCCAGGGCAACAAATTTTTCTGGATTCATTCTGATCAGTGCGGTCAAAACTGATTTATCAATATTGGTAAGGACTGAAACATGAAGTTCATTTTTGATTTTTTGTTTTTTCATGCAGGAATGCCCTATAATTATTTTGCAATTTTATGGAGGCAAGGGGAGATTTTATTTTGTTTTATTTTAATATTGTTGTGAAGGTTCTGACTAATGAAACCAAATAAATCAGAACTCTGAGGCTTGAGGTTTCCTCAAAGCACATGTTTATTGGATACATAATATCAGCAAGGTCAAAAGTGAAACAAATTCTAAAAATTCCCCTTAGGGATTCAGTATAACTAAATGTAACAAATCCCTCTTTCTACTAGCTATATAGATCATGCTATCCAATAAAAGCAATTGGTGGGCTTTATGAATCCTCTTCTCTCCACCTTTCAGCTTCTGTGGGAATAACCTTAGTTCCCATGGGACTGCTCCGTGTTTAGTCTAGAAAAGCTGTCATTTTCTTCCCCCCTTCTCTCCCACAATCTGTGGCAACTCAGAACAACAAAGATGGTGTAATGTATTGGGCTTGTTTTGTTAAGGGAACACCACGTGGGTAATTGCTGAAAGGTTGCTTGAGCAGGGAAGCTGGCTAATGGCTCCCAGCTCCTCAGCAACTTGTCTCCAGAGCCGCTATTGGTTGCCTCTCGGGCGGCAATAGGTTGCTTTAAACCTATTGGCCGCCGCCTAGAGGCCAGGGTATAAATTGCTGTATTCGCAGCCCTGTTTCCCAGTTCAGATCTGCAAGCAATAAACAATGATCTTTGCTGAACTCACTCACCTTGTCTCGTCATTGAAGCAACGAACCCAGTACATAACAGATGGCTTCAGCCAGATTGGTTTCAGAAATTGACAGCTGTATTTTTAGTGTGAAGCAAATGCACTTTTGGTATTGTATTTTAATACTGTATTTTATTGGGAGTATTTACATTAAGCTGAAGTTTTCCTCCCATACCTTACTGAGTTTGCAATTGGAAGGGAAGTTGCTTTTTTCCATAGCAAGTGCATTAATTTGCATCAGAGCAGTCTGCAATTCATTTGCACGCTCGAAGTTAGTTTGGCAACTTAACAAGGAATATGCAGTATTTGCTCATCCTGTGAATCATGAAGGAAGAATTGCACTCAACCTAACATCTGTCCAGGATTTAGTATTTCTAAACTTACTGACTGTTCCATAAATAAAAGTTATTTAGAGCTTGAACAAATTTTGTATGAAAGTAGAATTGCTGAAGTTTTTTCATGGTCAGCTGATCACATTGTGTCAGGCCTGGAAACTGAGCAGAGGCCCACTGTTTTTATTATTGTTACAGTGGTCACACATCAGCCAGATGTTTAGACAGATTTGGCATCTTTGTCCTCTGATCAAGTCCTTCCCAAAGATCTGAGATACGCATAAGTTGCTGCTTAATAATATTAAAGCTATCGTTGCAGGATGCAAGCTGTTCCAAATAAAGCTGCCTTTTGGAATTGACCCATGATGATTTTGTCAATGCCAATGGTGTTCAAGTAGTCCTCCAAATGTTTTTGGAATTGCATCCAAGGTACAATCATTACTGTTGGTACTATCTTTGTATTCTTTTTCCCGTCATTTTCCAAAATGATGGTTCTTTCACAGGTACAATTCATGTATAACTTTCTTTATGGAGGCATGACATATAACATTCATATCTCTGTATTCTGAGAGCTTCAGATGGACTGTATATACCACCCTTCATTGCACCATTACATAAAATATAACTTATCTTTTTCTCTTTGCCTATAAGCTAATTTTCACCTTGTTTGTCAAAATATGGTGCACTTACATATGTACTAGAGCAGTGATGGCGAACCTTTTAGAGACCGAGTACCCAAACTGCAACCCAAAACCCACTTATTTATAGCAAAGTGCCAGGGCTGCATCAGCATTGTGATGCCCTCAGGGGGAGTGGGGGGACATGGCCCACCGGGTGGGCATGGCTGCGGTGGTCATGGCAGACTGGGTGAGCATGGCCGGGGCCAGTCCCTCACCATCTCCAGGCCATCCCCAGGGGGCCAACGCCGCTTGCTCGCTCACTTCCTGCCCTGTTGCATCCAAATGCCACGTGCTCGCTACTCTGGAGAACTTGGCTGAGACAACGGCACGCGTGCCCACAGAGAGGGCTCTGAATGAATGAACAAATGAATGAACCTTTATTGTCAAAGTACAACCATGTATACATTGAGATTGGCTGAGCTTCCCTTCGTGCCCCCCCCAACTCACAGTGACTACAAACCCTCCATCTTATTACACCATGTGAGCTAATTGCATAACACACTGGTCTCGCAAATCAGTCATACATAAAATTATAAAATTATTTCCCGTTCAAGAGCCTAACAGTCCATGGATAAAAGCTGTTCTTCAGCCTGTTGGTACGGCTGGCTATATTCCTATATCTCCTACCCGATGGTAGGAGAGTAAAGAGATACCGACCAGGGTGTGCGTCATCCCTGAGAATTTTCCTCACTCTTCCAAGGCAACGAGCCCTGGCGATGTCATCCAGTGGTGTCAGGGCACAGCCCACAATGTCTTGTGCTGTGCTCACCACCCTCTGTAATACTTTCCTATCCACGGCTGTCAGACCAGCATACCAAACCAGAATACAGTACGAGAGGACGCTGTCTATAGTAGACTGATAAAAGAGGGTCATTAGCCGTTATTCTACCCTGTTCTTCCGCAAGACCCTGAGAAAGTGAAGCCTCTGTTGGGCCTTTCTAGCCACCTGGGTTGTATTAACTTTCCAGGTAAGATCTTCACAGAGGTAGACTCCCAGAAATTTAAAGGAGGAGACTCTCTCCACAGAGTCCTCCCCCCCCCAATGTAAAGTGGGGCAGGTTCCTCTTTTTTCCTCCGGAAGTCTAGCACCATCTCTTTTGTCTTGACGATGTTCAGGTGCAAGTTGTTCTTGGAACACCATATGGATAGTTTTTGTACCTCCCCCTGTATGCTGACTGAGTGCCGCCCCTGGCACGCGTGCCATAGGTTCGCCACCACTGTACTAGAGTCTAGACTGTTGAATACACCAGTATACATGCGAGTCCATTACAGAACATACTTTCAAAAAAGGCTCCATCTCCATGTTATCTGTTATCTTCCTGATTTCATCAATTTGAAATCTTACAAGTGAAATCCAAACCTTGGAATGATTTAACTGCCTAAATTTCAGAAGTCACTGGTAGTTAAACTTTGAGAAAGAGAAGGAGGAGGAATTACAGTATCAAATACAGGAAGTCCTCAATTTACGACCACAATGGAGCCCAAAATTTTTGTGGCTAAGTGAAACATTTGTTAAGTGAATTTTGCTCCATTTTATGACCTATCTTGTCAGAGTTGTTAACTGAATCACTGCAGTTGTTAAATTAGTGACTTGGTTGTTAAGGGAATCTGGCTTCCATACTGACTTTGCTTGTCAGAAGGTCACAAATGGTGATTCCCATGACCCCTGGACACTGCAACCATCATAAATATGAGTCAGTTTCCAAGCATCTGAATTTTGATCGTGTGACCGTGGAGATGCTGCAAAGATCGTTAAGTGTGGGGAAAAAGGTCATAAGTCACTTTTTCCAGTCCTAGGGCAACTTTGAATGGTCACTAAATGAACTAAGTCAAGGACTAGATGCATTGAGGAAGGTCTCAGTCTGATGTCTTTCAGATGATCTCAGAAAAGATATCATATTTTTGTTTGTTTGCTTTGTTCATTAGGACTTTGTTCATTAGGACTTTCGCTCCAACATGGCGGACGTGCGGGCGGCCGTGTGAGGTTTGAGCTCTGCAGGGCCGAGAAGATAGGCGTCTTAGGAGCCCCTCAGGGTTTTTTCTTTTATGCCCTGGGCTGGGGGAAGTGTGGCTGCGATGAATTCTGCAGTTGGTTAGCTCTTCTGCCAGCTTGACCGGCGTTTCGCTGGGCTTTCGGTTTGCTGCCTGCTCAGCTGGTTCTCTGCCTGCTCAGCTGGTTGTCGCGGAGTTTCCTATTATGTCGGGCGGTCTTCTCGGCCTTTTTGGCGGCGTTTGGAGTTCCCGGCGGCTGGCGGCGGCGGTGTTTCGGCGGCGGTGGCGGTGGCGGCGGCGACAGAGCTGTTTGCGAGCTGCTTTTTTCGATCGGCCTGCCTCTGCTTTTTGTCTGCATCGACGTTGTTTTTTTGCTCTATCCTAATGGCGACGATGACGGCAGCAGCGGCGGCGTTGTTCCCGGGCCGTTTTCGGGCCACTTTACCATCGACTGCTGTGGTCTGGCCTGTTTCTACCGGACCGTTTGTCCCGCTGCCGCCTGGACCTTTTTGGCCCGCTTTTCATCGGCGGTGGCGGTGGCTCTCCCCGGATTGTTTGCGGCTTTGGCGGCATTCCGGTGATGGCGGCGTCGGCGTCCATAACGGCCCAGCGGCAGCGGCTTTGATGATTCAGCGATGGCGTTATTGCCGGTTCGCCGGCCCCCCGGTTGGTTCTGCATATCCCAGATGGGTTGGCACCCCCGTTGTTCCTGATGGCCCTGAAGGTTCCTGGGCTAGCCGGTGGATTCCGGTGGAGCCCAGTGGAGCCTTGTGGACCTGGGTCATTTTGAAGGACCCTGGAAGACCGGTAATGGACCTGGGGGAGTCAATCTTTGTTGACCACAGTCTGGAGGGCCCTAATAATTATGGAACTGAGGGCCCATGGAGTGGTGGTCAGTTACAACTTCTGGGAATGACGGGACAACGGGGGACTTGGCCGTTAGCAGAATTGACTATGATGGCCTGTTATTTCTGCCTTTATAATCGACTGCGCATTGCCCTTTACACCCTCAAAGGACAGAGAACTCTGGGTATTGGCCATTGTGAGAGGATGGCCGAATCTACACCTGCTGCCCCTAGAGGTGAGAGCTCTATGGGGCATGCTATACCCAGTGTGGTTGCTCCAGACTTCCATCCCCCTGAGAACTGGTTCTGTGGCCGTCGTGAGAGGACGGTGGTAGGCCTGCCCAGGGCGTTTATCCAGCTGAGTGGCAGCGGCTGGTCGGAGGCCTGGGACACCCCCTTCTGAATAGATCCTCCTCACGGACTATTATGTATGGACTGCCTACGACCCGGACTGCTATTTATGCCTTCCTTTAAATATTCTTCCACGGACTTGCTCGCTCTCAGGGGTGCTCCCCCCTCCTGGGTGCGACCCGCCTTGCCAGCCGATTATAACCTCGAGGAAGGGCCCATTTATTGGGACCCTGAGAGTTGGCTGGGCACGGGTAGGGGCCTTCGACGTAGACCTAATAAGAGGCCCCTGATTATTTTTCTGTCAAAATTTTTTAGGGGGTTAGGGAGGCGGGAGGGTTCTTTTGGTTGTTTGGACAAGGGGGGCTATCCAACGACCGCTGTTTTGGCTAGTGCCGATGTAGATCGCAAAGGGGAGGAGCGGGGGTCGGTTACCTCCGGGGCTCCAGGGCTCGTCGTGGGGCTACCTATTCCCACGACATCAGGGAATGGCAGCAGATGTAGGAGCAGAGGGCCGTATCGATCTCAGGGAAGGCCTCTCCGCTGCTTACAAGCGGTGGGGCACTCCGACCCTCTGGCTCTACCCCAAGGTCCCGGGAGTGAGGGTGTGCAGCCCCCTGAGCTCCGGCTGGTGTATTTGAACGCCAGGTCTGTCTCTAATAAGGCTCCTCTCGTCCGTGATCTGGTCGAGGGTGAGCAGGTGGACCTGGCTTGCATCACGGAGACTTGGTTGGGCCCAGAGGGTGGGATTCCTCTGGTTGACCTTTGCCCACCAGGTTTCCGGGTGCTGCACCGGCCTCGGGCTCAGGGTAGGGGTGGGGGTGTGGCTGTTGTTATGAGGGAGACCTTATGTCCGCGGGAGGCCACTGTTCCTCAGATAGTCGGGTGTGAGTCTCTCTTTCTGAGATGCGGCCCTGGTGCGCAGTTGGGCTTGCTGCTGGTGTACCTTTCACCTAGTCACGCAGCAGCAGCCCTGCCTGAGCTGCTCGATGTCCTCTCTGGGCTGGTGGTTGAGTTCCCGAAACTTATAGTTTTGGGGGACTTCAATCTACCATCGCTGGGAGGATCATCTGAGTTGGCTCGGGAGTTCATGGCTTCCATGACGGCCATGGACCTGACGCAAGTAATTTCGGGACCGACTCATGAGGGAGGCCACACCCTTGACCTAGTTTTCTTATCTGGACGGTGGTTAGATGATCTTGGTGGGGGCTCTCCAATTATTATGCCCCTGTCATAGACCGATCATCATCTCCTGTGGCTGGTCTTCCGTTTTGCCACCCCCCGCCATGGGTGTTTGGAACCAATTAAATGGTACCGCCCCAGACGCTTAATGGATCCCCAGAGGTTCCAGGCAGCGCTGGGGTCCCCACCTGCCTCCCTTGCTCACAGCTCGGCAGATGCCTTAGTGGAAGCCTGGGAAAGGACGGCCACTGAGGCTCTTGACCGGGTTGTACCCCTGTGGCCCCTGACCCGGTGCAGATCCCGTCGAGCTCCATGGTTCTCTGCGGAGCTCCGGGAGATGAAGCGTCGGAGACGGGGCCTAGAGAGCGGTTGGAGGTCCAGCCGATCCGAATCCGACCGATTGCGACTAAGAGCCTACATTAGGTCTTATCTCGCTGCGATAAGGGAGGCGAGGTCTAACCACTTCGCCACCCTTATCGCGTCCGCAGATAATCGCCCGGCCGCCCTGTTTAGGGTGACTCGCTCCCTCCTAAATCAGGAGGTGAGGGAGGATCCCTTGCAGGGTCGTGCCGAGGAGTTTAACCAACATCTGTCGGACAAAATCGCTCGGATTCGGACCGGTCTGGACTCTGACTGGGCAGAGTCTGACGATCAGGACATGGGCGGTCTTGTCGATATCACCTGGGAGGAGTTTGATTCTGTGACTCCGGAGGAAGTGGACAGCATCATGGGGAGGCTGAGCACCACCACATGTTTATTGGACCCGTGCCCTTCTTGGCTGGTCTATTCAGCCCAGGAGAGGACACGCAGCTGGTTCCAGGCAGTTATATCGGCTTCCCTGAGTGAGGGTAGCTTCCCCGCCGTCTTGAAAGAGGCGGTGGTGAGGCCTCTCCTCAAGAAGCCTGCCTTGGACCCAGCTGTACTGAACAACTTTCGTCCTGTCTCCAACCTTCGCTTTCTTGCGAAGGTTGTTGAGAGTGTGGTGGCGCATCAGCTCCCCCTGGTCCTGGATGAAGCGGATTATCTGGACCCGTACCAATCGGGTTTCAGGCCCGGGCACAGCACAGAGACGGCATTGGTCGCGCTGGTGAATGATCTCTGGAGGGCTCGGGACAGGGGATATTCCTCTGTTCTAGTCCTATTAGACCTCTCGGCGGCTTTCGATACCATCGACCATGGTATCTTGCTGCGGCGTCTCAGGGGACTGGGAGTGGGAGGCACAGTCTTACAGTGGTTCTCCTCCTATCTCCAGGGACGTTCGCAGTCGGTGTTGGCAGGGGGGCAGAGGTCGACCGCGAGGTCTCTCATTTGTGGAGTTCCTCAGGGGTCGGTCCTCTCGCCTCTCCTGTTCAACATCTACATGAAACCGCTGGGTGAGATCATTCGTGGCTTTGGAGTTGGGTATCATCAGTACGCTGATGATACCCAACTTTTCCTTTCGACCCCAAACCACCCCAGTGATGCCCTCAACGTGATGTCCCGTTGCCTGGAGGCGGTTCGGGTCTGGATGGGGAGGAACAGACTTCAACTCAACCCCGACAAGACTGAGTGGCTTTGCATACCTTCATCCCGGGTTTATTCGGACATTCCACCTCTGGCTATGGGGGGTGAACTATTACCCCCCGTAGATAGGGCTCGCAACTTGGGAGTCCTCCTAGATTCACGGCTCACCTTGGAAGACCATATAGGAGCTGTGAGAGGGCCTCCTCAGGGTGCCTCCGGTCAGGGAATGCCGACTGGCGGCCCCCAGGGGGAGAGCCTTCTCTGTGGGTGCCCCGGCTTTGTGGAACCAACTGCCGGTGGAGCTCCGGACGGCATCGGACCTCCGAACTTTCCGTCGTGGTCTGAAGACCCATTTGTTTGAATTGGCCGGTCTGGCCTGATGGGGGAGCTGGGTTTTAAATTGTTATTTTAGATTGTATTATTGTTTTTTAATTGGGCATTGATTTAATCTCTGTTTTAACTTTTGTATAGTATTGTATTTTTATTTATATGCCCTGTGAACCGCCCTGAGTCCCCAGGGAGAAGGGCGGTATATAAATTAAATAAAACGTAAACGTAAACGTAAACGTGACTAGGGGGGCCTTCGCCCAGGTTCGCCTTGTGCGCCAGTTGCAGCCCTATCTTAGCCGGGATGATTTGTGCACGGTCACTCATGCGCTCGTGTCCTCTCGTCTGGACTACTGCAACGCTCTCTACATGGGGCTGCCCTTGAGGACCACCCGGAAGCTCCAACTGGTACAGAATGCAGCCGCGAGAGTTGTGTTGGGAGTCTCCCGATACTCCCACATTACACCTCTGCTCCGTGAGCTGCATTGGTTGCCAGTTGTCTTCCGGGTGAGATTCAAGGTACTGGTAACGGTGTTTAAAGCCCTCCATGGCATGGGGCCGGAGTACCTTAGGGAACATCTGCTGCCGGCATCAAGCTCCCTGTGCCCTGTGCGTTCCCACAGAGAGGGCCTCCTCAGGGTGCCACCAATCAGAGAATGTCGATTGGTGGCCCCCAGGGGGAGATCCTTCTCTGTGGGCGCCCCGGAGCTGTGGAATCAGCTACCAGTAGAGCTCCGGATGGCGCCCGATCTTCGCTCCTTTCGTCGCGATCTCAAGACGTTTCTGTTTGTTCAAGCCGGCCTAGCCTGATGGGGATTGGTGGGTTGTTTTTTTTTTGTTTTTTTTTTGTGTTTTAATTTTAACTTGGTGTTTTAGAATTCTATTCCAATTGTTTTAACTTGGGCAATCATTTAATCTCTTTTTAATGTTTGTATTTAGTATTTTATTCCGCCCTGTGAACCGCCCTGAGTCCTCAGGGAGAAGGGCGGTATATAAATATTATTAAATTAAATTAAAATTAAACTTTGTGTTATTGTTTTTGTGAATTGCTGCTTGCATATTGCCTTGAATGCACTGATGCTGAAAAGCGGGCTGTGCTAAAGTCAGCAAGCACTTCATAAGACTCATTAGGGCTGAGAGAACATTTTTAGTTTCACTCGTGTTCTTAAACACTTCTTTCTAGCTCAGCACATTTGGAACTGAGTCACAGATCTTGACTATCCCAGGACTGACTTCATTAAAGACATTCCAGACCTATTATTTAACAAGATTACTACCCATGACATGTCTGGCCATCTAAGAAATGAGGTAATCTTGAAGGCATGTTGAAAGGCAAAGGAGATAAATAAAGCAAGGATTATAGCTGACAACAAAATGGTAAATTGAAGTGCTTAGACTTTTATAAGTGTGGCTAAACTTCAATAAGCAATGACTCACAAGGTATACAGGAAAGATGGTGGCTGTACCTGAATTCAAGCTCTGACAGCTTGCATTCAACCATGGTTTCTTGCTATATATCATGAAGAAACCTAAACAAATGCTTTGTGGGATGTTTGCTTCTGAGTAGAGCTTGGCTTAGTTTTTTTATAGGATAAATTCTCACAGTAGACAGAGGAGGCACAGATGCTGGGCTGGCATTAGAAGCAAAATCTTAAATTATCCTAACAGCTTTGAGAAGAAGAACTGGGGGAAAATTGGAACAATGTCTGACAACTAAGGAGCTAGTGGACTACCAATTCAGGATTGGACACTTTTTGCACTTTGTCTTATGAGTCTTATGAGTTGGAGAAAGGCCCAAAGCTACAGTGCAGAGAAGGACAAGATTGCTGAAAATGAAAAGGAGGATTTGTCTACACAATTCACAATGATGGGGTTCAAGCTTGTTAGAAGAGTGACAGATTTACCAGTCAGGGAAACAGCAAGTACAGTGTTAACTTCACTCACACGGGGCAAATTGTTGCCATTTTTTAAAATCCCATTTATATCCCGCCCTTCTCCGAAGGCGGCTTACAATCTAAGCACAAATCAATGTGCTTAGCAATAGCCTTCATTCTATGTATATGCCTGCTTATTAGGGCTTTCGCCCCCCCCCCCGAAGCGGCATTATTACAAACTCAGCTTATTGCCCCCCACAATCTGGGTCCTCATTTTACCTACCTCGGAAGGATGGAAGGCTGAGTCAACCTTGAGCCTGGTGGGATGCGAACCTGCAATAATTGCAGGCAGCTGGTGTTACTGAATGAGGCATTAGCCCACTGCTCCACCAAGGCTCAGTGCCATGTCTCTAAGCCTTTCTGTGACTCTAAATTAGGATGCAGGGAGCCAGAATGGTGTAGTAGTTAAGACACAGGGCTAGAAACTGGGAGGACTGGGAGTTGTAGTCCCACCTCAGGCACAAAGCCAGATGGGTGATCTTGAGCCAGTCATTCTCTCTCAGCCCTAGGAAGGAGGCAGTAATAAACAACTTCTGAAATCTTGCCAATAAAACTGCAGGGACTAATCCAGGCAGTTGTCAGGAATCAACAACAATTCAAAAGTACAGACACAGATTTTAAAAAGGTATAGAAACACACACACACACACACACACACACACACACACACCGCACACACACAAAAATGAGAGGCATGGTGGCCTAGTGGTAAAGACACTTGCCTCCCATTCAGAAGGTTGAGAGTTGAATCCTAGGTAGTGGCAGATGTTTCTTTCCTAAAGCACAAAGAAAAAATATCTGCTGTGAATTCATGTGGCATCAGGAAGGGACTGTAAATGCTCAGATCCATCCAATCACCCCGAATTAAGGAATTACAGCAGGGGCCCCCAACCCCCGGTCCATGGACCGGTACTGGGCCATGGCATGCCAGCAACCGGTCTGCACACACAAGCAAAGGCCCATCCACGAGATTCAGGCAGTGCACAAAACCACACACCCTCCAGTCCATGGAAAAACCTCTCTCCACAAAACTGGTCCCTGTTGCCCAAAAGATTGGGGACCTCTGGATTACAGGGTTGTAAAAAGGAGGTTATTTTATATATACTGTACAGTATATATATAAATATTTATTAAAGAGACGGTACATATATCTAGGCAGAAAAACACTTAGGCTACATAGTACTAGGCAGACAAGAAAAATATCTTCATTTATTTTTGTATTTAGAATCTCTGATATCAATGGAAAGCGGAACATGATAGTAATGGAATGTAGTTCTGATTGTAAATTATGCTTGCAAAGGTGGCTAGGAAATCAAAATTAAATGATGAACAAATGCTGGTATTATATCTGGTTGTTTGAATGAAGATGAAAAATCTTAAATAGTGTTTTGCACTTGTTTTCTATCGAATCCTAAGAACAGTCCCAGTGTCACCAAACAAATTTAAAGTGAAATGATTTCCACAGGTGTGATCAGTAAAATTGACAATTGTAACATTATGATCTAAGCCCTACCCCTTTGCACACAAGTGAAGAATCAATGCATCTACAAATGGCCAGGGCTTGGATCACAATGCTGCAACCACAAGCTTGCCAACTTTGAGTTCTTCCTGCAGACAACTCCATTAAAAAGCCTTGTCACACAGAGAACAAATTGATATCATGCACAGAGCAAATATTGATTATCTTAGGGACTCTTAATTCACAACATTGGATTCTTAGCCAACAACTAAAGGTAATAGTTTCAAATGTAAAAAAAATAGTACAAGACGCTCACAGAGAAATCTGTATTTGTCTGTGTAGAAGTAAATAGATTCATCCCAAATAAGTAAAGTTTTTAATTTTAGATTATCCTTCTCTTTCTTTTTTCTTTTTCTTATTTTTAAGGAAGAATTAGATATAATCCCAGAGATTCTTAGTCTTCAAAATTGGGGTGAAGGATAATATGTTTGTAATAACTTTATTAAATATTACTGTTAAGCCGACGAACACTAATACAAACTATAAATAAATAAGCCAATTCAGGTGTGTTTGAGTATACAATACAAATAAATATAGATATACTGTAAATATAGATATACTGTAGATAGATGTAGATGGTAGAGATAAAGAAGATAGAGATAAATATAGATTCCCTTCTCTTTCAATAGAGTATCTTCTGTACATCTTCCTACAATTTATCTAACCTAGTTTGTACACCCAGAAAAGGAGCTAATACAAATACAGGCTACAGTCAAAGATTTCTAGGAATCAATAGCTTTAGTGAAAATTAAAAATTAGTATCAAACTTTCTTATTGGATATAGTGAGTGATACAACATTTCATTTAAATGCCCAACTGTGTACTCATGTCAAGTTCAAACACACATATGCACATCTATTTTTCTTTAAAATACTTGGTTTGGGAAAACTCTTTTCAATTTCTCTAAACTATTTTAAAAGAGACCATTCTCCTTTGTGTGGGCATAAGAAGCCACAAATAATAAAAATATGGTTAAAGAGTGATAAGTGGAAGCTGTTAGATGGCATAAGAGCCAGCCTATAAATCCATCCATTTTCTATTATCAAAAATCCCTGAATTTCTTTTCAATGATCCTGTGTCTTGCAGCCTTCTTAATGTATGTCTCTCAGAGGTAAACATTTCAAACTTTGGCTTGCAATGATGTCTGAAAGAAAGTATTCCAGCACGTGCCACTTTAATACTTTTTTTCCAATAATTTGCCGATTATTTCTTCCAAATGTTCTGATGTGAAATTGCACAGCTGAATTCAGATGCCAGTGTACTTGAGTTTGGGCTGGCGAGATTTTTTTTTAAGTCAAAATTCACTTCCCAGCACCTAGTCTAAGTAGGACTTATTATTGCTATAAAATAAGTCAAAGAGGCTGCAGAAGAGATTCTATCTGCTGCTGTAGAAACCAAAGATATATGTTCATTGCTATTCAAAATGCTTCCATTTTGGAACTCACCAAATTATGATAATTCATATGATCTTTGCAACTTCTAGAAGTCAGATCTGGAGAAGAAGGTACATTTGGAGTTAGGTAAATTACCTTTTGAGTTGGCTAGACATGAACATCTGGTACAGTTAAGCCCTAGACATCTCTTAAATAGTCCTCAGAAATTCTAGTAACATAAAAAGAAGCCAAAAATAAGAGTCATGGATTCAGGAAAAATCCAGACATTGGTATAGAAGCAATAATTCCTTCCAACTTTGTTCTCCAGTTACTGAAATTCTCAGGTATTCTACCAGTGCTAGACTCAAACTTTTCAATAGTTAGGATAACTATTAAATTTTGAGAACTGTACACTCCATACATTTTATCTAAACCTCTTCTAAGAGTCATATAAATTGGTAGTCGCCAGTCAGGATACATAGCTTTTTCATACATAGTTTTTTCTTATGAGGAAGGCTTTCTGTACCTCAGCTCTAAATAGTTCAGGAATCTATAAACCTTGATCATTACTTAAGCATCCTTCTTCCAAACAAAGAAAAGATAAGACTCTTTTCTTTGGGATTTTTTTCTCTCCCAGATAAGATAAAAGGTGAAAAAGTACACAGATAGGAGGCCAGGAAAATAAGTTTCTCTTTGCTTCTTAATGAAGTACCCCATTTTGGCTAGCTCATTATCTGAATTCAAACCACATTTGATAAATATTTCATTTAGAGTCACTCTAATTTGTTCTGGAATTTGGAATAAGAAAGGAAGTGTGATCATGTTGTTTGTGATGAGAGGGGTGGAGAGACTGCTTCCTTTTACTTAGCCATTTTTTCCTACTCTTTGATCTACCATTCCTTGTGCTGCTTTGGGAAGTATGGAAGTGGTGGGTACCAAAAGAGAAAAACAGGCACCCCACAAAGCTTAATAGAAATCTCATTCTTTTTTCTCTCAGACTTGATGTTAGGTGGCGGTTGATTGTTGACATAACCAATATTCCTTCCCTGAGAAAACTTAGTTCCTAATGCAAAATTCCCTGGTGCATACTATACCAATTGAAGTTTTTGAACCAATTTTAAAGCATAAGAGCAACCACCTGGATTGACTGTAGCAGAAGTTTAGGAATCAGTCCAACTGGACACCATATACAGTACTGTTTGGGGGGGAAATCTTCATCAGGGTCCAGTCCAAGCCAGGAATAAACAAAATGGAGACTGCTTTAGAAAGAAGGTTGTAGTTTATTGAAGAGCAGAACCACAAGACATGTGGCTGTCAGAAAGCTGACCACATGTAGCTGGGAGTGGTGAGTTTTTATACCTTCTTGGGCTTTTGTGTTCGTAGTTCCTGTTCCTGGTGGCATGAACTTTGACCTGAGCTTTTGAGCATGTCCTTTTGGTATTCTGATGGTGGTGGGTTATGTCCTAAAGATCATGTCCTGCTTCTCTGTGGCTGTGGCTGATGGCTTACTTCCTGTGTTGGATTTCTTGGGAGAGGGGTTGCTGGTTCTAATTCTATCACTCTGCTGTTGTTAGCTATCAGCTTTGCTACAAGAGATTTTGAAATATTTTGTCTTGAATGGGCTTTTGCCTGGTAGTATTTGTTCATGAATGGGGCCTGAGTCCTGAATGGGATTATCAAATCTGCATTTCTACAGACCTGGCCTCTCTGCCTGGGGCTATTAAGAAAAACTTGGCCTGCTTTCTCTGGTGTGTGTGTGTGTGTGTGTGTGTGTGTGTGTGTGTGTGCTATCCTCCCACAGTACATAACCACATCAGGTCTATGTTTTTTCAGTCAGAAGCTTTGAGTGTCCTCTGATTACATCAACAGAAAATTGGCTAGTGAAGCATTTTAGGGTTGTTGAGTAGATGATTAGATTTAGATTACATTTATTAAATTTATATGCCGCCCTTCTCCCCAAGGACTCAGGGTGGCTCACAACAATAAAAATTAAAAAACATACAGTACAAAATTTAAAAAAGAATTAAACAATGAGTGTAATAAATAAATGACAATTTAACCCAATAAAAGCCAAATTTAAAACCATAGTCAGTCCAGTCCCGCTTGTTGGAACATCCATGTCTTCAGGTCACAGCGGAAGGACCAAAGGTCGGGGGCCATCCGCAGCTCCGGAGGCAGTTCATTCCAGAGGGTTGGTGCGCCCACAGAGAAGGCTCTCCCCCTGGGGGTTGCCAGCCGGCATTGCCTAGCCAATGGAACCCTGAGGAGACCGACTCTGTGGGAGTGAACTGGGCGATGGGAGGTTGACAATGGCAGCAGGTGGTCTCGCAGGTACCCCAGGCCTAAGCCATGTAGGGCTTTAAAGGTAATTACCAGCACCTTGAATTGCACCTGGAGGGCAACCAGACGCCAATGCAGCTCGCACAGGAGTGGTGTAACATGGGAGTACCGGGATCCTCCCATAAGCACCTGCGCGGCCGCATTTTGCACCAGCTGAAGCCTTCAGGTGCACTTCAAGGGCAGCCCCATGTAGAGAGCATTACAGTAATCCAGGCGAGAAGTGACAAGGGCGTGGGTGACCGTGCATAGGGCATCTCGGTCCAAAAAGGGATGCAACTGGTGCACCAGGAGAACCTGTGCAAAGGTCCCCCTGGTCACAGCGGTTAGATGATCTTCCAAGTTAAGCCATGAATCCAGGAGGACACCCAAGTTGCGGGCCCTTTCTGAGGGGGGCAGTACCTCCCCCACCATCAAAAGAGATGGAACATGTTGGGCAATCCGAGATGCCGGTATCCACAGCCACTTGGTCTTGGAGGGGTTCAGCCTGAGTCTGTTCCTTCCCATCCAGACCCGCACTGCCTCCAGGCACCGGGACATCACGTCAAGGGCATCACTGGGTTGGCTCGGGGTGGAGATAAACAACTGGGTATCATCCGCATATTGGTGATACCTCACCCCAAAGCCACGGATGATCTCACCCAGCGGCTTCATATAGATGTTAAACAGGAGGGGGGAGAGAACCGACCCCTGAGGTACCCTGCATGAAAGGGGCCTCGGGGAAGATTTCTGCCCCCCTGCCAATACAAACTGCAAACGGCCTGAGAGGTAGGAGGAGAACCACCGTAAAACAGTGCCTCCCACTCCCAACCCCTCGAGCCTTCGCATCAAAAGCCGCTAAGAGGTCAAATAGGACCAGGACAGAGGAACAACCCCTGTCCCGGGCCTGCCAGAGATCATCTACCAGTGTGACCAATGCTGTTTCCGTGCTGTAACCGGGCCTGAAACCGGACTGGTATGGGTCCAGATAGTCCGCTTCATCCAGGAATTGTGGGAGCTGACGTGCCACAACACTCTCAACAACCTTCACTACAAAGCGAAGGTTGGAGACAGGACGATAATTATTCAACAAGGCCGGGTCCAGGGCAGGCTTCTTGAGAAGGGGCCTCACCACCACCTCTTTTAAGGCGGTGGGGAAGATACCCTCTATCAATGAAGCATTGACAACTGCCTGGAGCCAGCTCCCTGTCACCTCCCCGGCGGCCGAAACTAGCCAGGAGGGGCATGGGTCCAATAAACAAATTGTAGCACTCAGTTTACGCATAATCATGTCCACATCATCCAAAGAAACAGGGTCAAACTCAACCCAAATGGTATAACCAAGACCTGCCCTCTCCACTCCACTGGATTCCACCCAATTGGAGTCCAAACCAATCCGGATCTGAGCAATTTTGTCTTGCAGATACTGTACAAATTCCTCAGCCCTACGCTGCAAGGGGTCATCCCTTGGTCGCTGGTTAAGCAGTGAGCCGGTCACTCTAAACAGGGCAGCTGGGCGGTTATCTGCGGATGCAATGAGAGCAGAAAAGTAAACACGCTTTGCCGCTTCCATCGCCACTAGGTAAGACTTAAGATAAGTTCTTAGCTGTGTTCGGTCAGATTCGGATCTGCTGGTCCTCCAACAGCTCTCTAGGTGTCTTTTCCGGCGCTTCATCTCTCGGAGTCCCTCGGTAAACCAGGGGGCCACCCAGGATCTGCACCAGGTCAGAGGCCGCAAAGGCACAACTCGATCCAAGGCCCCAGCAGCCGCCCTCTCCCAGGCTGCTACTATGGCCTCAGCAGAGTCATGGGCAAGGGAAGCAGAAAATGTCTCAAGCTCTGTCTGGAACCTCTCAGGGTCCATCAGGCGCCTGGGGCAGAACCACCTGGTCGGTTCTGCCTCCCAGAAGTGGGGGGGTGGCGTACTGAAAGTCTAGCTGGAGGAGAAAGTGATTGGCCCATGACAGGGGTTGGATGGTTAAATCCCCCCTACCCAGATCATTAATCCACTGCCCAGAGATAAAAAAAAACAGGTTAAGTGTGTGCCCTCCATTATGGGTCGGGTCTTGAATTATTTGAGTCAGGTCCATGGCTGTCATGGAAGCCATGAACTCCCAAGCCAACTCAGACGCCTCACCCGCAGAGGGCAGATTGAAATCCCCCAGAACTATAAGCCTGGGGAACTCAATCGCCAACCTGGGCAAGTCGTCGAGGAGCTTGGGCAGGGCCAATGACACACAGCTGGGAGACAGGTACGTAATCAATAGGCCCAACTGAACTCCAGGACCCCACTTCAAAAGGAGAGACTCACACCCGCCTATCTGAGGGACAGTGGCCACTTGCGGACAAAGACTCTCCCTAATAATAACCGCCACACACCCCCGCCCCTACCCTGGGCCCGTGGCTGGTGAAGTACCCAGAAGCCTGGTAGGCATAGTTCTGAGAGGGGGACATCCCCCTCTTGGCCCAACCGGGTCTCTGTGATGCAAGCCAGGTCCACAATCTCCTCCTCAATAAGATCATGTATGAAGGGAGCCTTATTCACCACGGACCTGGCATTGAAATAAACCAACCTGAGCCCAGGGTCCTGCAATCCTATGCCCCCGGGGGAGCAAGAAGAGCATCGAGGGCGGGAACAGGCAACCGCTTGAAGACAGCAGTGGCCCGTTCCCCAATTGCAATAAAGCCCACTGCTCCCACATTCTCTGCCCCTCCCAATCACCGTCAAGATGGGAAGACCCTCACTCAGAGCTGAGTCCTCCCCCAAACCCCTACTCCCCCCCCGCAACCGTCCGATGGTCTGGACTGCTGTCCAGGTCGAACTCCCCCAGGTTCTTTCCGGATCCCTTGGGTCTCCCCCCTCCCAGATCCCCTTAAAATTTTAGTTAAAAATCTTGATAAAAATCCCCTTAAACTCCTCTTTGAAGCATGCATGATGTGGCCTGTGTGATATTACACACCATTAAACTATAGTTTTCTATTACATGTTTCTTTTTTCCTAGTTCCTTGAAGTAGATTAAAAGGGAATACTTAAAAGAGCTG
Organism: Vipera ursinii; assembly: GCF_947247035.1. Taxonomy (NCBI): domain Eukaryota; kingdom Metazoa; phylum Chordata; class Lepidosauria; order Squamata; family Viperidae; genus Vipera; species Vipera ursinii. The sequence goes on along the minus strand of NC_139513.1, from coordinate 40,076,912 downwards.
AGAAATGCACATTATAACCAACACCTCATGGCTCTTAACAACTGATAAATCAAGGCAGGCTTTAAAAAAAAAGGCCAGAACCAAAAAACAATTTTCATCCTTGATAAAGGAAAGGGACATCAAAATTAGCAGGAAAGCAACAGAGTCTGAAACCTAATATTTGTGCTGAGAATCCATACAGATACCATGATTTATGTACGTTATAAAAAGAACAAGATGTTGAAAGGTTGAGATTCTCCAATGATTTCCCAAATTTTTTATCCACTAGGCCAGGGGTAGGCAACTTTGGCTCTTCTATGACTCGTGGACTTCAACTCCCAGAATTCCTGAGCCAGCCATTCTGGGAGTTGAAGTCCACGAGTCATAAAAGAGCCAAGGGTGCCTACCCCTGGCCCTTGGCCAATGGAGAAGAAAGGTGTTTTCTCTTTATCTCTCCCTATCTACCTTTCTTCTTTTGAGGGGCAGTATATTATATACAAGTGGATGAGTCTGGGATGTGCTTGTAGAACATGTTGTAATAAAACATAACAAAACATAACTGATTGTACTCCTGGCTTATTTAATGGGACCTTCATGGCTTATTCTCTGACACAGCATATAAAATCCTATATATTTCATAATACTTAGACATTCCAACCAGTGGCTTAGTGTTATCTCAGATCCGTTGAGGTCTCTGCAAAATAAATCCATCTGAATCCGCACTGATTTTAAAACCATTGTACAATATCAGGTGCCAGGGCATCATCTAATAATATTTCATCAACCCAGTTTCATTGCTTGTGTTTTGCAGAAGCAGATACATTCCCTGGATTAGTTCATGCCATTACTTGCTTGTTAGACTCTGTCTTCATTTAAGTAAGTAAAAGCTCCATCCTTTCTGAATTTGTTAACCCTTTTGTGCAGCGAGTGGAGTTTTGCACCGCATTAAAGAATGCACTTCAGGCTGATTTGATTAGCTAGGATTAGGATTAGGATTTATTAAATTTATATGCCGCCCTTCTCCCTAAGGACTCAGGGTGGCTCACAACAATAAAAATTAAGAGACATAAAATACAAAAATTAAAAAAAGAATTAAACAATAAATATAAGAAATACGGGACAATTTAGCACAATAAAAACCAAATTAAAAACCATGGTCAGTCCAGGCCTGCTTGTTGGAATAACCATGTCTTCAGGTCACAGTGGAAGGATCAAAGGTCAGGGGCTGTCCGCAGCTCTGGAGGCAGTTCATTCCAGAGGGTTGGAGCGCCCACAGAGAAGGCTCTCCCCCTGGGGGTCGCCAGCCGGCATTGCCTGGCCGACAGAACCCTGAGGAGGCCGACACTGTGGGAGCGAACTGGGCGATGGGAGGTTGACATTGGCAGCAGGTGGTCTCGCAAGTACCCCAGGCCTAAGCCATGTAGGGCTTTAAAGGTAATTACTAGCACCTTGAATCACACCTGGAGGGCAACCAGAAGCCAATGCAGCTCGTGCAGGAGAGGTGTAACATGGGAGTATTGAGATACTCCCATAAGCACCTGCGCAGCCGCATTTTGCACCAGCTGAAGCCTCCGGGTGCACTTCAAGGGCAGCCCCATGTAGAGAGCATTGCAGTAATCCAGGCGAGAAGTGACAAGGGCGTGGGTGACCGTGCATAGGGCATCTCGGTCCAAAAAGGGGCGCAACTGGCACACCAGGCAAACTGGTGCAAAGGCCCCACTGGTCACGGCGATTAGATGATCTTCCAGGTTAAGCCGTGAATCCAGGAGGACACCCAAGTTGCGGGCCCTTTCTGAGGGGGACAATAACTCTCCCCCCATCAAAAGAGATGGAACATGTTGGACAATACGAGATGCCGGTATCCACAGCCACTCAGTCTTGGAGGGGTTCAGCCTGAGCCTGTTCCTTCCCATCCAGAACCGCACCATCTCCAGGCACCGGGACATCACGTCAAGGGCATCACTGGCTTGGCTTGGCTTGTCTCCAGTGCCCAACATTTAGCCACACTAGTGAAAAAGGCAGTGACAACACAGATCCAGAACTCACAAAGGAAGCAGATTATTTAAACCCTTTTCAGGGTAGATAGACCAAACCATCTGGTAAATGGTTTGTATCAGAAGAGAAACATGTGGCATGAAACCCTGTTGAATCCCCTAATCGTTCTTCATTTCATTGACCATGACACATAAGCTTGTGAAGGACTTGAGAGATTAAAGTGAGAGTAGAGTATATTTGCTTTGCGATTATTTCACTATTATTCCTTTGTGCATTGTCAAAAGGTTAAGCTGGGAGAATCCACTTGACACCACACACCCCATACAGCTGCCACGATTTTTGTAACTCAGTACTTGTTCCCTTTCTATAAATCTGATTGAATATGGTTTTTTGGGAAAATCTTGTTTTGAATCACTTAGCTTGAGAAATCAAAAACAGTGGAGTCTCAAAAGAAGCCTCCTGAGTTGCAGAAAACCTGGTGACCATTAGATGGAAGCTAAGAGATATGGAAGGCATTTCAACACTTCACTGTCATCCATATTTTTGAAGCCCGGCTATAAACCCCAGCCTGCCTTAAATTCAGAATGGAACAGTAATTTATTCTGGGGTCACAGTCATAGGTGTACCCAAGGGAAGATGGTGACAAAATGAGTGTCACAATGCAGACGCCACCCCTTATTCATTAAGTATGGTGTTGTAAAACAAGCACACAAAAATGACAATTGTGTAGTGATGCTGCACCATACATTTCATCATGTTGGCATTATCACTGTTAGAAACACATGCCTATGGGTATACTGATTGAAAAGGCAGGAGAAGGGAGAGAGATTATTAGCAGGCTTACTGTGCTTTTGATGTCTCTCAAAAAAACACAACCCTTTCAAATCAACTACTGCCTCCAGGGCCAAAAGACATAGTGAAAGTATGAAATTCTAGTCAGTCCATTAAGAAGTTACATTAAAACATTTTTTTAAAAAAATGTGGCTCACTGTGCAACCAGACACAGTAATAATAGTGTGGATAATTGATGTGGCAATACCAGGGGATGGGGAATAAAAGACAAAGATTTGGAAAAATTCACAACGTATCAAAATCTGAAAATCAAAATTGAAAGATTATGTCCCAATGATTGATAGACAGGGTACCATACCAAAAAAATCTTGGACAGCACCTAGAAAATCTATACATTGGCAAAATTTCCATCAGCCAATTACAAAAGGCCACACTGCTTGGATTCACACATAAACTATGCCAATAGATTACAACTTCCTAGATTCATGGTAAGAACTTGATGCATAGGAAAGTCAACAGCAGCTGAAGAACTGGCACCTATGATGTCTCATTGTTATGTATACAATAACACAGCAGAACAGAAGAGAAAGCATTGGAGAAAATTACAAAATACAAAGAACAGTAAATAGAAGTAGAACAACTGCAGCAAAAGAAGGCAAAGATGTAAAGATACTATCAATAGTAATAGGTGCCTTGGGTACAATTCCAAAATATCTGAGCACCACTTGAATACCATTGGCATTGACAAAATCACTATCAGTCAATTGCAAAAGGCAGCTTTATTTGAAGCAGCTTACATCCTGTGAAATACATGTAGTCCTTGATGTATGACCATAATTGAGCCCAAAATTTCTGTTGCTAAGCAAGACAGTTGCTAAGTGAGTTTTGCTCCATTTTGCGCCCTTTCTTGCCACATTGAATCATTGCAGATGTTAAGTTAGTATCACAGTTATAGTATTAAGTGAATCTGGCTTCCCTATTGACTTTTGCTTATCAGAAGATCACAAAAGGTGATGACATGATCCTGGGACACTGCAAAGGTCATAAATACGGGTACCAAGCATCTGAATTTTGATCACATGGCTGTGGGAATGCTGCAACAGTTGTAAGTGCAAAAAATGGTCATAAGTCACTTTTTTCAGTGCCGTTTAACTTCAAACAGCCACTAAAATGAATGGTTGTAAGCTGAGGTCTACCTGTACCTTTAACACCATCAAACAATAACAACTGCCTGGGCCAGGTCCTTGGGAAGGACTTGATAAATGATAAAAATGCATATCTATGGAGATTCTCAGTCATCCAGGTCATAGTTATCCCAAAGGTGCTTTTCACAAGGTAACTGGACTTTCTTGTTTTTCATTGAAGATGTTTCGCTTCTCATCCAAGAAGCTTCTTCAGCTCAGAACCTATAAGTTCCATAACTCCCATAAGTTCCACTCTTCTTTTTGTTTTTTTTTTTTTTTTTTTTTAGAATTATTTTTGTATTTTTTTTTTTTTTTTTTTTTTTATTGAAAAGTTTTATAAAATACAATTTTCCTTTAAAAAAACCCACCTTCCCCCTCCCTCCTCCCCTCCCTACCTCCCCCCTATCTCCCCCCCTCCCCCTCCCCCTCCTCCCTCCCCTACCTCCCCCCCTCCACTTCCCCTCCTCCCCCCTCCCCCCCCCCCACTTCCCAGAGCAAAATACAAGGTATATATCTAAAAGGCAATCATAAACAATCATATACTAACAATTATAAACTCTAAAATCCATCACTCTCTAGCTTGTATATAGTAAACCAATCCTTAATAATACTAAATATATATAAAAAACTAAAATAAAAGAAAACTAGCATCATTCCCATCTATATTCTTCCACAATTCACTATTACCTTAACATATTCTCATTTGCACATTAATAAATAGTTCTTACACAAATTAACCCACATTAACCCACAAAACTTTCTTCCTCTTCCTCTGTAGTAAGTTGTCCATTAATTCCAAATTAAAAAAAAAAAAAAAATCTATTACCATACATAGCATCCCAAAACTTTTTTTTTTTTTTTTTTTTTTTTAAAAAAAAAACACAACTACCACTTAACTATAAATATTTTGTGGAAGTTCCATAGATTTCTACTGATCTTATTTTTTTTCCTTTTTTGAGCGTTTTAAGGCAGCACGCGTCACCCTCTGTTCTCTAAGATCATCCAAAAGAGTTGCAGCTTGAACTCCTCCTGTACCCTTCTCGTCTATCTGTGCATCTTCATCCTCTTGATGTTCTCCTTCTCCAGATCCCTCTGCAGCTTCCAGAAGTGTTGATGGGGTTACTTTCAAGACATTATTATAAAAATCATGCGCTTGCTTCACATTACTCAAACAGTACCTTTTGCCATCATACATGAAGCTCAACCCAGCTGGGATCTCCCATCTGAACCTTATATCTCTTTGCTTGAGCTCTTGCACAAGAAATATAAAATCCTTCCTTCTCTTTAAAATCTTTGGAGGAATTTCTTTTAGAACCAAAACTTGTTGACCAGCAATCACAACTTTGGTATCGTAGGCAGCTTGTATAACTTCATCTCTAATTTCCCTTTTTACAAAATAAACCACCACATCTCTAGGCAACTTTCTCTGTTTAGCAATCCACGAATTCACACGAAACACTTTGTCCATACCTTGTTTTAATTCAGATGCTGGATGGTTCAATACTCCCTCAAAAGCCTCAGAAACCAGCTGCTTTAAATCTTCCTTAATATTCTCTTTTAGGCCTCTAATTCTCACAGCAAACTGCATCTGGTAAAATTGAGCCAAGCTCTGTTCACTGTCGATTTTGTCTTTTAAATCTTCAATTTCCAATACTTTTGCTTCTAATAAAGCATTCTTTTGAATCAAATCTTGCACCCATAAGTTCCACTCTTGAATGTTGAGAAGACAGACAGCTGTTTTGCATTCCTTGTATGGCCACCTGCTGTTCAAACAACTGCTTAATGTGAGGTAGCAGAGTTCCAAAAGGGGGAACAATGGCTCAAAGGTTAAAGAGGCTGAGCTTGTCACCGGCAAAGCTGACAGCCCGGGTTTGAAACCGGAGCACTATGCAACAGGGTGAGCCCCTGTTACCTGTCCCAGCTCCTGCCCATCTAGCACTTTGCAAGCATGCAAATGAGATAAATAGGTGCCACTTCAGTGGGAAGTATAGCTGGCCACATGATCACAGAAATTATGTTTAGAAAACATTGGCTCCCTTGGTTAAGAAATGGTGATGAGCATCGCCCCCTAGAGTCGGATATGAACTCTACATTTAATAGAGTTCCCCTAGGTGGGAACATCCCAAGCGAGTAAATTTTCAAAAGTGAGAAGCTCAACCTGGTGCTGGTCTAACACCCCTTTGCCATTCACATTCTGATGGCAATAAACAGTGATCTTATATCACTTGTCATAAGAGCCTCCTCAGTATTTGCTGACAAGATCCTAGGGTTGACTCCCTCCAGACCAAGGTCATCCTACATAGTGAGATGAAGTTTGCAAGCAATGCAGCTAATTGCTTTTGACATGTTGGGCCCAAGGTCTGGGACCATGAACTCATGGTTGAGATTTTGCTACCCATTTGGCCAGCTTTAAATTATGCCCTTTGTAAATTCACCTCATCTGGATTCTAAAATGTATCCAGCATGAGGGAAGTAGAAGAAATGCTGGCTGGGAATTCTGAAAGTTGAAATCCACATAATTTAAATTTGTCAAGTGTGAAAAACACAGATCTAGAGTTTCCTCTATGGTCTGGTCTGTATTCTTAGATCTTCTGCCATGTCCAGCATGGTTGTCAGCAGCCAATTCTGTTTGTTCCACAATGGGACTCATATTGCTGAATACAACTTACAACCAGTGGTGGGATTCAGCCAGTTTGCACCAGTTCGGTAGAACTGGTAGCTAATTTTTTGTTGCCCAGACCCAGAATGGACTTCTGGAAGCAGCATCCACACAGAGAACTGGTTGTTCACATATTTGAATCCCACCACTGCTTACAATTATTCATTTAGTGACCATTTAAAGTTATGACTGTGCTGAAAAAAGTTACTTAGAACCAGTTCTCATTTTTATGACAGACACAGTCAGTTGTTCATGATCTGGGTACTTGGTCACCAGCATAAGAGTTGCAGCATCCAAGGATCATATAATTGCCATTTGCGACTCTTCCAAGGGACTGCCTACCATCAAAGTCAATGGGGGAAACTGAATTTGCTTAATGTCTGCCTGATTTGCTTAGCAACTGTGGGGGAAAAAACCTGTAAAACTGGGACACAATTCACTTAATAACTGCATCACATATGATGAAAGTTCCAGTCCCAATTGTGGTCATAAATTGAGAACTACCACTAATCTCTGCTGCAGTTGAAGGCTGCCCCCCTCCCCATCTTCTCCTTACTCCAGTTTAATGGAAAGACAAGGCTGCATAGCATGGAGAAAGGAACATCCCACAAGTCTTCTCCCACCCACACCCACCCCATTCTTATTAAATGATCCCACCTGACAATGCTGGCTATTGCAACCACAAAGAGAGAAGAGAGGGAATTTTGCCTTCATCTCGATCCATACTGACCAAGACACTATTCTTCCTTTTGGAAAGAGGGAGCTGACAGCTTTCCAACTGAAGAGACAGACAAAGCTCAAAGCTGAGCAGCTGAGGAGGTGTTCTGTTCCAGCCTACAACTGGTCCTGTTTGAATGTCAGGGACAACCCCTTTTTATAATCAACAGGCTGGAAAAAAACCAACCAAATTTATTTCCAAAGAGTTCAAACAAAAGTGAAATGAAAAGTTCAAACAAGACTTAAACCAAAAGGTTAAACAAGAGTTAAACAAGAATAACAGACCAGGACTTTAGCAGAAGATCTTCAAATGGTTGCCTTCAGCAACCAGCACCTCCCACACCTTCCCCTTTTATCAGCAGTCCCAAGGCGTGGCATCTCATTGCCTTCTCCCAAGTTGCCTCATTGCTTTCCTCTGTTCTGTTCTGCTAGATTGCCTCCTTCTCCTAGCGTCCCTGAACAGAGCCAGCTGTGGATCGTCTTCTTCCAATCCCTCATGCTCACACAGCTGAGTCTGAGGAGGAACAAGATGGGAGGGGCCAGGCTGAGAGTTCTGCAGTGCATCAGAACCTTCCTCTGACACAAAAGGCTCTCCAAACCCCTCCTCCTCCTCCTCTTCAGAATCATCTGACTCAGCTGCCAGAACCACAGGCTGATGCTGAATCACAACAGGAGGCAGAGCAAGAGTGAAAGGACAAGCAAAACAGCTGGCCAGCATGCTGGCCTGCAGCTGCACAAGCAGTGGCAAAAACAGCAGTGGGCCATTCAAGGCTAGAAAGATCCAGCAACCAAAAGAGGCCACATAACAGACTTGGCAGAAAAAGACCAGAAGAGGTTCAACCAAAGGCCACCAAAGAGCCACAGAGGAGGCTCACATAGCCCACAAAGAGGCCAGCAGTGAGGAAACTACCTGCTGAGATGAGCCTGGAGGAGAAGGTGAGGAGGTGAATGACCTTATGGGACACAGAACATCCATGAAGCTTAGAGGATACAGCTGATGCAGGAAGTCACCTTCCTACACCAAGGGATCCTTTCAGACTGTCTCCCTTTTATTCCTCAGGAGGAAAAGAACAGCTGGGTGGAATCTAAGAAGGCACTTGAGGAAAGAAAATTGTTACTGGATTGTATCCAACTGGCTGCTCAATGGCTGATCCTCAGGGTTTCTCATTCCAGCTGCCCACCCTTTGTACAAAAACAAAGCCTACCTTTTAAGCATCACTGTTTGGATTTAAGAGCTTTAGAAGTTTTATGAATTATAATGGATTTGATTTTTCTGACTATGAAACTGTTTGAATGAGTTGTACAGTTCACTTTCCCTTCAGCTCTTAGAGCAAACCCTGGTCCATTGACTGATACTGGGCCACGGCATGCCAGCAACCAGTCCACACAAACAAACAAAGCCCCATCCATGGGATGCAGGCAATACATGAAACCACACCCCCTCCAGTCCGTGGAAAAACCTCTCTCCATGGAACCAGTCCCTGGTGCCCAAAAGGTTGGAGACCTCTGTCTTAGAGCACAGAGATACAGATGTTACACTACGTCATGCCCCCATGTATGAGGCCTTATGAAACTTCCAATTATTACACTAGGTAGCATATTATGGAAATGTTATGTATGGAAAAGCATTATAGAATTACTCTGTCTTTAGCAGTTTTCCTGTGAATCAGCAAGGAGATAAGAGTTTTTTCCCCACTCAAAATGGAGAAGCTTCCATGTGGCTGGTTATGTAACAATCTTCTGAATCTTTATCAGTCTGAGAACCAACCATTCTATTTCCCCAAACCTCTGTTAACATCCTGTGGCAATACACATTTTGGATATTTCTTATGGAGGGAAAGATCTTTGCAACCTGCTTTTACTTGTATTTAAAGAAGTACAATTCCTTTGAGAATAGCTCATGACCCAGCAATGAATCCATTGTAGAGATTTTAAAAACTTCTTAAATTTCTCCAATCATTTTCATATACAAGCAAAACATTTTAAGGATTTTAGATGTAAGGTTACGGCCTTCTAATAAATGCTGTAAAGGTGACAAAGAAATACTAGACTGGTTATATGGTTATATACTACACAACATCCTTCATCTTAACATCCATAGCTTATATTCTTTAGTTGATTTATGTCTCACCATACCATTTAGCCCTGACCATAAAATATTTCATAGAGCAGTATGACAGTGGCTTCTTAACGTTTGAGAGAAAGCATGACTAATTTATAAATTTGTAACTTATTGAGAATTCTGGATTTTATTTAAAGATTATATAATGCCATCTTCGACAGTCAGTTCAGTAAGGTGGGTAAGACATCAGACTAGAAATCAGAAGATCTGTTCTGTTCCAGCCTACTACCGGCCCTGCAGAAATGTCAGGGACAACCCCTTTTCAAAAGTCAATAGCAAGCCAGCCAAATTTATTTACACAAAGGAAACGAAACAGATCCAAAACAGAGCAAAACAAAATAGTAACCATGACTAAATCAGAAGCTGTTCAAACGGTTGCCTTCAGCAACCAGCACCTCCCACACATTCCCCTTTTAAACACAGTTTCAAGGCATGGCTTCTCTTTGCCTCCTCCCGAGGTGCCTCATTGCCTTCCTTTGTTTACTCCTGCTTGTCTGCCTCCTGCTTCGGGTATCCTTGAACAAAGCCAGCTGTGAATCGTCTTTGTCCAAGCTGTCAGGCTCACACAGCTTGGTCTGAGGAGGAACCAGATGGGAGGGGCCTGGCTGAGAGCTCTGTGATGCCTCAGAACTTTCCTCTGCAGGCCCTCCAATCCCTTCCTCCTCAGAACTGTCCGGTTCAGCTGCCGAACCCACAGGCTGACACTGAATCACAACAAGCTCATGAGTTCTGGTCCCATCTTAGGCACAAAACCAGCTGAGTGACCTTGGGCCGGTCACTCTCTTTCAACCCTAGGAAGCAGACAATGGCAAACTATTTCCCAAATCTTGTCAACAAACTACAGGTCTACGAAGTCACCAGGAGTCAACAACAACTTAAAGGCAGGAAAAGAAAGCACCATATTCACTGAATTTTAGAGCAAACAACTCCTTTCTCTGAAATTTATTTTTTTTAAAATGATCAGTTAACATGGTTTTAAGAAAACAAACAAAACGGTGGTATAAAATAGCTATTCATCTGCCATTATCACACAATTTTTTTTGCGTTCCTTGTAGCGGTTCAAACTGACGAGCTCTGTTTAGTGGAACAGAGTCTACAGGCAAATTCACAACATATGCTTCTGGTTTAATTAAAACCAAAAGGTTTGGTTCTTAGGACAGTCTCCCATGTCCATAATCATACAATGCTGCCATATTTTTCTTCATTTTTGTTATCTGCCTAACAAATAGCTATCTATATGCCTGCTGAATGATTAGTTGGTTTTATGAGGAAAAAATGAAATTAATTAATGAGATTTCCCTCACAAATCTCACTAAAATTGCTAAAGATTTTCCAATTGGTATCAAAATAATCCTTTTTCTTTATAATTAGCATGTTAATAAGGTAGAAGATATTTGAAATTTTATATGCCTACCAACATGCTTCCATACTTTAAAAAGATAAATTCTCCCTCAGCCCCTCTCACAGCTGCCATAGCCAAAGTTGATGTATCTATCAGAGAATGCTTTGTCCCCCATATCAAAACTACTCTTCATACTTTGTTTCAAAATGAGTGAAATATATGCCCTAAAACCCCAAAGTCATGAACCCAAGTAGTGTGTGAATAGTTGTACACTCTGGCCCCACTCTCTGAATAGCTATCTTATGTATTGAAGAATATGTTTAAAACTTCCTGATGGGATGAAAGCAACAACAGTCAACCAATGATAAAATATGAGTGGGTCATTAACATATGTGTGGGTCCCGTTTTATGACTTATGGTACAACTTTTCTATTTTCCCATTTCAGAAAGCCAGAAAATCATGACACTACTTGGTATTTGTGATTGATGGATCTGAACCTGGGGAAAAATGGATTTCAGGAACCACATGTAATCCAAGAGCCTCTGAATACCTATCCATGTCATATCTTCTTCTTTTTGGTGTCCCCAGCCTGCTCATTCAAAGCTGAGAGAAGATTTGAAAAGAGTTCTGTGTACAGTCATTTGAATACTGTCTAGTCCAGGGCTAGGCAACCTTGGCTCTTTTATGACTCGTGGAATTCAACTCCCAGAATTCTGGGAGTTGAGGTCCACGAGTCATAAAAGAGCCAAGGTTGCCTACCCCTGGTCTAGTCATTAGTATAGTCATTGAATGAGTTTGTATAGTCATTTGAATTGCCTTCAAATATAAATGGCTCCATTTAGCAAATCCAGTGGTGGGATTCAGCCAGTTTGCACCACTTTGGCAGAACCAGTAGCTAATTTTTGTTGCCCAGGCCCAGAATGGACTTCCAGAAGCGACATCCACAAAGAGAACCGGTTATTCACATATTTGAATCCCACCACTGAGCAAATCTAAAAGTAATCATGGACCTTAGACAGCGCAGACAATGTCAACTAGTTTTCAAACCTTCAAGCATTCAGATAGATGCCTAAAAAATTAATATAAACATTAAAATTGTGTAGAGCATTATTAGTATTACAGTAATATTAATAATTGCAACACTGCAAGTCTGGCAGTGTTGATAAATTATTTTGAAGCAGATTGCAGCTGAGTTCACCACATAAAAGTGGAAGACCACCCAATCAAATGAATGTTTCTCAGGGGGAGGGAGATAAAAATAAACCCAGGAAACAAAATGGTGGTTCATTTGATACTTCTGCCCATGAATAGGAACAACCGTAATTGAAGATTATTTGGAACATCATGATCTCTGTTCCAGGAATGGCATTCGGTGCAGAAAGCTATCAATCACATGATGAACTCCAGGTGGCTTGGCAGCCCTCCCTCTCCAAAAGCAATATGAATGCCAATCCTTGCTTTTCTTGGCTTCACGGGGCATAAATATTAGCTAAAGCATTGAACCATTTTTAAAGGCACTTTCAGGCATTGCGAAAACCACCCCGGTCAACTTACTTCTTGACTGGTATTTGGACTCTCTGAACAGGTTTTCACACCCCAGATTTTTTTCTATAGCACAGAGAAGAGAAAGGAAAAGGAAAGAGAAAGAACTTAAAAAGGAATTAAATATCTTCCTTTAGATTTCAAACCCATTTTCTTTATGAGTCAAAGGCCAAGACTCTTGACATTAGCCTTAAGATGTCCATTGAAAAAGTTATCTAAGTGTACCTGAAAAGGAAAGCGGTGTAACCTTGGTCTTGCATGCAAAAAAGTGAGGTTCAGTCCTCAATATCTCCAAACTCTAGGCTGAAACCCTGGAATGCTACTGCCAGCGTGGACAATACTGGGCTAGGTTTCATTCAGGATAAGCTTCTGATCATCCTAGGCCAGAGGTCCCCAACCTTTTGGACACTAGGGACCGGTTATGTGGAGAGAGGTTTTTCCACAGACCAGAGGGGGCATGGTTTTGGGTGCTGCCTGCATCCTGTGGATGGGGCTTTGCTTGTTTGTATGGCCCAGTTGCTGGCAGCCTGCTGCGGCCTGGTACTGGTCCACGGACCGGGGGTTGGAGACCGCTGTCCTAGGCACATTGGTAACTCCTATCAATATGTAGCAATGATTTAGTAGCACCAACAGGTAAGGAAGGAAAATAAAAAAAAGACTCTAATAAATCATGTTCAGAAAAGATAAAGCCAGGCTAGATCAGTAAAGTTTTCCACAATAATGTGAGCTTTGAGGGGGGCCTCCCTGTCCCCCCAGTTCTATCATGAAAAGAGAGCAGCAGCTGCTTCGTATCAGATGTGGAGCATATGAAAGAACAGCAGGTCTTTAATTTATTATCATTGCATCTTTACTCCCAGATACCAGAGAAATATAGACATAGCTTTGCACCTTGTCTGCACCTACTTTGTGAGGAAGCAAAGTACATAATTTCATGTTCTGCCTCAGGCAACAAAATGTCTCAGACCATTCCTTAAGGCAATGATAAAACAGAAGATTTATAAGAAGGAAAGATACAAATAGACACAAGCAGCTGAAAGATTTCAACCATCCCAAAAAACCTAAAAATATTTTGGGTTTTTGTTTTTTTTTAATGTATGGCTATTTCACACGATGATCAGTTACTTGAAATTTTCAGCAGAAGAATTGTCCTACCAGTTCTGCTTTAAATTTGGTTCTAAGCAGAAAAAGAAGAGCCTTTGGTAAAATCCTTATGGGTGGAAAGTGGTCTTCTCACACTAATTTTAATTAGGAGGCAGGCCTGGCAAAGAGAAACGTGTGAATGTCCTGTGTGTGTTGAAGAACACTTCAATGTGATGAAAAGAGGTGTGACAGAAAACATCAAAGTGACGTCGCATGATGTATCGGAACTTTTTCCCCATTGCTGGCAATGGGATGGGCGCGGTTTTGTCATGACCCGTCCAGCCCGGGGGCCAGCAGCTTGACACCCCTGCTGTAAATTCAGAAATAATACTAAAAGAAAATTCTGAAGAAATTCTCAAACACCCTGAGAATAAGGGAGAAAATCAGAACTCTCTTCTTCAGAGAAACAACATTTCTGAGAAATTACAAGGCAGATTTCTACAGAAATCTTAAGCAGGAACTCTCAGCTGTTTGTCTGAGTAGGAAAACCTCTCTGAGGACCTACATCTTAAAGTGTTATTATCATCAATAATGAAAACATCTATCTCAGAAGTACACCACCATTTGCAGAAAAACTCAATTCTGATTCAGTATTTTTTTATGCAACTCAGCAGATATTTTTTTCTAAGAATTTCTACAACTCTTTAGTATCTCTGTGAAAGTTATAAAATGCAGGATTCCTCCTCCCTTGGCTATTATGGTGGAGACAATAATAGCTTCTGATTATGAGATCATTTAAGTTTTATTATTTAGTTCCTTTCAGCAGCTTGAAGCCATTGGCAACTTGCCAGGACAAACTTCGATATTTTAGACTGAAACATTAAGGCAGGATCGACAAGTTGAAAAAATAGTGGGTTTAAAGTAGGGAAAGGTAGCTGGCTCATGGCCCTTGAAAGGCTTGACTAACTCAAGACTCTTTTTGTGATTATTTTTTTGTAATGTGACAGAAGGCAGTAGAATCATATTTACTGTAATAAAATTAATTCACTTTTACTAAAGTTACCTTAAATCAAATTTATTTTATCTAGTACTGGCAACCTATTCGTCTTTGTCTATCATTTTTGGGTTGAAGACACCAGCCTGCCTTCAGATAGTAAAAGCTGGACATCATTGGAAGATCAGGACTGCTAGCTGGTTCAACCTTTCATTGAAGTACTAAAGGAGATTAATTTTAATGTTTAATTTTTAATTTAATTTTTTAATTTTTAATTTTTGATTTTTGATTTTAACTTTAATGAAACCCAAAATTAAATTAAATCCAACAATATTGTTGATGACATGGATCAGTTAATTTGTCTGACTTTGAGCATCCTTTCTCTTCTATTCTCCTACGGTAAACTTACTGAACTATTTTTCAGCCCACTAGGCGTATAACAGATCCTGCTGGTATTTCACGAAGACCTTTAATCCAGTGGAAGACCAGAAGTGCAGAAAGAACAAGAGTGAGTGGTTTTATAAGCCTTTCCAAAGGAACCTGGGGTGAATGTGGGGAGAATGGAAGCTCCAAAACAAAACAAAAAAGTGAGCAAAAATAGCCAGTTCCTTTCCCACCAATTTTGTGAACAAAATTCCACACAAAATCTGCTCTTGTCAATAGAACAAAATGCAGATTCCACAGTATTGTTTTGCCCTATTTCTTTACATAACCAAACTCATACTAGCCTGGAGACTACAGCATGTTCCATTGTAGTTGATATGAGCAGGAATGGATTGAACTGGGTGTCATCTGCAATATATCCTAGGTTTCCATTGCAATATATACTTTGCAAAAATTTAAAACATTTGAGGTTATTTAGGCAATGTTATGATTTAGGACAGGGGTGTCAAACTGGCTGGATGCAAGCTGGATGCATCACGCACAGGCCACTCCCACCCAGCTCCACAAAAGCCAAAAACGTCATGATACGTCATGAAACATCATGTGACGGGATCGGGTATGACGCCCGTAGTTTAGGCTCAAAATCTCTTTTACTCCCTCAAAGTCTTCGATGTGGTCCTCAGATACCTTCAGAAGTCATTACCAAAGGGTAATTTTTAAAGTGACAGAAACAAGACTTAGGTATATGGTTGGAGAATAATCAGATTAGCCATATTTAGTTTTAATTAAATGAATTTAGATGAAATCTAAAGTTAAAGGTAAAGTTCTGGCTCCATCCACAGATTTTGAGAGTATTGACTCCAAGCATTCCCCTTAAAAGTCAAAAGTGGACATCAATCTAGAAAATATTTGTTCCCCTCTTAACTAAGAGAGGATCAGATTTAAAAAAGGCTAGGATATACTTTCTGCTGCTTTCAGTATCCTTAATTCCCTAATAAATGGTTTTTTCTTTTAATGTTGCTTCCAGGAAGAAGAACCTATAGCTTTCTTTCTCCAAACTTCTAGGATACGTTTTGGCTAATGTTCTGACAGATGTCCGGAATATAACTTAGAAACTAATGTCAATCTGCGGTGTTTTCCCCATGTATTTCAGCCGATACCATTTCATCCATTTCAGTATATGCCACACATTTGTGCTTCTGTTGCTATTTAAGAATATATTTCTTCCTAGTAGTTCCAGATTTTCACTGTAGTTTTCCTTCATAACTGTATGGCTGTAGCTGAGCTTTTCATTGTTAAAAGCCAGCACATATTCCATAGCACCCCCATAAATGCTTTTTATTTAAACCATTCTTTGAAAATCTGTTTTTGATCAACCTCTGTTCCAACCTATCTCACTTTCATAAATTTATTTAATGCATGCTATCTATATTTAATTTTCAATCTATTCTTTTGATCAGTATTTATCCAGAACCTGTTTTAAACAGTTTTATTGTTCTGCCATATTTGTTTTATTCTTTTTTGCACCAGATCTGCAAGAGGTAAGTAACCTGGTTCCCTTCAAATATTTTGGAGGTCAAGCCTTTTTGTCCCAGCTAGCATGGAGACATGGTGGAATAGTGGTTATGTACAATGTAATATTGCAGACTAACTCTGCCCAGTGCCAGGAGTTCAATCCTGACTGGTTCAAGGTTAACTCAGGCTTCTCTCCTTCCAAGGATGGTAAAATGAGCCAGATTGTTGGGGGCAATATGCTGACATTGTAAACCACTTAGAGGGGGTTGTATAGCACTATGACGCGGTATATAAGTATATAAGGCTATTGCTATAGCCAGTAAAAAGGTTGTGAGAGTTTTTGCACAAAATATCTGGAAGGCACAACGTTGCCCTTTCCTCTACTTCTCTCTATAGCTCTAAAAACACATTTCATTTGACTAAAACTTCATTTAACTATGTACATAACAATTAGTAATAGATGACTAGAACAAGTAACTGTAATTTTAGAAAAAGGAAGAATACCTCCATCCCTCCAACAGCCCACTTGTTTTTCATGTTCTTCACACTAGGGGGGGAAAAAAACACTTCCTGCATAACGAATGTGAAATAAAACAGCCTAGTGGAGGAAGATCTGTCCTCTTATGCTAAGTCTAATAAAATAGTAACCTCCATCTGTTTGTTAGCATGCTGAATAAAAAATCTTTTGTTCTGTGGCCATCATGGAAATACCAGATAGTTTTTCTTTCTAAATGAACACTTTAAAGGTTTAGTCACCAAGCCAATCAAAATAACCTTAATCTGTCATACTATTGCCATAATTCTTAAAACAATCTTACAGATCAATGCTAGCTTACCTATTTGAATTCATCTGATTCCCTGGACCAGATGTCAGTCTCTTAGCCATCCCAAATCTACTATGAATAGCAATGTCTTATAGTTTTCTTGCTTCAGTAAAAAAGAAAGAAAGAAAAAAGCTCTGTGAATCTTGCCATATCTCGAACCCAGTGAAAAGCCCAGACTTGCTCACCCTTGTAGCAGCTCATTACAGAAGATCCCCTTGGAATTCTCACAGCACATATAAATAAAAACACAGCATCCCTTTTGGTTAGGTAGGGACAAATAAAGGCCCTTCTCCAGACTCATCATATACAAGGAAAACCAAGTAATACATTGCTATTTGTGTCACAATATTCTGGGATAGGGAATTGTCCTATCAGTTTTTTAAAAGATGACATGGGAAACAAAGTGCAAAGCAAATGTAAAACTTAACTATATATAATAAAGCAAACAAGACCAGGAGCTGTCTGTGGCTCAGACCATGAGCTTTTCATTGCAAAGTTTAGGCTTAAACTGAAGAAAGTAGAGAAAAGCACTAGGCCACTCAGGTATGAATTAAATCATATCCCTGTTGAATATACAGTAGAGGTGACAAATAGATTTAAGGAATTAGATCTGAT